>NW_008825080.1:294392-329402 GCF_000699105.1 Pygoscelis adeliae
GGTGAGCAATTGTACTGTGCATCACTTGCTTTGTGTATTATTATTATTATCATTATTATTATTATTATCATCATCATCATCATCATCATCATAATTTTATTTCAATTATTAAACTGTTTTTATCTCAACCCACGAGTTTTTCTCACTTGTGCTCTTCTAATTCTCTCCCCCATCCCACCAGGCGGGGGGAGTGAGCGAGCGGCTGCGTGGTGCTTAGTTGCCGACTGAGGTTAAACCACGACAGTCATGGACAGAATTAGGTTAAACTAAGAACACATTTGGTTCTAATTCATATTAGTCTTTTGTTTACTGCTTCTTAGATCTAGATGAAAGGATTGTGTATGCAAACTTTGTTCCCTTTTTCTAGTACTGCCAACTCACTTTTTGAAAGACCTCTTCTTCCGAAAACCTGAATTCTCTAGAAATGTCTTGCATTGATTATGAACTTACAAAATTAACATGTTTAAACTCTGGTTTTTTTGGTACTATGGATTGCATTGTCAGTATCTACATTTTTGAAAACTTGGATTCAGATCCTTGAAGAATAGTCTCAGATCTTGCCCTGTTTTATTTCAAAAAACAAAACAATCGTTCTCTGACATCCTTGTTCTTTTAGAAGTGAAGAACAGACATTGTTATGGTACAAATATCTGCTGGCCCACATTTCGGAAATACATGGTCATCCCTGAGAAGGTTGTGAATGAGTAGACCTGAAGGTACTCTGTGTGTTCCTGAGAGCTCAGCCTCCTCCCTGAGACCTCTGAGCCTCCAGCGGTGTGCAGGCTCGCACACATCTGTGTCAGGCAAGGCAGCCACAGATGTTGCTGCTTCGTTCGCTGGGACTGTGAATGCAGGGGGTCCTGTGTTAAAAAAATGTGCATATCCTCAGACAAGAGGACATGAATCCTTTATGAACTGCAAAGCTCAGGACTGCAATCATAATTTTAGTAGCTGTGGCTTTTAAATGGGTTTCTAATTTGCTTGAGTTAAAATAATGTTTTTCTGTTTCTAGCTTATTCTCTTTCTCTAGATAGTTGAAAATTTATTAAAGATTAGAAAGATTCTTGAGTCTTTATTTTCCTTAGGTGCCTTTCTGAGAAAGAATATTGGCAGAATTAGTGGTTGTTATAATCTCCTTCTGTGTAAGCCTTTTCAGAAGACAGATTTCTGCCCAGAGCTTTCTCTAAAATGGTGACTTTTTGAACCATCTGGCCAAGGGTTGTAAAACAAACTATCAGTAGAGGGCTTGAGTGGGGAAACTGTTATGCTAGAAGGGAAAACAGTGCAGATGCAAACCATGTGTCAGGACAACTTCCAATGCACTGTTTGGAGGACTTCCTTTGGACAAGAAAGATTGGGATAACTAAGCTTCAAGTGCTCATATTAAATTAATTAACACTGTTAAACACAATTTAAAATAAATATTGAAGAAGTCACAGTTTTTCAACTGCAGTCATCACAATATGTATTAGATTGGGAACTTTTTAGGCAAAACGTCCTAGTAGCTCAGCCTTATCTTTGCAAGAATGGCATCCTAACTGAGAAATGTTTTATATGCCAAGACCTATTTTTCAGTTGTAAAAGGCAAAAGTGAATCATTTATTTGTGTTCTTGTCCAAAATAACAGAACACGATGGAGAGAAACAAAAGGGCAAAAAAATCTCAGCCAGTTTTTCTCTTCTTAAATGTCACTTTATCTGGGTGTTGATCAGCTGGACATGACTTTGCAGGACTGAGTTTATTTACATATATAGAAGTTGCTTAAACATCAAAAATAAATTTCAACATTTTATAACTTCATATTCCAGAGACAGAAATGTGCCTCTTGCTGTGACTTGTAAAACTGCCAGTGTATTTGGAATACTAGCTCGAGTTAGATAGTAGTTATGAAATATGTGCCTATGAGCATGGAACATTTTAAAAGATATTATTACAGCCAACATTTAATGTCAGTAGTAGTCTTTAACAATGTTTGCAATATCAAATATAACATAGTTTTCTGAATTGTTACAATTGTGTATGAATATCAAAGAAAAAACTTTACTATTGAAATACTTTTAGATCTAAATCTTTCTGAAATTTTCTATAAATGAATCAATTCTTTTCATATGAACGTTCACATATTCTTAGAGAAGTCTCTTTTTTATAGTACTTTCGTAGGTAATTTAATGTGGAAATTAAAAGAGAATAAGAATTCAGAATGGTCTTTGCAACCCAGTATGTTTTATTTTTTAACCTTTCCTTGGACGTGTAACAGAAGCCAAACAAACCACTTTTCAAAGTTACATATAATGCCGGCAGTAGAATGAAAATGCTGACTCTAGTTTTTCTAGGTTTCATGCAAACACTGAAATACAGCCCAAATGGTCTCTAAAGCAATCAACAGTGAGCACATTCCGTTATACATGCTGCTTAAATTAAGTAGTTTCAAATAATAACTGCTGCAGTTTAGATTTATTTTTACTTTACATTTCTATAAAATCATTAAATATACTTTTCTAATACAGCATACTATAAATCTCTACTGGCATAAGGACTTTATATAAAGCAAACCATCAAACACAATTTAATACATGTACTCTAATTTTACACTGTATTGTGACCAGCTTCAACACAGACTTAAAATAATTTAAAATTAATTAGTCCTTGCATAACTGTTTCTTAATTTCTTGAATATTCTCAAGTTTCAGGCATGTGCGAAACAGATTCAAGGTGTGGCATAGACATCCTCTTCCAAGGAACTCATGATTTTTGTGAGAAATATGACGCAATAGTAAAAAGGCAACTTGAACAACTGTGTTTGGAGAAGAGGTAGTCACCATAAAATGTAGACAGTGTGACTCTGGATCTACTGAAGTAGCAAAATTTCCATGACCACAGCAAGCCAAGGATTTTACTCAAGCTTATACAAAATAGAAGTCCAAGTTGTTGTTCTCTAGCCATTGTCAGACATGGCCATTCTCTGGCCATTCTTGGAAGAGCATGTTTTGAAGAGTAATTTAAAAGAGAAGGTTGATGGGATATGAAATCTGATGGGTCTTTTTCCCTGCACACAGAGTCTGCATGAAAAGCACAAAATGCTTGAGAAAGAAGCAAAAAATTGGTGACTGAAGCAGTCTTTATTATCAGACTAAAGTCAACTGTTTGACAAACTAATAGATACAGTTGAGATGAAAATGTCTTAGAGGAAAGAGAATGGAATGTAAGTAGAAAATATAAATTTCATACAAGAAGGGGCCATACATAGGGACATACAAATGGAATTATACTGTTGAAGTAGTGAGCCAGAAAGATGTGGCGGTCTTTTTGCCTAGAAATTGGTGATACTAACCAAGTCCAGTGGGGAATAAAGGTCTGATCAAGTTTTGGGACTCTGAACAGAATAATTCTTAGAAATATTATCCAAGTGGAAGCAATGATACTCCACTATAGCAAGGCTGGCTTGGCCAAAATGAAGGATCAAGGCTGAAAACATTTTAGGGTGGCATGGATAAGTGAGAGTGCTATCAATGTGACAGAAAAACCTATGAGATAATGCTCATTTAAAGCTGTTTTAATATTTTGCTTGTATGGGAATATCAGAAAATGGTATGAGAAGCATGGCTAGGTAAAATGAGGTAAGAATTTAATACAGAAGGCTACATAATGGCTACTCAACATAAACCTGGTGTTTAAAATTATTTAAGAATAGATTTAAGATAGTGGATAAGAAAGAAGATGTCAAAAACAGAGGTCTATGGAATTAACTCTGGAGAAGATGCAGGGTAAAACTGAGAGAAGAAAACAAGATTTCAGTTGGGCAGCAGAGTTGAAATATGAGAAGAGAGGATGCTGCGTGTGAAAGAATTTTTAGCATCAGGGAGCAGTTTCTGGCTTCAAAATCTCTCAGAGCTCAAGGAGAATGAAAATAAGATTTGGCCAGGAGGAGGTCATTTGAAGCATTGATTGATGTAAGAGCAAATTAAATACTGAAAATCTGTGAGGTTTAGACCAACCCAATTATAGCTGTTTAGAGGACAAAACTCATAACTGATATAACATTTTTTAACTTTTGTACTTTACAACTGAGATATAGTTTATTTTATAGTGGGTAACAATCATGACCATGTAGCTTTTCTTATGAAGAATGTGTAAATCTAACCTTTCTAAAAAGCTACCATGACAAAGGTTATGTTATTTGAAAAAGGATATTCCTCTAAAGGAAAATTTATATAGAGGAAAAGTTACTTTCAATGAGTTGTTTGATTTATAAAAGAGTGGAGATAAAAGTTTCTTATTTCTTCAAAGAAATGATAATTTAATATTTAGGTTTTATTGTGTTTGAGAAAGTAAAACTTCAAAAAGATAGCAAGTTGAGAGGTACCTGGTTATCTGTATTCTTTTAGAGGTACTCTATTGTAAGAAAAGGCATGATTTAAGTCCAGGCCCCTTAATCGATTTGAACTGCTCTTCGACATCATTGAAAATTGTCTGAAGTAGTACATCAGTAATGGACTTGCAGGCATGTCGATCACAGAAGGGAAATGAACAGGTAGGACTTCGCATTGTGATTGTACATCGATGATTTTTTTTTTTTTTTTAGGAAATGTCTTTAGGTTGATGAACACCCTTTATTTAAAAAAAAAAAAACTAAGTCAAGAGAGAGAAGGACTTGGTGCCTTTCCTTTTTTTTTAATTAAAAATTCTTTCTTCTGCATTTAACACAGCAGCAAACATCTAGAAGGAAGTTAGCTGGATTGGATTCAATGGTTAAAAATAGAGATAGCTTTGCTAATCAACTACTGAAGGAGAGCATCAAGAAAAAAGAAAAGATTGATTTGCTACATTAGAAGGCTATCATTAGAGTATGTGAAAGGAAAAGACTAACCAAGTATCAAGTAAAATTTTGCTAGTTTCAGAATTGCTGTCCTACATATAAATATGCCTCTATAGAAACCTATATAATATGCCGAGCTATGACATATTTTCAGGAATTTGATAACACACAAAGTATCTGGTTTACTCATAGAAGGGCAAAGAGGAAAGATGCACATTGTCCATGCCCAATGTGGCACTGCATTGGTAATACTGAAATGCTTGCATCCAATTTATACATCCACAACAACATGAAGTTTCTGGCTATCGTCATCTCTGGTGGCATTTAACAATCAGTGTAGCTGTCAGTTTCTTTAAGATTTGTTCTGCAACATGCTTTTCTTATGCCTGGTACATTGTCTAATAAGGGAAAATTCAAACAGATAAAAATGAAACAAAGAGTTCGGATTGAACTAATAAATTAGTCCTAAATAGGGGAGAAATTTAGAATCAGTGAACATGAGAACACATTTTATCTCCCCTTCCAGATGTCTGGGTATTCAGGAGATATAAGTTTTAAGTGGCAGGCATAGCTGATGTACTATATATATATTCCTTTGATCACTTTACTTTCCCCCCCCTCTGGGGAGGAAGGGGTGAGAGGTCAGAGGTGTAGCTTTTTTTGAACCGTTACAGTTACTACATTAGTTATGGACTGGAGAGGTGAGGTCTTGACATTGTTCATCTCTCACATGATCCAAATATGATAAGATGTGAGGGCAAATATGAAAATATTTTGAAATTTATGTTTCTATAAAAGCAAAATGTTTAATCCTATCTACATTCAGTTCAACTGCTACAAGTAAGAGAGTGAAGAGGAAAAAAAAAGCACGTTATAGAAGCTTACAGTTTTTAGGCTGGTACCATAGGATTTATCAAGTACATCTTGAATCGTCCAAAATCTAGGTTTCTAATGTAAAATAGGCAGGCAGGCAGCCACAGAAAGATAGCCAGACAGCTGTGAGGGGCAGTTCTCTCTGTCTTAAAATAGATGTCTGAATCATAGAAATAGACTACCCCAGCAAGGACCTATCAGAGTTGTCTATAGCGGGAGCCTAGCTGACCAGTTTAAATCAGCAACCGAACCTTCCGACAGCTCGAGGCTAGTGAGAAAACTCCTTTCGTAGTGTGCCTTGTTTAGCTCTCAGTGAATAATTCATGGCACGTAATGTACTCTCAATTTAACCTTCGTTTATGCTCATAGAATGCTCTCCAGTAAGTTGCCACGTTTTTAAACACATAGCTTTTTTCTCTTAATTACAGTTTTGAGTTTGACAATTTTGTGTTAAAAATCAAGCAAATTTCACATTTCTGAGAGTTCATATAAAATGCTTGCTTTTTTCTTTCTTCTCCCTGTACCAGCTAGATTGTCTTTGTAGTTTTCCATACCTCAAAAACAAATAGGAGATAAACAAGATTAGAGAATTTTATACAAATTCAAGTGGATTTTTGAAAAAAAAATGCCATAGAGGTGTAGTTCCTCTTCAAGAAAGGTTTGGTAGCATAATGAATAATTTGGATTTAATTTTACTTCCTCACTTTTTTCTGAAGGCCTTAGAAGTATGGATTATGTCATTCTACCAAACGAGTCTTATCCGTGTCTGACCTATTCAGGTCATGGTCCAATCCTGTGGATGCCAAGTTTCCAGTGAAGAACATAGGGAAATCCACTCTCCTGTTTTGCAGAGAACTGTGCTGCTACACTGATGTAAATACCCCACCTCAGATTTGTTTTTGGGAAGACTTTCTGATAGTAAAAGTTGATTGCTTCACTGCTTCCAAAAAGGCAAAAGTGTTACTAAACATTGATTTTAGAATATGTGTGGTTGGAGAATACACAGCTTTGCTGTTGATGGTAGATTTTTGTTCTACACAAGATAAAGTTGGAAAAAAACTGCTTTAATATATCAGATTAGCTAACATAAATTTTAAGTGTATGTGTAAATTTTCAGGTTGTGTCTCTAAGTTTTGTCTTCTTGAAATGGTGGTATATTTTGTATTCTTGAAATATATACATAGTCTTCTTGAAATGGTGGTGTTCCTAAGTGTCTTCTAGACGCCTCTACTTAATCTCCCACTTTTGCGTTTGAGTGATATTCAGCGGAACTGTCCCATTCTTCTGAACAGGATGATGATGAAAGAGGATATATCCTACAAAATATCATTGTTCTCAAAGTAGTAAGCCTGACCCTTAACAGTAACTTTGTCCAGGACCAGCCCTAATTATGAAATCTTTGTAAAAGGAATACAGTTCTTTCTTGCTTTTCCTAGCAGCCACTGCTTCATTAACAAAAGAGAAAAAGATGTTAGTCTTTACCTTTTTTTAGCCAAAAAGACTGACATATTGCACTTGGAAAACATAGCTACTGCTTAACTCTGTACTGACTTAAGTATGAGCCACCAATGTTTATTTTTTAACCAGCTATTTAGCTAAAAAATTGTAGTCCAAGTTTGTGTGGAGCAAATAGTTGAAAAACAGAAGGCCTGATGGAAGCATCGATAGATTTTCCCTTTAACAGTGTAATTAGTGCTGTAATTATTGCAGCATGTCCATTTAGAGCTGACAAAAAGACTATGTTTTTATAACACAAACCATATTTTTATAGTTTTTTATATATATACATGGTTGACTATCTGGGGGGATTTTTTTATGTCTTATTTTAAAAAAAGAGAAAAACAGCCTGACACACTAGGCAGCCTTAGCTCAGCTCAAGTCCAAAGTCTTCCAGTGGGCTAGTATTTAATCTTAGGCTATTTGCTATTATCCTGTTTTAGACCAACATTAGCAGGTACCTTTTACTCCAGCCTTAATGCTAGATGTAACCATAGACAACAGCTGTAGTTGATAGCACGAGCTCACACTGTTTTCCTAGAATATAATGTCTGTCAGAAAAAAATATTCTCCTACTCCCAAAAATTATCTTTTTTTTTTCTTTTTGAATCTCTAGCAATGAAGCTTTACACAGGTACTAGATCTATTCTGATAAAGCTTTATTTCTGCAACTGAGTCTACGTGGACCAGCAATGGTCAGTTAGTACTGAATTTGCTAATCTCTAATTGCATAACTGACCAAATCAAATGAAAATTGAGCCAGAATAAAGGCAGAGGGACACGTTTTAAGCCCAGCATATATCAAGAACCTGGATTTGCTATATGAGGGAACGAGGCACTGTAAAGCCTCTCTCTGAGACATGCCTCGTTTGCTGCTCATGGTACAGCTCAGGCAGCAGCACCTGGCAGTTTCAAAGGGTACTGAGACTGGGTATCCTCAGACAAGGCATCATGGCAGAGTAAGGTACCCTCCCATAAGGCCCTCTTTGCCATGCTACCTCTGAGGAGTTTTGCACACCCGAGGCTGGGTAAAGCCTTTGTAGAGCACATAGTCACTTTATTTACACTGTAATCACTGAGCAAATAAACCATATTTATTCACAAGTCAGGTAGCTTGATCCAGGCAGCTAAATGTAAATGGATATAGAAAGGAAACACTAATGACATATGTTGCATTTCTTCTGTGCCCTTTGGTTTGCCTTCTTCCATTCTTAAGAATTCTAAGCTGTAATTATTATTACATTTTTCTCTTATTTTACTTATGCAATTATGTATACCTTTTTCGTCTTTGATAAAGTCACTCCAGTCAAAAGGGAATATGCTGTAACCTAGAAATGAACGGCAGTTTAATTCCCTGGCATTTTGTCAACACCGTACAAAAGAATATTTTTTAAATCTTTTGCTATGGTGAGCAGTGGCAGAATCTGATGGATCAAAAATTTCCTTCTCTAATACTCTGGCTTAATGCTTGTTATTGAAAGATGTCTCTTCTGACCTACACCTGCATTACTAGTTCTCAAGCCCACCCATACAGGTAATACAAGAACATCTTGTTAACCTTTTCTGTCCTTCAGTCTTGTTCTGCAGTACAGGACATAAGAGGATAAACTAGTGCTGTGGATGAACTAGGACGAACTGTGCAACTGACAGTTTAGTAAAACTAACTGGTATGGTGCTTGGCTTGTGAGAAAATGTTTCCTACTGTGGAGCATGTGCTCCTTGAGATTAGAAAGGTTGGGTTTGGATCTCGGTGTATATTCTTTGTATATTAAAAACTGTATTTCATATAAACATGTAACTGGCAAGCATATATAATGAAAAGAAAGGAAAGATACAAAGTGTGCACAGATACAAGGATCAGATGCAATAGTAGCTAAGCAATGCCGGGGATAGTCCTGAGTGAATGCACCCAGCTCCAGGTTTTTAGAGATACTTTAATAATCCCATCTTAGATAAATTTATGATGAAACTAAGATTGCACATCAAGAAGCAGCAGCTTGTTGTATACCTTTCATTTGCTAATGTGCATTCCAAACAACATACTTAAGAGCCCAGTCATTCTTTACGTGTTAAGGCTTGATGTTAGGCTTCCAGGATTCTGTTTCTCTTGATACATTGCCAGTGTCCCTACGTGTCCTAAAGCAATGCATATTTGCTAGAAATTCCTGATTTTTTCACCCCAGTAAACAAGAAAAGTGGTATCAGCTATTGCAGGTTTAACTTACAATGTTGAACTTTGCAGGGGCTTTTCACTTTGTCTTAAAAAGGAAGATTGTGAATCTATTTCTTCAGCTTGTATGCAACAGCAGCAAGAATAACCTGGCACCTATTGCATGTTTTCAGCCCTTTGATGTCCAAGTGCTTTTCAAGCAGCGTGATGTGCATTATCCCTGTTTTTCAAACAGGGAAGCCAAAACTCAGAATGTTTAAGCAAATTTTTCATACTCTCAAGACAAAGATGTTCCCAAGCATTGAACAGAACAGTCAGTCCTGAGCCTCGTTCCCTAAGCCATGCTTTTTCCAGTTCATTTTAATTTTCAATTTTGTGCAATGTAACACTGGTTTAATTCAATTAGTTACTAATTTGAAGACAAGTAACTAAGATGCAAGCATTCTCAAAGTGGGTTAAATCCTGCATACATTTTATTATTGGTGTTTTAACTACTTCTGTAACTTTTCTTCCTTAGACAGCTCAACTATACAGCCAAAACCTCAGCTGATGGATACATGCAGATAAAAAATATTGTTGCTTTTCTTGCTGCTTTTATTATTATTGTATGTAGCAGTACTGAATGGCTCCATCTTTTAGTATTTTTGTTAATTTAAAATCTTTGCTTCCTTATTTTCATTATGCAATCAACACTCGCCTTAACAGTAATGGCATACCAACAAGAGCTCTGTTCGAGAGCCTTTGTTCCTGCCACCCTAAAAAAGGATTCCAAAAGGGAAAAGAAATACGAGTTTTTTGAAGTTACAGAATTACATGTACAAATCAGATGCTACAAATGCCTGTTGTATTTGTCTCAAATAAATGCTTGTATTTATGTACTATGTATATTATACGTGCATCTATAAGCCATGCACACCTTTTTATAAACAGTCAGTGTACAATAATGAATATGCTTTATTTATCATCTTTATAGTACTTTAAATATATATCTGTACATAATTTGCATCTTGGCATTTTGGATTTAATAACATAAAATGCAGTACCTCTTACTCATAAAATATTGTTCTGGGAAAAAAAGAACACTTCCAAATAACATAGATACATTTCCACCTTCTGATATGTAAGTCTTAGCTTTTATAAAGAAGTTGGATCTGATACTGTGATTTCTTATGTCTTTGAGATGTTTCATTTACTTCTCTTGCTGATGGCTTCTTACTGGCTATTTTAACACGTAATTAATTGATATAATAATTTTCCATTGCTGTTAGAGTGGAATGGCCATTTCTCCCTTTATTCTCTTAATTTCTCTCTCTCTTAATTCCTTAAATTATGAGAAATTGAGAGTTTATATTATTTGACCCCCATACCAAGACCTGGGGCCTAAAATAAATGCTGTTATTTATCATCTTTATAGTACTTTAAATATATATCTGTACATAATTTGCATCTTGGCATTTTGGATTTAATAACATAAAATGCAGTACCTCTTACTCATAAAATATTGTTCTGGGAAAAAAAGAACACTTCCAAATAACATAGATACATTTCCACCTTCTGATATGTAAGTCTTAGCTTTTATAAAGAAGTTGGATCTGATACTGTGATTTCTTATGTCTTTGAGATGTTTCATTTACTTCTCTTGCTGATGGCTTCTTACTGGCTATTTTAACACGTAATTAATTGATATAATAATTTTCCATTGCTGTTAGAGTGGAATGGCCATTTCTCCCTTTATTCTCTTAATTTCTCCTAATTTCTCTCTCTCTTAATTCCTTAAATTATGAGAAATTGAGAGTTTATATTATTTGACCCCCATACCAAGACCTGGGGCCTAAAATAAATGCTGTATCATCTTCTATGAGCACAGCGGACTGGTATGCTCTTATCTTTATTTAAATCTTAGATAAAACTGCCATTGATATTAATGGTTTTATGTACAAATTAGAAGCTATTGCTAACTGCCAACGTTGATCTAACAGTTTCCCTAGAAACTTCTCTAGAAAAGGTTTGTCTTTCTCATACTGACTGTCCAGTCCCTGGGTTCCCTGCAAAAATCTTTTCCCACTAATGGAGCTGAGAAATCACAGACAATTGGTTTTTGCTTTGCATGCGGCTTGCAAGATACCAATCCAGATGAAAAATTAAGGGATTTTTTGATTGCTTATTGTTGCTCTGGTTTTATGCCTCATTTTCTCAAACTGTCCTTTTTTTTTCACCTTCACCAAAGTCAATTTTTGAATTTCACATAAAACTAACATTCCCTGGAGGACTGTGAGCTCTCCCTCCTACTGATACATTCCTTTTTGCAGGAAGCCTATGCTTCTAAGGTTGCTACCTGAGGACAGGCTCTGATTTGACTGCTTGCAATATGGTTGCAAAACTGTAGTCTTCTTGTTGCTAATTAATATATATTTCATAATAGCACTTCATCTGAAGTTGGCAGGCACTTGGAGGGCAGGGGTTTATTTCTAAGGAGCTGATGAAGGAAACCAAAAATGAAAGCATGTTAGCAATAGGTGTTAGTATTTACCTCCGTTGGTGATCTACATCTCCATCAGACTTCTTTTTCTGAATCTGCATTGAAAAACACTACCTTAATTATATAAGTACCTGTAACTACAGTATATTTATATTGTATAGTAATATTTAGTATATAAATATACTACAGTATATTTCTAGTCATATTTCTACTAACTATAAGTAATAGGCAGCATCTTGACTGATATATTTTTAAGAACAAACCATCCTGAGATACCTACTGTGTGGCACAGCAGCAGTAGTCCTTGAATATTCCATTCCAGTATGGTACTGTGAAACCACTTAGTCAAAAGCTTTATTTTCTTTCATTTTGTGTTCCTTCATTGATATGGGAATAATGTTGATATTTATCAATGATAAATAATAAGGCAAACTTAAAAAGAAGCTTTAAAATGGCCAGCTATTCTGTAATAGCCCAGCACCTCTATTTCATGTGATTTTTGTTTTTCTTCATGACCTATTCCATCTGTTTAAGGAATAAAAAAGTTTCACAACATGGTGCCTGATTTATGTCCACTTCTATAGACGTGTGACCTGCACAGTGACAGAGCGAACTGTTACTAAAGGTCCCATGACTGTATGACCCTTTGAGCTAAATTTACCACAGATCCTTTTTCCACTCTTTGAGGTTAAATTTTATGATTCCACAGGACTCTTACAAAAGGTCCTGCATTAACCACTAGGTGATATTTGAAAGATAGGTGCCAGAAAACATGAAGAACAGAATGCTTAGCCAAGAAACCTTGCTAACATTCCTTCTGCTGTTGTGGAGCAGTTTATATGCAGATGACTGGCACAAGCCTCCAGGGCAGCTAGGATCTTTCCTGTTGATACACAATGTAGTTGGTAATGCATTTTATTGTACTGTTATAAAATAAAGTGCAAAGGTTCTAGAGAGCTTTACACACTTTATGCACATTCCTTTTTGATTAATTTAACGAATAGCCTGTTTATCATGTTTTCCATTTGCCAAGTCTATATAAATTTTATAAATACAATTTTTAGTGCTTGCTTTCATTATTAACCTAGCTGCACTACCATCAAAAGTAATATACTGCAACACTTGTAAAGACTGTACAAAGGAATGGCTATTATGCATGTAACCACTTGTTGAGCAATAACTTTGCTCTGTCAGTTTAAAAATAATTCTACCACAGTTCAGAGCAAATTCAAAATGTATCATTTAAATGGTATATTCACTGTCCAGTTCTCTGCGTTTTTTCCTCTTCTAACACTGAAATTGCCAAATGTGCTTACACTAATATTTCCTAAAAGGAATTAACTCTCAAAGCTTTCATGATACGTTTTTGGCTAGAAATTATAAATGCAAGTTTGTTTGTAATGCATAAACTATTGATGTATTTATTGTAACAGGAAAAGATCTCTTTCTGCAGTACAGTAGAGAGGACGTCATGTTAGAGTTCTTTAACTGAGGTATTTTGTCCTTCAGTGATTTATAACAATAGCTGTCTGTATGTGTGTTTGACTTTAAGAGTCAACAAGGAATATTATTTTTACTTAACTTCCCCACAGTGTTTTGAATGTCTTTCAGAGAGGGAATACTTTCTGTTTTGTGAAGTTAGACAATAGTACTTATTCACAGTACCTAGGCAAGGGTTAGGGGAAAAGAAAGGAAAGAATTAAATTTCTAGGTAAGGCTTTTAGTTAACTTGGAATGAAAAATCTTTGTTCCTTTCTTTACTCCACAGAGACTAATTTATCTAGCATGTCTCTGAGTGGAAATTCCCTGCAAACTCACTGATGTTACTGTAACTTACATTCATCTTTTCCTATAATTTATTATCCATCAGTATTGTTCCTTTTTTTTTTTTAAATGTGATTGACCTTTAAACCTGTTGTTATCAGACTGCAAGAAAGAGATAGAGACTCTTTTCAGCTGCCTTCGTTCCCATGTGACCTGCAGGGAGAATAGATTCAAAATAGACTAGTTCCTCCGAGGGCAATACAAGACAGAAGAGAAAAGCAGTGTCATTTCCAAACAGCACAGTGCTAGAGTAAATTCAGCATGAAAAAGGAAGGAGTTGCAGCGTGTCGGAATTCTTCCTCCATAGCCTGGATTATTACGGGAGACGGATTTCAAGGGTTTTAAAAAGCAGAGGATTTTAAAAAAATACTTCGAAATGGAGTACTTTGAGAATGAGCTTTGTAAGGACAACTGATGTTTGACTGCTAGAAATACTGAAGGAATTTTTCAAAATGAGCATTGTTATGAAGCCAAGATCCCGATCCACCAGCTCCTTAAGGACTACCGACACAATGTGGTAACGTGTTTGGTTTGTTTCTTTCAAGCTCCCCTTCCTATTATGACACACAGACATGTCCCAGGAAAGTCACAGGGTTTAATTTTGACTTGATAGATTTTGCATGGTTATTGAAGATGTTCAGCTGCTGAGTTTCACAATTAATAGTAAGAACCAAAATTATTTAGCTTTTTCTTGTGCAATACTGTGTGTAGCATTTTTTTAATGAGAACCCATTACATAAGCTTTTTTTAACCCATTACATATGTTTTTCCCATTCAGTAGTCCGGTTCAGTCCTTGCATTTATCTAAAAATCTTCAGTAGATTTATTTCAGGAACAAAGTCATAATATAAATCTTGCAATTCTGGAGGCTGGAGGGTAAAATGAAGCTATAGTTTGCGTGAGCTATTTTCGGATACTTACATGTAGTTTTGCTGCATAAATAGACTGACTGGTAGAGATACGTGTCCTGGGAGGAGACAGACATTACAGTGGCATGTGTGAGAGACTGCTGTGTTATGCTTTGTGCGTTTCCCCTCCTCTCAGAGGCTCAGAGGAGTAGAAGAAGACTAATAGTGATCTGCGTGTATGATTTTCTTGCAAATTTTTTTTAGTTAGCAATCAGCAAAATTTTGTCTTTTGATTAATTTTTTTTTCTTGTGAGAACTTTATGATTTATATGGCTTAATAGGCATCGACAGGACAGGTTTCTATTAGGTTAGAATTATTATTAAATTCCCTCTTCTCTTTTAATGTCTCCCACATTTTTTTCCTCTCTGTTTTTAATAAAACCACCATCATTATAATAAACACATAATAGACTAATTGTTCAGGGCGATATCTAACTGGTGTTAGATAAAATACATCTAAATGATGTATTTTAAAATATAGCCTTTGTTTAGAAATAAACGGCTGATGTCTTACTGCGGGATAGACTAGTAACCAAATACATTTCTCTGTGAGGAAATATATCAAGTTAATTGAACATTAGTCTATTAAAAACTTTATGTTTCAAACAGTCTTGGTTCTGAGTTAAAGCCTACCATTAAAGTACTACCATTAAAGCAGTTAGTAGTTTTTTCCAGATATCCTGTACTAAAACCATTTTGTATTAAAAGAAAATGAAATAACTACACTATTCAAGCTAAAGAGTAGTCCCAGTTGTTCTCAGAAACTGCTAAGGAAGAGTTTTGCTGAAATAACTGCAGTAAGTTGTGGCTCTATATCTTTATTAAAATGTAATAAAGCAATACAATGTCAGTGAACTATATATTGCTTAAGTGTTACACTGTGCAGGGTGTCTCCAAGGTAGTGAGCTAAAACGTACATACATAAATTATTATGTACAACTGTGCAAATAAATTAGTATCTTTCTGATTAATTCTTCTGCTTTTCAATTATTTCTTTTTTGACTGCTTCCATTGATTCTTGCAGGAAAAAAGAAATCATTTCAAAGAAAAAAATCCTTGTAGCTGACACGTGCAGCATAATTTGACCACCAAGTATTCTGTCTAAAGTACCTGCCTGCCTCCCTTTCGTTGCCGATGCCTTTAGTTATAAGGTTGATCTGGTAGGTGAGAATACCTGTTTTGCTAATTGTGAATTGGGAGTCCTCTACTACCCTGCTGTTTGGAAATGCTACCTGAGCTTGGAGGTTGCTCTCGGGGAGATCCTTGGAGGCTGACTAGACAAGGTACATGTTGTTCTCTGGCAGTGTAGAGGGAAGCCAGGCAAGCCCTACCCCAGCCGGAGACCAGAAGGAAACGAGTGCAGAGGGAGGAGAGAAGGGGAGGGAGCTGCCGGC
Organism: Pygoscelis adeliae; assembly: GCF_000699105.1. Taxonomy (NCBI): domain Eukaryota; kingdom Metazoa; phylum Chordata; class Aves; order Sphenisciformes; family Spheniscidae; genus Pygoscelis; species Pygoscelis adeliae. Next base: position 310,354 of record NW_008825080.1, read on the forward strand.
CGCTCCACACCAAGCTCATCTCCCAGCAGCCTCTGCGGAGGTGGCAGCTTAGGCCAGTCCACCCTACCCACACCGCCCAACAGAGCAACCTTCATGGTGGGCCTGAGCAGGACTGGTTTCCAAATCACCTGCATGATTTCGGTTGGTGTTCTTAATCACCAGACTCAGGAGTCTGTGGATTTCTCCCTGTGGGTCAGCACCGCTCCCTGCAGTTCTGTGGGGCAGAATAGCAACACTAGAGTCTCACCACAGCATTAAAAAGCACCAGAATGCTTAGGGACAAGTAACACGATGAAGTCAGGAGCACTGATGGATGTTCAGGCCAGGAGGCAGGGAGAGCTACAGCATGCAATTCTCCTTTCTTTATCTGTTAACATAGCAATCCTGCTGTGTGTTGGAGGAGCAGGGCTGACTGTAGGCAAAGAGAAGATGGGAGAATGTGAGAAGAAAAGCGCGTCCTGGGAGCACAGGGACTCAGTGACAGGGTTGTACGGATATCCCTCTTGCAAGGGTTTGCGAGAAACGGTCCCGGGATGTCATTTCATGGCAGTTTCCCATGGGAACAAGGTTCCCATGAAGAACAGAAACCAGGCTCCCAACACGCAGAGACCACTGAGAGGATGGAAGAGACTTAGAGGCAAGGCAGAGAAACCTCTGCTTTTGGTTCCCTGAAAGCACACTCACCCTCTGTCCAAAAGATGCAATAACTTCAGGGTAAGTGGTAAAAGCATGATATTCTTTTCAGTATCAATATTACAAAGCATCCAAAGGGTATCACCCGCTGGTAGTGTGCAGAGGTGCACCAGCTGGCTTTGAAGAGGTGCATGTGAGCCCAGGCTGTGCTGATGATTCCCCTTGCAAAGTCGGCTCGGCTGGGGCTGGCTGCTGCTTAGCATGACAGTATGGTCTGTAGGCAAACCTTCTCTTTCTGATGCACCTTGGAAAATTTCTCCTGACGTTATAGTGACTGAAGTAAAAGCAGATGGTTGGTATTTGTGCAAAATAAGAAGGTGACTTTTTTAAGGATTATTACCTGTTACATTAATGCTGCTCAGTTCTGCCACTCATTCCTACTCATTCCTAACTTCAGGATGTGATTGTGAAGTGTGGTTGTGAATCAGAACATTTCTGAGGAATAGTCTAGAAGGGATAAATGACAGTACAGACTTTTCAGTGAAAGCGATTGATTTGTCTTCTAATTCCTGAGAAGAAAGAACAAGGTATTAAGGAAACTCACTGTAAGGTAAAACCTTGGCTGAGACAGGAGTACATGCATTTAAATGAGAATATGACTCCACCTTCTTGACTATTTGCCACTGAACAGTAGAGCAGCAGTGTTTCACAGAAAATGTTGTATTTCTGGTGGGTTTTTTTGTTTGTAATGAAGGAAAAGTTTGAACTTATAAAAGAATACTATTTTGGAAGAATTTAATTAAAATTTTGGAAGTTTAAGAGAGGAACTGATCAAGCAAGTCAAGCAAGCAGCCAGGGTTGTTGGACAACAGCTTACTGGCTGGAAAAGGTGCAGCGGATCAGATTTTAGAACTTCTTTATTTTTTCATGATACAGATAATTAGCCCAAAGAGCTAATAAGCCTTAGGAGTATTGTCAGCTTTTTGCCACAATCCTTTCTACGTGATGTGTCTAGAGTTGATAGTTATCTGTTTACTTTGTGAGTTGGCCTTCCTCTGTCTTTATTTATTTTTTATAACATATGCCAATTCGGGCTTTCCTGTTTTATGGAACTTAGGGTTAGCTGATCTGCAAAAGGTACATCCTAGCCTCCCCAGTGCCCCTGAGAATAGAGGCCTTCGATGATTCAGTCTGCGGTATTCTGTAGAACAATGCATCTGTTCTTATTTAACTCCAGAAGTGGGTGATATTGCTTGTCTGTGATATCATGAAGTTCGGTAGATTGGAAATTGCTGAAGGATGTTGTCAAGTATAGTATGACTTTCTCAGTTTATAACATATTTATAGATAAGTGAAACAAAACTGATCTATTGGATGAGCTTTTCATGACCGTACCCTTAATATGTAGATCACAATAGGGATGCTAAATAAAAGTTCTATTGAATGGAGACAAGAAAATGCTTGTGGCCTGACATCAGTGCATAGTGTTGTTTCTGGGGCAGAAGAGCTAGGACAGAAGAATGGGATGAGATCCAGCTGTGCTGACCTGAGGTAGCTGCACTGGCTTCCTGACTTAAAGGTACCACAAAGGAGAACTCTGCCATGAGCATGACCCAGTCTTTTGATACCCACGTCTGGCAGGAGGAAGCTGTGGGTACATCACACTGCCTAGAAACTGGCCATCCCAAAACAATTCAGTTCCTTGGTTAATCACTTGGTGCTAGCAAGCCTATTGCCAGTATAAAGATGATGAATATATATAATAAATGCTACTGAATGAGTCATATACGTCTAGCTTATTGGCATCAGACCTATATTTGAAGTAACTGCTGACTTTCAGACTGGGAATCCCAGTGCTGGGGAAATTAAGAGCAAAAACAGAGTATGCCTTGAAGGAGTCTTCGTCTGCAGGGCAGAGAACAGTATGTAAATGTAACTGTGAATAATATTAACAGCATGCATACCACTTGGCTGTTGAATAGTTAAGGTTTTTTATTCCTGTACTGGATGAATCTTTTTTCCTCTCCAGTATTATGATTGTTTGTGGGAGGCAAGTGCCTGTTATCATTGTTGGCGATATTACCTGTCCCGTTTGCCTATGAAACTACTCTTGAAAAGAGGGTTGGGACCTCACATAATTTTCAGTTACACTTTTAGTAGTTGAAGGTGTTGAATGCAGTCCATTGGGAAAGTTCAATGCAAACTGCACAGTGTCCAAACTCATGGGGAAGCTGAAGTACCAAATATCATATGCAGAATTGGGGGATTTCTGAATGCTAAACAAAGCCTGCAAGCTAGAGATGACCTTTCCTGCATGAAGTCTGACTTTGATGGAATTCATAGGTGAATTCATTTAGCAAAATAGGCTTTCATAAGCAGTATGGGCCTCAAATCATTATGACCATGGAAATTTGAGGTGGTATATGTGCTTTTATTTATTCTGCCAGTGTCAGTGCTAATGAGGAAGCCCGCATAGTCAGTATTGCACTATTTTCCAGAGTGTGATATGTTAAACAGTGTTATTTTTACAAAATGAAACAGGAACAAATGCTATTTTCTCTAATGAATTAAGGGTGGAGTTTGAGGTGATCAAGTATTCTATTTTCTAACAATATAAGACATGTCCTGCTGAGCCTGACCAGTGGTCTACCTAACCTAGTATTCTGTCTTCACCTGGAGCAACAGGAGAACCTGAAAGCCTGGCCAGTTTCCACAGTCCATTCCCATGATATTGCCCAGCATCTACTAGTGTTGTATTAGGGATGTTATAGGGTTCATCCTTGCCTGTTCCCTTTAGAGTCCATCTAAGGACTTGTTGCCCATGGATTTGTCTAATCTCTGTTTTTGAATTTGCTGATACTGTCTTCCTCCACAGCCTTCTGATAACCTTTCTGACTATCTAGGAAAGCACTTTCTTTACTGTGCTTTAAAGTGGTGTCCTACTGCTTTCAACAAGTGTCTCTTAGTTCTATCATTGTGGCATTTGGTAAAAGATTCTGCACTCACTTTATCCACCAACTTCGTGATTTTGTAAAGCTCAGTCATGACCTCCTCAGCCTTTTCCTGTAGAAGTTGAAGATTTGTAGCCTTCTTAGATTCTCCTAAAAAGGCTGCTGCCCCATCCCTTGATCATTTTAGCTGCCGTTCTTTGTATTTCCTCAAACACCACTATGTTCTTGAAATATAGAGACTAGACTGAACGAATTACTCAAGATGTGAACACACCAAGGTTTTTATACAGTGATAAAATTATGCCTGCTTTTTTTCTCAGTACATTTGTTGATGATGCCCAGTATGCTGTTAGCTTTTTTCACTGCCATTTCAAGTTGAGTCAGTGATTTTAGAGAATTTTTATTGTTTTTGCTTGCCAATACAATCTTTTGGCATTGTCTCATCTCTGCATTTTTTTACAGCAGAAGTATTAGACTTGCCAACAAAAAATCCAATTACTTTAACATGAATGTGATAAGAACTGCTGTCTTGAAATAATAAATGCTTTTTAAACAAACAAAAATATTGCAAACCATGCCAAACAGAACAAATGGCAAAGCTTGACTCCAGCAAAGAAAGGGCACTTCCTCAGAGACATTCTCTTTCAAGCTACATCCAGAAAAACATACGTTAATATTCTTTCCCCACCTAACGCAAGCACATGATGTAGTTCTCTGCCACTCACTTCAGTGTACAAACAATCCACTCTCAATTTTCCTGTAGATATACTCTTGTCTTTACAGCACAATTTGTTCTCACACCTTCTCCCTGTGCACATCTGTAGATTATCAGGTCGTGGACAAAGCTCTGTTCAAATGTAACTGGACCGTGAGGCCAGTGGAGATGAGGCACTTTGGCATCTATCCCTAGCATAATGTAAGGGAGAGGGCAGCAAGCTTCATGGGGAGCTTACTTGACAGCTCAGCCTGAATGACCAAAAGCCCATTAGCAGCTGGCTCAACTGAGGATGGGAGGTAGCTCAAATCTGGACTGATGTTGAGATGCCTTGATAGAAGTCCTCTCCCTTTTGTTCCCTTCCATTACACCATGGCTGAACTAGTTGGTTGCATTTTTTTCCAAGATAGGGGGCACCTTTCTTCCAACACAATTTCCTGAGAAGCACAATTACAGTGTAAGGCATAACGGATAGGGTTCAGCTCACCTAAAGATAGATGTCTGCCATACCTGAACTAGTAACCAAGAAATACTTGTTTTCAGGGTATGGCTTACATCACATATTTTAGACTTCTGCCTCAGGAGGAGATGTGCTCTTGATGTCACTGATTTTATCAATAAAAGCTCCACTGAATATAGATAATACTTATAAATGAAATCTAACTTGTATATGGGCACCTGCAAGTGAGCACATTTAGCCAGATTAATTCTTTCTAATGCAACTAACTTAGTTTATGCTGAATACATACTTTAATATTTAGTAGTTGTAGCATTATTTTATAATATAAGGAGAGTATTCATATAAAACAAGGGAAGTCCAGTATGGAATATAATGTTTTGGAACACTGCAGCAATAATAAACCAACTGCTTAGGCTGAACCTAATATTGGAAGAACCTTGTGCTCGAAGTGTTGTCAATTCACATACATGCAGTCACAAAGCAGTGATGTCATCATTCTAATGGCAGGACAAACAACTCAACCTCATTACTGTGATTCCCATCGATTTCAGCTACGGTGGGTTTTAAGACTAACGCACGTTTCAGACTAATGTGCACTAGAGCATGTTTCTTAAGTCACGTTACAAAACACATAAGTAGATTTCTGCACTCCTTTATTTGTTAACATTGGTGATACTGTCAAGATGTGTGCATGTATGACTTAAGTAGGTGCATGACATGGCTATAGTATGATATGATATGATCTTTTAAATATTATTTTCTTTCATCAAAAATTATGAAACATTTTCAAACCTGTTAGGTATAAAATGACAGAACAGTGCACAGCTTTAGAAGCTAAGTGGCAGAAACTGATTTTGCTCATCTGACCTCTGTTTCGAGGATTCAAGAAGTACAGAGAGGAACTCATGACTTACTTAAATTTGTTTCTTCTGCATTTCATTTGCTAGTTTTATAACAGCACCTGATGGTGATATTTAACACTAATACACTCAAAACCTCAAGCACTAAGTCAAAAATACTTTTCTCTATAGATAGTTAAGAAAGACTTTTCCCCTTCTATGAAAGTGTTAAGCATTAAAAAAAGGAAGAAGATTGCTTCAGAAGTATGAATAACTGTCTTTTTTTGTCAGAGATCTCAAAATAAATTCAGCACAGATCAGTTGAAAAATTTCATTTCAGTAGTTTCATTATACTTTGTTTCAATGTAATAATTCAAAACTATTATTCAAATCAACTATTTGAATAAAAAATCATGTCAGACTAGAAAAAAATGTTTTATTTTTATGAAAAAAGTTGATAATTCTGAAATTTATCCTTAAATTTCTTTTAAAAGTAATATTTTTTTTTTGTGAAAAGTTTCAGTTTTGGTGAAATTATATTGTTTAGTTATCGACATTTTGAAGAAATTCCCATGTGTAATTATATAAGACCCTACAAACAAATAGCTTTATAACATGTTTCAAAGAAAGAAGGACATAGATGCTACATACCTAGAGTGCAGGACAACACATGGCAAAGACTTGCACGTTGGTGCCAGCTGTGCTGCCCTGGGAGCTGGTGGGATGAAGCTGTAATGATGCTGGTTAGCCCTCCGCCACAGTGACATGGCTACGCTGCTTTCTGAACCCCAGTGACTAACTCCACGTGGTGTCATACTACATCTCATAGCTGCTGCCAGCATCCACCCACACAAACATCAGGGCAGATTCCAGCAAGCACTTTTAGGAAATTCTTTCCAAGAGGAATATATAGAGAAAAAACAGCCAATCACTACAAAAGCTTCTAGGTTGCTGCTGCCCTGAGGCATCCCCGACATGAGATCAGTTACCTAATATCATCTTCCTTCTTGGAGCTTTATATTCATAATCATCTTTATTGTCTCAGAAATTTCCATATTTAGTGATTTGAAGCTTCTGAGCAGTGCTGTCATTTGACATATGATGTTTCCTTGACTTAGCCAACACCTATTTTCCTCTTGTTGTGCCCCTATACATTTGCCTTATTATCTGGGGTCCAACTCTGTAGCTAGTTTACTTTTACTTCCCCTCTTTTTTCTTTTGCACTTTTTCTGTCCTCCTTAATTGCATTTAAATCTTCCTTTCTAGCTGAGTTTGAAATAGCCTTCCTCATTTGAATGTCATGAAAATTTGCCTGTGCAAGATTGCAACAGTTATTTTCATAATGTTAACTACACTTCATGAAAAAAGAAACCATTTGGTTTCAGTTTTTGCCTTCAAAACTTCCAGATATAAAATAGGTATTTATATGCCTGAAACGGAGCAATTGCTTAATTGTGTTATTGCAGCTTCCATCCTTCCTTGTTCAACCTCTCATACACTGTTTGACACCCTTATTGCTGTATCACAAATCCAGTTATGTTGTAAACAGCTTAATCCTTTTAGTTTATTTGCACTTTAGACATGTGATGCCTGTAAACTCAGGCAAGTGTGCTTTTGTGGATGTGTATATATCTACCTACGATATGTATATAACATATCGTATATGTTATATACAATAACTTGCAGTTTCCTCTTTTGTATCTCTGTATTTTCCAAGTGTGTCCAGTGTGCTAAAAATTTGATTTAGCCCTCACAAGTTATGTTTCTTCATATTTAATGTGAGAAGCCACAGTGTGATAAAGCCTGTACTCCTTATGGCGTATACGACCGAATGAAGTGCATCACACTTCCATAAGTGACCCCCTTTGTCTTAACAGTTTGTAGTCATACTGCTATCATCTCATGCCATCCTAAGGTGTGTCTGAATTAAATTGTATGTGTAAATACTATTTTCTTTTACCCATCCTAACTTTTGTCCCAGACAAGTCTCTTTAATTCATAAAAATGTATCTGCTTCTATTATTTTCCACTTGGCATAGTTCCAGTAATTTTATACAAACCCAAGTCTTATAGTCATGTGAAATTCTCAGCTCTCACATTTAAAAACAAAAGATTTAATTATGACAGAAAAGGTTGTAAATTTGAATTCAAAGTTTCAAAAATTAAAAGGTGAGAAAAAGCTCTGTTATTTGTTTTGAAAATCTTACCATTTTAAAGACGATCCCATCACCCATGCTTGTATAGTCGATAGAGGAAATGGCGTAGGTCTAGGGGGCCGTTCAGAAAATCAGGAGTGACATCCTAATACAAGCAGGTGCTCCCAGTTTTCCTCTGAGCTCTCTCCCCAGGGACTGCTGGGGAGCCTGGCCTCCACGTTCAGACATCTGTGCAAATCTGTACTGTAAATCTTCCATGCGTGATCTAACAAACAAAAGTTTTTTCAAGTTTTGCCAACTGATGTTGGCAACTTTTTAGAAAACAAAAAACATCTTTTTGTTTTGTGTGTTTACTTCTTATTCTTGATTCATGTGTATATTTACTTTTCATGCTTTGCATAAAGATGGTATGATAATGCCTTTATCTGGGGTTGCAATGTACATAGGAAAAAGGAAATACAGAGGAAGGACGTCTGATAGACTGAAATGCCATTTCACAAATGCTAGATAGATCTCATCCAATTTCTGTGTACAGCTTTTCACCATTTTTAGTCTGTTAAATCTGAAACTGCATACAAAATTTGTCAGCAGGCATAGCCCCATTTTGTAGACATGTGATGAAGTAAAGATGAACATTTAAAAGTTAGCAGGCCTGCACTTGCAGTAAGAGTGTAAAACCACTATTTAACCTAGCTCTGACAGACTCAATAACGGTAAAATGGAACATGTTCACTTATGACAAATGAAAATTTATAACACGTGAAAATGTCAAGTTGCAAAAGAACAACAGTGACATCAGTAGATCTGCTGGTAGATGTTCTGGTTATACTCATCAGCAGATGTTTTTCAGTAGTAGAGGCCATACTAGGCCCTTGTTGCTGTTCTTGCTTACTTTTTTGGCTACTGAAAAGAAACACTCACAAGAGTTACCCTAAGAAGGTCAGTAATGGAAAAGGAAAAAAACCAACATATCTTCTTTCAGACTGGAAATGGAACTAAGGCCCTGAAAGGATCCCTTGCTGATGCTAGAGAACCGAGTTCCCTTTTCCACCCACTTCCATTGTAACACAAGTTTTCTTCTAAACATGTTCAGTGATGTGAAAGCAATTAAAAATGTAAAAAGGACTGCTCCACTTGAGCATGCTTCTGCAAAGTACAGCTTAAAAGCAGTTTGTAGCTAAGCAGCTAGGCTGAAAGGGATAATTCTATAATAATTTAACTTCCTACTATTCTTATTATCTCTTGCCAATCATTCAACCACCTGGATGTCGAACAATTCATGCAATACAGACTGCTGTTTCAAATAGACTCTGCTCAGGCCATTTTTGGCATCTTGTTTATCACAGAATCATAGAATGGTTTGTGTTGGAAGGGACCTTAAAGATCATCTAGTTCCAACCCGCCTGCCATGGGTAGGGACACCTTCCACTACATCAGGTTGCTCAAAGCCCCATCCAACCTGGCCTTGGACACTTCCAGGGATGGGGCATCCACAGCTTCTCTGGGCAACCTGTTCCAGTATCTCACCACCCTCATAGTGAAGAACTTCTTCCTGATACCTAATCTAAATCTACCCTCTTTCAGTTTAAAGCCATTACCCCTTGTCCTATCACTATATGCCCTTGTAAAAAGTCCCTCTCCAGCTTCCTTGTAGGTACTGAAAGGCTGCTATAAGATCTCCCTGGAGCCTTCTTTACTCCAGGCTGAACAATCCCAACTCTCTCAGCCTGTCTTCACAGGAGAGGTGCTCCAGCCCTCTGACCATTTTTGTGGCCCTCCTCTGGACTCCAGCAAGTCCATATCCTTCTTATGTTGGGGGCCCCAGAGCTGAATGCAGTACTGCAGGTGGGGTCTCACCAGCATGGAGTAGAGGGGGAGAATCACCTCCCTCAACCTGCTGGCCGCGCTTCTTTTGATGCAGCCCAGGACATGGTTGGCTTTCTGGGCTGCAAGCGCACATTGCTGGGTCATGTTGAGTTTCTCATCAACCAACACCCCCAAGTCCTCCTCAGGGCTGCTCTCTTCTGTTCGTTTAAATGGAAGAAACTCTATACCATAAAGTAAGCAAATGCTTATTTACAGCAGCAGGCAGTTGGGTTTTGATAGCTTTTCCTTTCTGTCTCACATTCTGGTTCTCGTTCTTTTCTTCTCTAAACCTCTTTGGATTTATTTACCTTTTAATACCCACTGTTTCACGACTTATTTTTTCAGAGACTCCGAAAAAGTCAAACCAGACCTGATTGTGTTCTTTCTACAAAATGAGGCTGAAAAGAGGAATTGGAGGTGTGTCAGGAGCTATTGTGATTTGTTTCTCTCTAGACTGGAAAACAATGATGTTTCCCTGACTTCTTTTCTGTCTTTATTCTACAGTATAAGCCTCTGTATGAATCAGATAATGAGATAGTAGACATGTGCCTTTTCTGTGACAAGGAAAAAAACATCCTGCTTAAGTCATTCTGGCTGCTTTTTGGTTTATGTCTTGCATAGTGAGCATTTTGTCTGTTTTGTCCACAAAGTATTCAGTACTATAGATCCACTTTTACACCACCTTTCATAATTTTCAGTTCTTCTTTTGTGCTTTAGTAAACAGACTTTTAAAATTTGAAATTTAATATTTCACTCCTCAGCAGCTCATGATACACCAAAACCTGCACTGTAAGTATCCCAAAAAACAGTTTCAGTACTTCCGCTCATTGTTCAGTGCCCATTTCGATACCTCCTATACTAGTTCTGAAAGACAGTCGGTGCCCAAAGAGCTGACTAGATTGTTACCTTCTCCCCCTCTTTATTATGTTTAAGTCCTGATTTAATACTTTTGTCTGCCTTAAGTTGCTAGCAGTTCAAAATGTACCGATAAGCTTCACGAGAGAAAGAAAGCAGTGATTTAGAACCCGAGGACAGTAAAGCTGTTGACCAGGCTGTTACCACTGTTGCCTGTTACAAAGGAGATCCCTGTGATGTTAAACTTTCATTTGTACCCACATATAGAGGAAATCTGACAAGAATGAAGGAGTAATAGACACAGAGGGAAAAAAATACAACATTCAAGTGGAAATATACACAGCATAAGGGATCTTTTAAAAGTTAGAATATTTTTGGAAGGCATGGTAAGAGAACACATGGATCAAAGCCAATGGGGCCCCCGGTTCAGACCTTGCTGATGATCAGTGGTAGGCCCTACAATTGCATAATTAATTACTTTTTAAAAGTTCAACTTACTCTGTCAGTTCTCAAGCAAACTGTTCAGATGCCCTTCTTTTAATGAGCCTGAAAATGGTGCTGGCTGGTTCAGTGTGGCAGGGGCACTAGGCTGTGCCCTTTCCAGCTTAGTCTGCAGAAGTTTATTTTTTTTAGTTTTATATTATTTTGGTTTATCCTCTTAGGAACACTGGCCAAGCCAATGCCTGGTTTGGTCTTTGTTTTAATGTCCCTCTTGTCCCATGATAGTCAACTCAGTGCTGTCTGCTCTGAATTCCATACTGTTAAGGAAAGACTCATGCTTGCCTAGATTTCAGTATGACCGAAATGACTATGTACATTCAATGCCATGTAGGGTCCAGGACATTTGAGAAAACGTATAAAGTGACTCAGTCGATACTGGCACAGGCACTGGTTTTATGCTTAGTAACACTATGATTAGTGACTTAATTACGGACATATGGTTTCCATTCTTTAAGGGCCAGAGATTTGAGCTGGAAAAATGTTAGGAAGCATTCTCTGAACTCCTGGTACTAGTGGTGGTGGCAGCCTTCATAAAGTCTTAGCATTTGTGGCAACTCAAATGCCACAATCGCCTATTAAAAGGATTTTATCTCTTATGACTATGTTCCTCTTGGTACCAGCCAGTTTATAACTGATGTGCTTGCTGTTATTCACATGCACAGATAGCCCTTCCAAATGAATCTGACTTTCAGCTCTAGAGGTCTACGTTCCCATGAGGTCCTCACTTGTATTTATCAGCAGTGCCATCATTTGTCTTTGATTCATGGATAGTGATTACATTTGCATTTTTGGCAAGCAGGGTGTTCACAGCTGTGAAGCAATGTATTTTTCTTCTTGGAATTTCCATTCTTGGAAAAAGCTGGAAATGAATAACTAGGAAATGACATTTTGTAAAGCCATCACAGCTTTTAATCTTGTCCAAACAGCTTTTCCACCTCAGAAATGCATTCCCCTCTGTGTCAGTAAGATGACCTTATGACTTCTTTAGTGATATTGTGCATTTGGAACTTTCTGACAATTATTTATTTCAACAGTAAAATGTAACTTGGTATTTATGCTATCAGTATCATTACATGGTTTTAGATGGGTGGGAAGCATGCATTTTTCAGCTTCTAGTAGCTCTTCAGAACATATTGCTTAGTCACCTAAAATTGATCGATTTCCTAACCAGTAGTTATTTTCTTACTGGTTGTTGGTACTAGAAATAGAAGTCCAGTATAATTCTTTGTAATTGAAAACAAAACACTGTAACTCTTTTGTCATTAAGATAGACCATCTGCTCTCTCTGCCTTCTCCAATTGTTCTGTTTCAGATACTAATCATGGTAATATTTGGGCTTTTGCTTCAAAATAAGATTTTATTTTAATTTAAATATTCATTGGCAATTAGAAGTCCAGAATGAGAAAACAGATAAAAAGTTACTTTCCAGTAACTTTCCAGTTACTTTCAAAACTCTTTGAAAGAGACTACTGAAATACAATAATAATAAAATGACAATATTAATTAAAAATCCACTGCAGTTATTTTAACTGGAGAAGAAATTCTAAGGGCTAGCAGCTCTTGGAATGTATTTTTGCTCATGAGACCATCCTTTTTCTTCAATCTTTCATGAAAAGTATTGGTAAATAGAATTTTGTTTGCTAGAGATATTTTATGTGTTAAAAAGGATGAGTTTCCAGGTCAAGGATCATTTGTTGTATTTCTTCCCCCTTCTCCACACACATGTCCAGTCCATTCCACCTTCTCCTGCTGCTCTTCCTCTCTAAGTGTGTGAATATTCTCTATATTTCTTTTAATGTTAAATTAGTCTCAGACATTGTATTCATTGAAACAAAAGAAAAGGCACCATTTCCTGAAATTGGGCTTTGCAGAGTCAGTTCTCATGCAATATTCCTTATTGCAGCTGCTTGGAAAATAAATTAAATCCAGCTTCCCATAAAGGATGGAACATAGAGGCAATCACAAACATTACTGTGTAACATCATAGTTCATGAAGATTATACACAGATATTCCTATTATTGGTTATTTCACTTTCTCAGGTGTCAGGGAATTGTGTGAACTTTAATATTTGAAGTATAAGCAGAGATTTCCCCCTCCTTTCTTCTCTACTTTAAATATTCCTTGAGGATTTTGTTTTCTTTTAATAAAATTCTTCATGTCTCATGCATCTTTGTAGAAATCTCTGAAATTGTACAAACCCATGAATATTCTGCAAATTTATGCTTACTGTTTCTAAATTGCACTCGTATGTTGACACAAGTTTATTAGTGAAAATTCTATTGGTAGTTCACTCATGCTACTTCATTCATGCATTAGAGAGGTCAGATATAAATGAGTTTCTGTCTTTATTGCCTTAACTTTTAACACTCAAAGAAAAATTTCAAAGAAGAAAATATGCCTGCTTAATTGGTTATCCTTTTTAATAGCATGTCTTTCTCAGGAATGGGCAGGTTCTCCTGTTGGCAAAGAGCCATGGCTGGAGGGGATAAAAAAAGAATAGTACAGGAAAATATGTACTGTCAAGGCTTTCTTAAGGCACAACTACCAGATTCCCAGGAGGAGACACTCGCCCACGTGCTGTCCTGGCAGGACTGTCTAGTAGGATATGCCAAGCACGTATTTGGCCACTGCAGGTTTTTCTCCTTTAGACCTCTGTAGTGTTTCATCTCCTGCAATAATTACTCTTGTTTAACTTTTTTTTTTTTTTAATTCTATAGTCCTTTTTTTTTATTCTGGGGAAAAAGAAAAAGATTGTCTCACTCTGCCTGAAAGGAGAATTCATAATGATTTTCTGTGTCTTATAGAAGTACAGCGTAGAGTGGACAGAAAACAAAAGCCACATTTTAAAAAAAAAATCTAACCAACTTCTTGCCTGAAGTGAAAAAGATTTTCTTCTTTCTTTTCTAAACTTTTTTTCATAACATTTGTTATAATAAATTTTTGATGAAGTTTTTTTTTCTTTTTTTTCTTTATGTTTTTTTTTTTGCCATTATTCCCTCCATTTGCTTTCAAATGTTACAGAAATACCAGGTCTAATGTCTTCTTCCGCTCCATTTTTAACGATGAGAAGGTCTTGAAAAGTAAACGTACCAAAACAAGTAAATAAGCAAGTCTGTCTTTCCTTCTATTCTTCCTATTCCTTCATGTGTTCCAGTAAAATTTCTAAATTTTTTTTCCCCACCCAAATCCACTTTTGATAGGTTCCTAAAAAGCAGTGTTTCTGTTATTTCCACTGCTCTTACTACTACTACTACCAGTAATACTAATTTTAGCTCTTACAAAATATTTTTTTTTTTAAATGACCAGAGCTCTTAGAACTTTACAAAGTACTCATTTTGCAGGTAGGGAAATGGAAGCACAAAAGGGGATACAATGATTAACGCTGGATGACTCATCCACTGAAAGAACCAGTTTTGGTATCCTCTTATCCTACTTCATTCCTGCAAAAGAAAAGAATGAAACAAAGGATTTCCTGATAGCTTATGTAGTAAACTAGCAGGGTCCCTCCCTCGGCTGCCTGGGGGGCCCCACGTCTGCTTAAGGTTTCTCCTTGAGAGCCAAAGACTTTGACCGTGAGTTCTGTTCCAGAATCGTAGGCTAGACACGGTGATGGATGGTGCATCTACAATGGTGCCAGCTGGGGAGGGCACATAACCACATGGCCACGTGTGTGACCAGCTCAGCAGAGCTTTGGACATGTAGGTTGAATTTTGCTGAAAAGATTTGCTTGGAAAGTACTTTCTATTTGGCAAAATTGTTGATTCTCCTGGGAACACTTCACAGGATGAAATAACCAGATGTCAGGGGAAAACAGCTGGAGACAAAGCTTGTTCCAAAAGCAACAATGTTACAGTGACATTTTTTCAGCTGTAGGGACTGGTGCTAGATGCTGGCATTTCTCCTGCTCGGTCTCTTGGATTGCACATTTTGTAATGTTTCCAGAGTGATACAATCATCTCCTTGGCGCCAGCAATTACAGTGTGTCCTGTCCCAATTTTAGTAATGATATCAGTATCAAGAAAGTAGACTTTTGGAATCAGGTTGCCAAACAGCTTTTTTGCACAAAGTAAAATAAATCATACACAATTTTTCCTGAAAAATTATTTCCGGGAAAAGACTTGGTTCAAAAGTTGCCCTTATGCGTTTGATTTCTTTGTTTGTTTTTTTTTAATTATTTGTAAACAGATGGCCATTTAATCATTTTATCCTAAGAAACTATGTAGTTCAGTTGTTAGGATTTGACCTAACTTTGCAATGCTTTTTGTAGTTTAAACATGTAATCCTCTGGTGTTAGAGGGAGGGCTTGCAGAACGGACAAGGACAGGCACCATGTTTTGCCTGGTGGAGAATGGCAGCAGAGGAGCAGTTCCAGCAGGGAGGATGGTTGATGGACAAGCACAGCAGTAAGCAATCAGTCTGCTCGCCTCCCAGATCCTTAATGCAAACCGGAGCACAAAGTTTGTTCTCTGGAATTGGCTTGCGCTTACAGATAACTCCGTAATTGATGAGAAAAACTTGACCTGTCCTTGAATTTATTGAGAGTTCTATACATACATATTTCTGTATGGGGCAGGCTGAGTTGTAAATTTTAGTAAAACACTTTGGTATTGCTTTGTGAGGAAGATGTTTGATTTTGTTTTGCAATACACAGTGATTGTTAACAGCTTTGGCTTGTCAGATCACTCGCATTTATAAAAAAGTGTATTTTTTTTCAGTTCCTGTTTTAATCTGTTACATCAAATCTGGTTCGAAGTTTGTTTAATACTGGAAAAAATGACTTGTTGCAAGTAAAGAGTGTAAACTGGTATTTCTGTTACCGCATTCCTCCACAGAGAAAGACTCATTTCTTTGGTGAGATGCTTAGCTTAGCTCTGTGTGTGGCATTTGATGACTGCAGCAGCTAGTGTTTTGTTTTTTCTTGTTTCTAATTAATTTGTGAATAGTTCTTAAGAACTCGTAGACTTCTACTCATTTAGGTATTTTACCAAATGAGAGTTGCATAATATGTATAGTAATTTTACACCTCATAATATGTTCTTTATTTTGTTAATAGTGAAAGCACTACTAGAGACAGAATAGTGGATCTGAGGGACCTTTGATCCATCCAGTAGCTGCTCAGATGTTCTGAATTAATCTTTATTTGTAAGTGCTGGTGCCCACATGGCTCAAGCAACAGCCATTCAGAGTGGATGCCTCAAGAATGAGAAACACGTAATTAGTGACGTAAGATAAGTTGGTATAAGTGACTAGTTCAGTATCAGGTGCTCTGCAGCTTGGGCAAATATTATTTCCAGTTCCTGATGATAAAAGCACTTGTACCTTTCTGTAGTCCTTTGCCTGATTCAACGACCAACTTATGCAGTGAATGAGACAAATATCCCACTGACAGGGGCTTGTTCCTCAGAGCCCTCTTAGACCCTGAACAAGGCAGGAGATTTTTAAAAAATAATATAGTATCACTTAATATTTTTTCAATAATGCAGATACATGAGGTGACTGACTTATGGTTGGCTTTTTGAAATTTATGAAGGTGTTCACAGAATCAGCAAAAAAAGCATTTTGGAGACACTTGGCTAAGTTCCACTTCTCTGCTGTAAAATATGAGTCACTAGAATATCTCACAAAACAGCTTCTGGATTTTTTTTTTTAAATATGAAAAAATATACATTTCTCTGCCACTTTCTCATCAACAGCTGACCCATGTTCCCTCAAAAAAAAGTTGGAAGGAAAATTTCAGCACCACTGGACAGGATTTAGTAATGGTAAAAAGAAAACACAGTCTTATAATGCAGAGCATCAGGCAGCTCTCTTAGGTAATGTTATTAGGTATTATAATAATATAACATAACATTAAAATAATGTAATAAAAATCAAGAAAAATAAGTCCCAAATGATCCATTATTGTAAATTATAATTTGTTTTGGACTAGTGACGAGAATCATCTTTCTTGACATACGAGATACTCAGTGAATGTGCTCAGGGTCTACAATCAGTATAAAATAAAATACAGTATGAGCACATAACACTCAAAATATTCCAGTCTCGGCACCCTTCCAAGGCAAGCTCCTGACCTTTTTGTTTCCCTTTAAAGGTTGTTGCTTCTATGTGGCAAAGCTGTAGCAAGGATTTCCAGAGCCCAAATCATGAAGTGGACCTTGATACATTTAATAGAAGTCTAGGGAATTGGAAGCAACTAGAAATTTAGCAAATTGGGTAAACTAAATAGAGAATACAATACAAAATACAAAATAATACAATACAAAAAATACAAGTACCAAAAATAATCCAAACATCCAGAATGTAAAGGCCTGAAATGGAAAGAACTGAAGTGGAAAGGATTTCAATGAAACAACTTCAAAAAAGCAAGTGCAAAAATTTTTGAGCTCTGAAGCTCTTAATACCTTGAGCTTTTGAGCTTTAAACAATACATGCCATGATTTAAGTGATAATTGCTGCTAACATATCCCAATACAAATTCTTATGGGAGTAGAATTCATATGTGATTTATTGCCAGCAATTGTTTATTGCAATTAGAGGAATTTTACAACAGTGTGAGAAAAAAAAGTTGCTTGTCAAATATCATTATGTCTCCTTTTCATGGAGCTTTCATTGGCATAGGGAATCTAGAGCAACACTGGAAGACACTTTCTTTGCCTAAAGAGACAACTACAATTTCTTATCCAGCTGCCTCCTGTCCACTCTCCTCTGAAACTGTCCTTGATTTCTTGTAGATATCTATGTGTGCACATCGTACTGGTGAAACAAACCATCTTATCTTCTATGTGCAGGGTTCTTATAGTTTGGGCTATAGACCTTCTTCTCTTTGGAGTTCTCTGTCAACAGCCCTTATCCATTTTCTGGAAGACACACTTTTTGAAGGCAGGTTGGCTTAAGCTCAGTTGTGCAAAAGACTTAATAATTACGAGCTGGGTGATGCTGAGGGATGCAACCTCCTCTTGTCATGACGATCACACCTCCTAGCTCTTTGGATGTCCTTCTGTGCCACATTCTCTGGGACGGGAGGGTAGCCAGGAGTAACTATGACTGCTTTTGCCAGTCAGCTTCTGGCTGGGGCACTCTGCCGAAGATCTCTGCCACTAAGCACAGGGTACGTGTAACCATATCTTCTGTGACTGTGCCAAGTGTTTATCATCATTGTGGCTATATATGATGGTTCTTCAGAAGGATGTGTTTGCCAGGAAGCTTCCCGTTGCATACCAGTGTTAGCCCTGGGGAACATCTATACCTATTTTCTGGATTCTGTGTGCTTTTTGTCAGTACTGTAGGGTATTGATTTAAATATCGCAGGTCTGAGGAACTACTTTTCCTACATACTTGCTTTATCACACCACTAATTCAGAAAGAATATATAAGCAATTTGGCCACTCCTGATAATGGCATCTGACTGAATTCACAGGAAGAGAATTCTGTGCTGAGGTCTTTCAGTGAATTGGAGTTTCCTTCTCTGGCAGCAGTCTGCTTCTCAACCATGATCTTACATTCTTTTTTATATTTTAGTTTTTCCTGAAAGAAAGGTGTTCTGCTAGTATCTTAGGGGAGCTGCATTTTAATTAGAATTAGTCAGTATGCGTGATGGGTGGTTTGCATATTTTAATAAATTGTTAGATAAACATTTTGAAATGCTTTGAGATTTGATTCCAGTACATTTAAAATAAGAGAAAATTAATAGCAATGGGAATTACAGTAAATATATGCTATATAGTCACACAGTGCAAGTTGGTTTTGTATCCCAGTGTCTAAATACTGTGCTGAAGTATTTAGCAACATACATAAAACCGTACAAAGAAAGTAGTGCTGCAGAAAAAGAAGTGGGGATAGTTGGATCAAAACCCACCCTGGAAAGAAAAAACAGTGTTGTTCTAGAATTTCTTGAAGAAATTAGGTAAAGTGATTTTTTTAAAAAGAGTTTGAAGGTACTTTAGTATTTAAAGCCCAGAGAGAAGGTACTTTACAGAAAATAAGTGCAGACAACATTATGGAATGATTGCAGTAAATGGTGACAGATAGATTGTAATTAAATAGTGACAATAATAAAGTGGAGAACCATCAGT
>NW_008825080.1:329422-348554 GCF_000699105.1 Pygoscelis adeliae
CTGAAACTGCACTCCTAGAATTGCAGTGGCGCTGCCAGGCGCCCACAGCAGTGGGAGCTGGTGGGTGGCTGGGGCCAGCTGGGTGGTGGGCTGCTCAGGAGCACCTCCGGATTTGCTGCGTACTCTTTCTCACGTCTGGATTAAGTCATTCTATTTTTCAGCCTTCTTTACCTCAGGTTACCCAAAATAGTTCTGATTCTTCAATATTTTCTGCAGATTTCCTCATTCAGACCTCAACCTGCCACAGATTTTACCAGAAGCCTTGGGCAAACCAGTTAATGTCTCGGTGGCCTTTTTTTATTGCCTAAAAATGGGGATACTAGTCCCAGTAGGATCATTAGATCAGAAGAACCGTACAAAGTGACTTAAACCTAGTAGAAGCCTGAACAAATTACCACATTTCTTGGAAATTATTCTGCATTTTGTTTCTCTTGTGCTTTTGTTTGCATTTTTATTTTACTGAAGTAAGACAACTATTTCAGCTTCAAAGAAACATCAAAACATCAAATCCGTGTAACAGGATCTGGAATCTGGCATTCTTATCTGAACATCACATTAGTAGGAAGATGTTCACTTGCAAGAGCCAAGTTCAGAGAGTAAAAATTGCCGGGTGAGGGACAATCTTCTCTCTGAGGAAAGAATAAAAGGAATCATAAAAAGAATCCCAGTATGGCTGAGCACAACAAGCAAATTGATTTAATAGGTGCAGCAAAGGCTTGTGTGCCGAATGCATAGACCAATGAGGTATAATTAAGAATAATGAGGTGACATTATGAAAAGTACACCTTGAGTATGAGGAGACTGTTCGAAGCAAAACACCACACCAAAATATGGAATAGTCATCACAGAAAACTCCTCGCTTGGAAACTTCATAACAAAACACGAAATGGTTTGTTTAGAGAGATCGGCTACATTTCCTAAGATGCTTGCTAAAAAATCATGAGACAGAAGCTCAAATAGGTAGTTGGAGTTCCTTTGCTAACATGTTTGAGTAGACTAATTCTTACAAACCTTTTTGCTTCAGTGTATTTTTTGTCCTACACATGTTCTGTTTGCCTGTTATCTGGGCTTTTAATATTAGCATTAAGCCTTGTTACACTCTAAATTTTTCCAAAAACAGTTATGCCAAGAGCAAAAGCCAAGTTTTGCTGCTAAAAGCAAATTTCATGAAATGTCACATTTTCTTCTTTTGCTTGCAGTTTTGATACTGGAAAATCTATCCACACCACTTCTAAAAATGGAGTTAATCATAGGGCTTGCTTGCTGAATCACTTAACTGGAAACCCAAAGCCACAAGTAGATAGTTGCCTTGAATTCTCCAGTGGTACAAGAAAATTCAGATTTAGATTATATGCTCCTTTTAATATCATTTGTTTACAATTCGCTGAACATATTTTTAAGCAATGGAAGGCAAAAGTTTTTGTTAGCTTTGTTACAAAGAAAATTATTAGGTCACATATAAAGGATTTTTTTCTTGAAATATAGAGAGTTGATTGATATTCCTTCTAAAATGTCAGTATAAATATTTCTTTTTTTCCCCCTCAGTTCACTGAGGTCTTTAGTTTTTACTAGGCATGAGGGAAGAGACAGAATGCAGAGTAGAAGGAGAAAACCAGATCTGGTCTCTCCTGCATCACTGGGTAGACACTGTCAGAAAGGAAACATTTTGAAAAGTCCCGAGCAGAGAATTAATGCAGAAAATAAATTTTAGGCCTGCTATTCAATTATATAAATCCACTGATTTATTTTTACAGGTTTTTTTCTGATGCTGCAGGTTAACTTATTTAACATCTAAAGACCAGTGGGAGCCTATGACAGGGGCTGATTACTGACAACTTGTTTCTTTCTGATAAAAAAAATTCTAAAGTTCCATCTTTATTAAGCTCTGGAGATAACTATGTCTGGCAAAAAAGGGAACACCCAAGTCAGCTGTTGGCTCAATTTAATGTTTAGTCTATTAACAAGCAACAAAAAGGTCCAAGAGAAGTCATAAAGACATAACCAAAGTGCTTGTCCAGTCTAGTTAATGAATGTAAAGTGTGTCTAAAATCAGTATTTCACAAAGAAATTATGATAATTATTTGGTGTATTAGCAAATCTTTGAACAGATTTACAGCTGAATTCAGTGAAATCAGTGAATATATTTAGTATATAAAGTAAAACAGAATTTAACTACCTAAAATGCATCAATGACAATTCAGTTCTTATTAGCAGATAATGTTTGTTCCAGAGGAAGAGGTTCTTGTCTCTATCTTCATTTATTCCTTGCACTGCCTTCTCTGATTGAGAGCTGTAAAATTGCTGTAACAGAATCAGTGTCCACCTCACACAAAATGCTTTCTAATGACATAGTATTTCAGGAGTCTCTGTACATTTTTTGAAGAATTGGGTCACAATGGGTGTGATTTCCACAGTAACTGGAATGGGCTGTCCTACTGAAATAACCTATAACTAATGCAGAATAAATCCATCACATCTAAGAACAAAACTTTAAACTGTTCTGCTTTGATTTGAGACACATACATCTCCAGGATACACAGTAATCAATGCACACAAGGTCTAAGAGCATCCTACACTCTGCCTGTCACATCCCATCTGACAGAGAATGAGCCTTCCCCTACCCTGGGCTTTTATACCAAATTATCCTAGAGACAGGCACACTGTGGCTTTTCTCTACAACCCTCCACGTCCACAGTGGGTCCCGCCAGCTGAGGTGGCCGACTGCTTTTTTCATCCTGAGCAATCCAAGTAACAAATTCAGATTCCGCATTTGAGAGGACCATCCGTTTCTTCCCTTTCTCCAGTAGCTACAGGCTGCCTCCTCCAGGGGTGGGCTCCTGTCCCAGGGCACAGGCGATAAATAGCTTACCTTTTCCTTGGAGACGTAAATAAATTTTTATTACCTTGCTTTTGCTCTAAATAAGACCCTGCCCAAAGCAAGTTGCTACAGGGCAGCTCTTCTGTGATAATTTCCGTGACTTAGAGCTGCTATGCCAAATGCACCCATTTGGTGTGATGGTGGGATTGTGTTTCCAGGTGAAAATAAAGGACAGGACTTCTGGGAAGTAAGGACATCGAGATGCGTAGGTAGGTAATAGTACAGACAGATGGCTGGAGAGATTGCTTGGCACTAGGACAATGGACTCCTTTGATGGGGGACAAAATTTGCTCCTCTAGAACTTGTTGTCCCTCTGTAATGTTTAAAGATGGCCTTAAAAGATAAGGTGTCCCTAGAGGATCAATTAATTTGGCTCCTACCTCTCTCCCTCCCCATAGTTTCCAAGATAGGATAGGCTGAAGTTGGAGAGAGACTTAAAAGGGGAATATCAGGTGTGCAATTGTTATTCATAAAAAGTCTAGTAAATTCTTCATTTTGGGTTGGAACTTATTTCCTTCCCACTTCTACTATTGCTGACTTCTCTAAAAAAACCACAAAACAAAACAAAAATCCCCAACAAAAAGCTACAGGAGTAAATTGCTAAACTCTCAGTAATAAGGAAGACCAACATTAAGATTTTCTATGCAGCCTTAGTTACAAGCTCTTGTGCATATTCATTATGATGCCATTACTCCTTATGTAACTGAAAGCTGTGTTTTGTACACAGAACTTCCCCTTTTTTCTTTTAGCAACCTTGCAGAGAGTAGCAGAGAGTTATTTAAGGACTCAAAAGGAAGTCCACAGAGGGTTTCTTTCACCGGGTAAAGAAGCTGTGCAGTCATTAACAGTGAAGGAGTGCTGCTGAGATCCAGGACCCAGAACCTCTCCTGTCCTTGCCACAGAGTCCTACTATTGCCTGAAGCAAATAATTAGTAACCTTCCTAAAGGTTGCTTGTGATGTTATTACTTCTTGTCCTATTAGGAGCACAGGGAAGATCAGCCATTATTGTTTACAAGTTGCTCAAGAGAGTTCACCGCCTTTATCCCCGAGTGCAGAGCCTGGATGATACATGGTGGGCAAGACATGCGAACATGATAAATAGCCAAAAAAGGAAAAAAGGCTGAACTTTCATCTCATGTCATGTTTGTTATCACTGAACACTGAATAAGGCAGGCTCTAAGGATAAACAGTATCCACTAATGTCATAAAACATTTTGTCAAAATGCAGACACAAAAGTTGCTGAATTAGCACTGGCTTTTCATAGATTTGGCATCTCTGGAGTTGCAGCAAAGCTCTTTGAACATAGAAAATTCTGTGATGTGTGCTGTGCCAAATGCTCCTGTCACTAAAAGCAGCTTCAGTTTGCAAGTGTTGTGCAAAGTGCCTGAAGCTGGCTGCAGAGTAACGGTGAAAAAGTCTGTCTTTTAAATGGCCATTTGCTGCCCGTGAAATGGTAGGAAAACAGTTCTTTCCTGTGCCTTCAATAACAACTTCCATGCTCCTTCTTCCTTTGCAAAGATTACTCTCCACCAAAAGTGCAAAGAGGCTGAGGAACACTCTAGGGAGAGAATGGCTTCTGGTTTGTCACTGAACGTGCAGATTTTAATTCACAGCGTACTCTTGTTGTGGCTTAAAACTTAACCGGAGTGGAAAGATAAATACGAAGCAACCACAGCTTACTTTCTGCAGTTTCTGTCCAGGCAAAATAAAGAGTCTATTCTATTTTGTATCGTAAACTTTTAATTTTTTTCAGTGTATGCAGCAAGAAAGAACAAACAACTTGTGTAAAAGTCTTCAATTCCCCATTCTGATTCTCTGTTCATTTGATGCAGTGTGATCAGCAGCACCATTTCTTGCAATTAAGACTTGTGATTCAGCCAAAAAAACAATTAATTTGATTTTCAGTGTAATAACACATTTTTCATTTAGATTTCCACAAGTTTTTGTATCTGAAAATGTTAGCAAATGTCTCGGTAAGTAAGAGCTAAACAAGACACTTAACTGCTGTAGCATTTTAGAAACCTTTTAATATAAATAAATATGTTTCTGGCAAACCAGTGCTGTATTCACACTTCCCCTTTGACTGTAGAACTGAACATTTTTTTTCTTGATGCATATTGACATAAAAGACATTTTCGTTGCGCAGTATGAGCTGAAGCCTATAGCTGATACATTTGAATCCCTTTGATTACTTTTGACACCCATCTAGCGGACACAATACAGTATTACAGGATAAAATTCCTGTCACAACAGCCACGTGCAAGTCTTGCACATACATGTAGTTACCTAGTGATGCAAACCACAGGGCCTCTCCCAGCTGATGAAAATGCAGTTTTATCTAATAGACTTTTAAATTTTAAAAATTCACTATGTTATAATCTGACAGTGAAATCATTCATAGAAGCCTGCCTTAGTTTCTGACTGGGAGAAATAGGACTGGTAATAAAATATTCATATCATGTCCACAAAAGGTGGGTGAAAAAAATAAAACAAATCTGCAAACAAACCCATACATTTCTATAATCTAATAAAATACCTTTTAATCAGTTGAATAATTAAGTCCACTGTTAAAGGAATCAATTTATAGTCACTCCTTATTCCAAATTTTCCTGCTGTGAGACAGACTTACATTTGACTTCATTTATTTCTATCCCACTTTTATCTTTTGCCTTAGAGCTTTCAGACAAGCTTATATTTATTTGAAATGATACTGTCATTGTGGAAGTTAGTCTTATTGAGCACAGGAGTAAACAATCTTCTTCTATTTTACCTAAAATTGCATGAAAGGTCTGCCCTCCTGTCCTCCATAGAAAAACAAAGCATACAGACTGTGTATTGTTTAGGAGTCTGTGTGTTCTTGCAGCTGTTAAAAGAAAAAAGTTATTTTATGTAGGTGATGAAATAGAAGTGCGAGGAAATTTGGATATGATGAGCTCACAGATGTTCCAAACCCTTCACTGGCATTGTGAGCATTTTGTACTCCTGGAACATTCAGGAATTCAAACTCAAAAGATATTGATTGCTAGTGAATAATAGTATTCATGCTAGTAGTAATGGCAATATGGTTATTAACTTATGGTACTATAAGCTGCAAAGAATGTTTTACTGTCGCATTCAGACTATCTTGCCCTTTCTAATATTTTTTTCAAAGTTTTTTTGTGAGTAGATCTCACAATGATCACAAAGATGCAATGAATAGGGAAAATTAAATGCAAAGAGGATCTTTGCATCGTCCAAGATCACCCAGCAGGCTGGTGGCAGAAAAGAAATTATTAAATGTCTTTAATAAAATTTATTTGATAAATTTAATAAATTTATTAAATAAAAAAGGCATTTATTTGATGTCTTACCGATTAAGCTTTGTTAGCTTGAGATTGATAATGTCATGTAGCAGCAGCACATTTGAGGACAAAGAAAAAGTATTCAGGCATAATCAAAAGAAATCAAATTTGGGAAGAACTGTATGTGTAAGGATTTACTGATAGTGAGTTGTTCTGAAAACTACAGTGAAAAGAGGATTAAATTGCTAAGCTCTCTTGAAGTTTGTTTAATACCATTTTCTGGATAGTTTTTCTGGAAAAAAAAAAATTGCTTTTCTACATTCAGATTGTGAAAGGTGAATAAAAAAATAAATAATGTAGTCTGAGAGTGGCAGAAAGCTTGCAGTTCCAGGAATATGTGCAAAGTAACATGAAACCAAGGTCCATTCTTTCCCAGGCAATGCACATCTCTGTCAGAATAGGCAATATATGTTTCTTTGATTAGTTCATTTAACAAAGAAAAACAGGCCATGGGAATGCTGTCACTTCAGTAAAATATTAAAGTGGCAACCTCACTGCAACCTCAGGTCAATGGTAGATAACAGCAAGAAACAAGCTAGTGCGGAGAGTAGCATGTACGTGCTGTGACACCTGCGCCAGGCTGAAGTCTAATCAACAGATGACATGTACTATTTTCTCTTCCACTGTCATTAGATATAATTGAAAACCGGTGGGTGTCCTTCACATGAACACTGTTTTCAAAATGAGTACTTTAGATGCTTTCATTACAAATACATATCATGATGCTAACACTTAATCCATGTTTAAAAAATCATGTGGAAGATCCTCTATTCATCCCTCATTCCTAAATGCTTTAGCAGTATTATTTAAGTTCCCATTAGTATGGCAAATGAGCTTATATTAGTATAAGCCAAAGTCTCATGCACACCTTTCCTACTATGCTGTAAAACTAAATTTGACCTTTGGTTTTAGAGACACAACCAACTAGGGAAACAAAAGCCATCTTCCACTTCTGGCTGGATAAAATGTGCTCCATCCCATCACATGGAGACATAATCTTACTAATCCTGACATTTGTGACCTCTGAGATTGCACGCCACAACACATCAAGTCTAACAATGGAGCCGCATGGTCCAAAAAGACTCCATAAAGTACAAAACACAGGTGTCAGGCTGCTAAGCAGCACGGGTTGCCGTGAGCATGTCCTCCCAGCACTGCCCACCCTGTGCTAGTTTCTAATGGATTGCAGACTCCCATTCAAGGTCTTTGCACTGATTTTCAAAGCCCTTTGTGGAAACGTCACAGGCTATGTGAAAGAGCATCTTCTCCCTCCTCTTTCTTTCTCTCCCCTCACACTTTTGCGTCTCATGACAGCAGTGATAAGCCTGTTTACCACTTTTAATAACAAATACAACAGCTAGCAGTGCTGGGTCTAAACTGTGTAGTTCAAAGACACGAATAGCCACAGAAGTTGCGCTGCTTGGCAGTGAGCAAAGAACTCATTTCTTCGATCTTGTTGTAAAATAGCAACTCTAATGCATGCAAACGTGCCCAAGCACACAGATACACCTCAATCCCAACCCAGCGCTTTATTTATTTGAATAAGACAAAATATGTTCTTGAAATATTTGGGTAGTAATGAAGGGTAATTAGGGTTGAGTACTTGATAACAAAAGAGCCCTCAACTGCCTCAACAGTGGGAGACAGGAAGATGAGGGTCCAGCTCAGGAGAGATGGTGCCTGAGGGAGAAAATCATGAAACATGATGTTTCCTCAGGTATAGAGCTCACGGATACTCTACATAGAGAGAAGCATAAGGCTTCCTGTAGTCTAATAGTGTTTCCTTTCTCCACCAACTTCTTTTCCTTCAGACTTGTTCTTTTTGATTATCAGCAATTTTAAAGCATATTTCTTGTGTGTCTTGTTTTTTGGTTTAGTAGTGGAATTGACCAGATCTTTATTTCCCCATTGTTATGAAGAAGCAATTACCTAGTAATAAATTTGTCAGAAGAGTGTTTATTATTTTCAAAATTCTTATGTCAATGGCATTAATCTTTTTCTCCTTTCTTTTTGCAGTTTTGATGTAGACAATGGTACGTCATCGGGACGGAGTCCCTTGGATCCCATGACGAGCCCTGGATCAGGGCTAATTCTTCAGGCAAATTTTGTCCACAGTCAACGTAGGGAGTCTTTCCTTTACCGGTCAGACAGTGACTATGACCTTTCTCCAAAGTCCATGTCCAGGAACTCCTCCATTGCCAGTGATATGTAAGTACATTATAAAATACTTTTAGCCTATGTTTTGTCTTCTGTCTTAAGATTTTTCCAGCCACAAGAAATTTCTTTCAAAAATCAAAGGCAGTAATCACTTATGCTACTGAAGTCATGGATAATTGTTTATTTCTTTAATGAAGCTTGTACTTGTTTCTGCAGTTTTCTGAAAGTAAGGATATCATGAGAGTGTACTTAATGTGTTTATGCACTTTATTAGCTTTGACAGAATAATGAAGACAGTCAATACTGGTGTATCAAAGCACTAAGGAGAACTCTGATTTCTTGGCTATTAAGTTCTTTTCAAGAGAAGTGATACAAACTCACTTTCTGCCTCTTAATGTTCTTAAGAGAAAGACTCCATTTATTTGCACCAGGTATTTTTAGGTTTTTAGAGAAAAGGTTTATCAGCTGGCAGAAATTAATAAATTCAAGAGAGGTGAAAATTATTTCAAATATCCTTTAACTAAATGGCAAAATTTTAACAAAAGGCCTTTGGAAAGTTATTCTATCCTCTCTCACTGTTCTTCTGTGATGTGTGTATTTTCTGCTGGTGGATCATACTTTTCAAGTACATGTAGACCCCAGGTTGCATGGGTAGTGGAAGTCAGATGCAAATCTTTGTTTATTTGTAAGACACTAAAAACATGTTAAATGTCCTAGCTTCTAGTCACTTGTAAGTAGTAGAAATCAAGAATAACTAATCTTTTTTGTTCGTTTGCCTTATCTGCTCCAAATTTCACTGCCAAGTAGGTGTTTATGGTTCAATTATAAATCACTAAAATAAAGGACCAGGCTTGTAAGAGTCCCCTAGTGAACAAGGAAGTCTAAAGCATTAAAAATCCAGCATTAATATAAACGCTGTTTTTTAATGAGGCAAAACCTAATCAATATCCTCTTTAAAAAGTAAGAGTCAGTACGCACAAGGAAAGAAGTTTTTCATAATAATGAGTGAATTTCACCTGATATTTAACTTGCAGTCATTATAACAGAACACTCTTCAGCTTACATATCATTATTAGAAATGTTGATTAGTCCATCTAATTATAGCTCTCTTCCTATGTAAGTGTCAAGATGAGAAAAATCCATGCCTTTACAGACGGTTTGTGTAAGGTCCATACTTCAGTTAAGCCCTGTATATTGAAGTACTTAGTAAGCTTTGTGCCCAGTGTGACCAATTTTGGTTGAGACAAAATGAGTGAGAAAAGGACTAATCCATCTTGCCTTGTCATAAGGAAAAATGCCTTTCACTTGCAAATAGTGACCCCCTTTCAGCAAATCTTCCTCTGACGGATAACCTTTCCTTTAGATGGACAGGAGTCAAGCTTTTAGTGTGGCACCTGTGCCAGGATACCATTGGAAAGACTTTTACGTTCAGGGGGGCAATCCAGGTTACTGTGTTGCTTCGATGAGTCATTTCAATTAAGAATTCAATTAGTGCTCCACCCTTGAACACATAATCCACTTCTGCATTTCCTAGAATTCTGGGTAATATTTCAGCACATGGCAGTAAACTGGATAAACAATTGAATTACTGAAACACTGAGCACACTTTTTCCTTTGGATATTTGTATCTATTCTTCCTTTCAAAATTTTCTTAAAACACACCTGCCTATAAAATTTATTGGACCTCACATCCAGATAGGTTTTCACAGTCTCCTGTCACAGAGGAGCTGTTGTACTAAGAAGGCAAATATTCCTGCCACTGTTCAGGATGGGAGCACATGTAAAAGGCAAGTTGTTTTAACCATGGAATATTAATCATATATCAGAAATCCTAATTATAATAAGCTTGGTTATTTCACATAAATGAAGTAAAAGAAAACCAAGAAATGAAAGAGGGGGAGGTTTAAAAAGATAAAATAGTGAGGAAAAAAAAAAAAAGAAAAAATACCACAAAGCTCTTTATATATGGGTTCAAGGAGAAACTGGACGTGCTCATGGAAAGGAAGCGCACTGAAGTTTATTAAAATAGAGAAACCACTCTGGTTCATGACATTCCTAAACAAGGTGGAGGCTGGAAGAGCCTAATACAGTTTACCCTAGAATCCCCTGATTCTTCAGTACTTGAGTTACCAACCTCAATATGTCACTTCGTAAAGCAAAATAGAAAGCAAAAGGCATGCATCTTTTATTTGGAAGGAATAGAACATGAAGATTTCTGGCATTTCCATTACTGCCAAATAGCGTGCTTACAATAATATATTCCACTTCAGTAGCAGCATATGAAACAAAAACAAAACTTCAAGATTTTAGACAAATATGGAGTGTTGTGATCAAAGACAGCCAGTGGATGGCAGTGCTAAAGTACTGAATTCATCGTTCTGTTACTATTTATTATTTGCCCTGCTGCAGGCTCTAGCCGAGGAAGGGAACAGAGTCATGCTCAGTTCTTTGCAAACCCAAGATGAAAAGATGGACTCTGCCACAAACAACTTAAAGTTGAAGCATAAGATGTTAACCAAGAGACTAATACAGTCAGATACTGTTCCCAGGAGAAGGTACAACATGAGTCCCTATGCCCAAAGTACTAAACCTCACAGAGCAACCACAGGGAGTTTGATTCAGTGAGTTGAGATGGAAAGTAACAGAAACAAGGGCAGAGAAGGGGGAGGTGGAAAGTTTTTTAAAGTCAGAAAGACTAAAGTATATTTTAAAGTGAGGAGCCAGATTAGCTAAGGAAAAGAATAAAAGACAGGATGAGTGCAAGGCTGCTCAGATGAGAAAAGGTTAGTGGGACAAATGTGGGTGCAGTTATGGCACTGAACGAGGCAGAAAAAGCATCTGTATGGTAAGAAAGGAAAAGCAAATAAATTTGTCAATTTTCAATTATCTCTTGGAAGAAATAGCATGGTCCTAGAGAGGGAAAAAAGCAGAACATGGAGATGATATGAGGAGATGAGAAAAAGCCATTCAAGGTTGTGAACTGGAGAGGCAGGTGGTTTAGACAGGAACATGCAACATCCAAGGCAGAAGAGCACAGATGCGTTGTGAAGCCTGGCTATGGGATTTCCAGCAGAGAGATGAGGATGTGCAAGAGAAAGAGAAGTGAATGAGCAAGCCAGTAAGGATCAGTGAGCTAATATGAGGAATTACAGGGCAGGATCTGTGATGACAGACCGGAGAACAATTTTAAAGAGAAGGAGAATAAAGAATGGATAATTGAAAAAAAAAAAATTCCTCAACAGCACAGTTGCGACACTGGGAAAAAAGGGAACAGAAGCCAGCTGAAAGATGAGAGAAGTCATCAGTGTTGCACTGGAAGAATTGTCAGGTTTACATCTGAAGGCATGAGTGAAGCAGGGAGCTCTGAATGTGGATGTCTTGCAGAGGTGGCCTGATTACTTAATAGTCACCTGTTTGAACTGCTGCTGCTGCTCAGAGCTTGCAAATGCGGACAGAGGCAGCAGTGGTAACACTTTTTATGTCTTTCTTGCTAAGGGATCACTGCTCTGATTAACGGAGCATGAGATTGAATTTGTAGAGAATCTCCATTTTAGCAAAAACCAGGTCTCTAACCAGGTTAAATAATGGATTCTTCAGTTAAATCATTAGCACTTTCACGAACACTAGAAAGAAGCCAATAAATATTGCAGTCCACTAGCTAGGGCACAGCCCATGTTTTAACTGCCACTCTAAAGGGAGAAAAGCTTGTGTAGTCCCCCTGTGATCCTGAAGAAGCAGACCAGGGTGTAGCAGACCAGACCAGAGGACCAAGATGCCCTCAGTACAGAAGTCTGTCTGAGCTCCACTATGTCTTCTGAATGTATCTTGGGGAAAAGGTATGTGACAATAAGCACTGCTTAAGTCTACCCTTTTCCCATTTCCACAAGGTCACAGTACACAGCTCAGCGGCAACATCCGTCTTTCCAGGTCTTGGCCAACTTGAACCTCACTAAGTAAAAAAGTATCTGGTGTAGGGAGTTTTATGGGCTTCTTTAGAGAGGCTCAGCACTGCTTCCTCAATCAGGTGAAAGATCAATTTAAGCTCTAATTAATATAATTACAGAAAATTCACTAATTTCTATTAAACCTTGCTTCTGTCTTTTAAGCACCAGAACCCAGCTAGGGAACACTGACCATAGGGAACTGCAAGGTCATTGGCCTGGTTGATCTGCTAAATGGTCACCAGTACACCCACTCCTCAAACTGGCCAGCCTACTGCTATTCTGCCAATACAGTCTGTAGACAGTAACATCCCTCTGCTGCTGTCCCTGGTAAAACAAACATCAAGAGGATGCAGTTTACTCCAGGACTTTTCCCCTATAAATACAGTATTGTCCTGCCTTCTCTTAGAGGACGTGCTGCTTTGTAGACTGTATTTGAATGTATCTGTAAACCTTGGCTCCACGTTTACAAAAAAAAAAAAAAAAAAAAAAAGACAAATATCCTCTCTTTGAATAATAAAACTCGAATGTGGACTACTTTGGAACAAAAAGAGCCTCTGTAGTCTGACAAACATGGATACTGACATACAGAGATTTGGGTTGTTTTGTCAGGATGAATTATCCCCTTCTTCAACAGCTGGAGAAATAGTTGTGGGTTTTTTAATTTGTGGGGGTATTTTTTCCCAAAATAAAGCCAAAATAATCTGTATTTTGCAAAGAATAAAGAGTAACAGAATTATTCTGGCTGCAAAAATTACCTTAAATAAAGGGAAATTCCAAGGTAGGGAGTTCCCTTATTTGTCAGTGTCTGGTCCTGACCTGAAGCTGCAAACGGGCGGATTTTCTCATTCAGAACAGGAAGCCAGATTACTAGTGATACAGCTTGTTCTTCTGTTTCTGAGCCAGGAAGGCCTGGATTTATTAATAAAATGCTGTGAGTATGTATCTGAAGTTACAGAGAAAAAAAACCTTTTCCCTGAAAGGTTCTGGCCAAGACTCGAGGAGAGCAGAAAAGACATGCAGTTACTGAGCAGAGTAATTGCACCTCAGTTTAACAAATTAGAAATAATTGTCTTTCTTTCCAGATAAACTGCTGTTGAAATTCCTTATGATTTGTCAGATTCTTTTCTCAGAATCTGTGATATTACTATATCACAGATATTACTGGCTGAGAAGAGCCGGTTAAACTTCAAAGTCCAGCCTGCTTTAAAAAAATCTTTTAAGATGCATTTTCTATGTGTTTTTTGACTTAGAAACAGTTTTTTATGAAAAAATGTATTAAATTGCTTGAGACATTTATTTGTCCATGGAAAGAAATTTACTTACATGGCTTTAGGAAAAATAGGCCAATATTTTGCTTCATTGGATTTTCTTTTTTTGTTCTTAAGATCTTTTAAATTGAAAAAATCTCCAGGTTGCAGCTTAAATTAAGCTAAGTAATTAGTAAGTCACTTGCAATCTTTGCTTGAGTTATAAACAAAAACATTTTGAAAAAAGACCACTGTGTCCTTTCCAGTTGCTTGGGGCATTTTACAAATGGAATCCAAAACAAAGAACTCAGTAATATCCAGTTTACTTAAATTTAAATAATAAGTTTGTGCTAACTTCATTTGTTGATCAAGAAATCAGTTATGTTGTAAACAAAAAGAGAGTATTTTTGCATTGAGAAGGCTTCTTTTGATCTGCTTTTTAATTCAGGAGATTCTAAGGTGTTCTAATATGACTTTATATGGTTGTTGAATCAGGACTTTTTTTGATGAAATGCAAATTGATTTTATCTTACGTTCAGACAATACAGAACCATTGCTGGTTTTATGTCCGAATGCTAAAACCTAATCATTTTCCAAATATAACTCTCAGTTGTTAAACACATCACTTCCCCTTCAAACATTTTTAACATGTCAGGCTTTTTTTTTCCCCCTCCTCTTCTGGAAATAATGGGTGTTTCAAACAAAATGGCAAGTTACTGCTCCTGTGCTTGGAGCAACAAAGCAGACTGAATTCCTAAACCTCTTCAGTCAAAGGTGGCATGTTACTAAAAACATGGTACCAAAACTGATTCTTAGCTGGGATTTCAGCTACATCACACCACCACTCATCTCTAGGCTTGTTACACAGATCTGCAGTGGCGGGGAGGGAGGATGGGTGTGTTTTGTGTGTGCGCATGTGTGCACGCAATACTGAAGGATGGGAGCAGCATGGACAAAAGCAACTTCGTAAAGAAGGACTTGAATGTTTTGGGGGATGCCTCTTAGACTGTTTTTCCAGCTCAGTGATCACCTACATGCACAGGCTAAATTTATTTCACAACCCAGAAGAACATTAGTTGTTGTTTCACCCCTCAAGGCACAAACAACGCTCTGTATTCTTGCAATGGCACTAATGCTGTGTTAGCTGTAGAGTTCGTTCCCTGAAAATGGACAAACCAAAATTCTAATGCTTTTGACTTGTTCTTCTTGAAGTCTTCTTGTTTCTTCTTATATACATACGGTTAGGGGCCTTTGAATTTGGTTAGGGGACCCTTTTTTCTAAACCTTGAAGCTGAGATAATCTTCCTGTGGCTGGCTGAGAGCAAGCTCATTCAGGCTGGGAAGTTGCCTTGAGTAGGTGCTGTTCTCAGCAGCTCTGCTCTCATTTCTTTTAGAGAGGAAATCTTTCAGCCTGCATCAGTAAGAGATTCACACGGAAAGTCACGTATTCTTATTCTTCAAAAGTAACACAATTGTATCTGTTCTCAACACTTACGCATATGGGGTAGGGACAAGCAAGCAACCAAATGTCTTTTGCTTAAAAGCAGTTCAAGGTAATACATTTTATTTTTATTTGCAACAAGCTAAGAATTTATGTGTGTCAGCTAATGCAATCAAAACTGATTAATAGCAACTCATTAAGCTGCACTAACTTGATTGCTTCCAGTCATGTGTGCACACCCACTCATTAATTTTCTCTAACCTGAGCTGAAAACAAACCTATCCTTTAGTCACTGATGCTTGTTTGTTTTACAGCCTTGCTTAGAGCTAAATGATGTTTTCTGTTGTACAAACAGTCCAACAACGGCACTTCTGAATTGGCCTGGACTCTTCTGATTGAGTTCAGCTCTTTTCTGGTTCAAAGTCCTACATCCTCTGGCTTAATCCAGCCCCTCCTTCAACACACAAACCAAACCCTCACACTGCAGTAGCTTCTTTTCCCTTGCCATCACCTCAGTGACCCCCAGGTAGACTGCCTTCTGATTTTAGAAGGAAAACCACCTACCCCAGTGAAACACTCTGGCAAGTCCATGCTCTCTTTCTCTTTAGGACTGAATAATTCTCTGTCAGACTTAATGCAGGACAGTTGCTCAGAGTTGTCCGCCATTCCGTCATCTAAACTGTCTGCTATATTATGGTAGGATTAAAGTGTTGAAGCTTGGTGGCTGTTTGGGGCAATATGATACAGGTGATTTCTTGGGTTGTCCTGTGTTTTCATATCTTGCACATCATGTTGGCATCCCGTGATGTCCCACTACATCAGTACCTACATGATTTCCTCAGGCAGATTACCCAAGTCAGATGTGCGAGTGCAGGCTCTTTGGAAAACGCTTAAGCTTCCTGAGCAAGGAAGTAGTTGGGTCTGACACAAGAGGCCTTGATCTTCCTTGAACTCTTCCAAAGGTGCTATGAAAATTTCATAGGAGATGGAAGAAGCCTGATAGTGTTCCTATAGCTTGTTATACAGAATGGGGAAAAATGGTAATACTTCCTGTTCTTTTGAGTTAGTCAGCTGATTCTGATTCCAGCCCATCCAGCAATCCTGAATGAAGCTTCTGGATTCCGTGGGTCTTGGTTCAGATCACCATCACTGAGACATAGTTAGCTGCCCTTATCACCCAGCAAAGTCTCTTGTTTCTAGTCTGCTCAAAAGCACAGGCGCTGTGATATGGTGCCGGTGATACATAGTAAGGTACACAGGTAACCAGATAATACTTCCTGATACTGCCTGGATTAAATCTCAAAATACTGATTTAAAAACACCTTGGTATTCACTGTTCCTTTCCAGTCCTTTAGTCTGTAATGGATATGATCATTCTGTCTTTCCAAGTCTTGAGAGAGTTCCTCACCTTGGGTGCTAATGCAGTTCAATTGGAAGTAAGATTGTAATTTGGGTAACCTAATACTGATGACTTCAACAGAGTTCTTTCAAACCTAATAAAGTGTATCTTCAGGAACTGAGATGCTAAAGAGGTAGCATGAAAAATAAAACTACTTTCTTGTACAAAATATCCACTATACCTGGAAAGCTCCAGGTGCATTAGTACATGGCATATCTTGGTGTGTATTAGCCATGTGTAATAATCCACATTTGTTTTGAGCTGTCTTTTGGATCTCTGATCATAAGGCGGCCAAGTATTATTTTCTTCATCAACATGCCATAATGGAGTAACTTGGTTTGTGCTCCATATGAAGTTAATTGGGGTGTTTGGAAACACTTATATCTACAGTATTTGCTAGTGAGATTTATGCTGGAGAAATGGTTTTTCCCTTTGCTGTGTCTTCCTAAGTCTAATTGCTTAGTTAGTCCAAGGAGAACTACTATAACCCGCCTTTCTTTTGGTTGGGATAATGGACATCTCAGGGACTTTTCTGAGCCGATCCTCTTCCATCTGGTTAAGCTCAATTGGAATTAAGTAGATTGAACTCTCCAGAACTCCCAATATTACAGCAATACTTTTGACTAATTAGGGCAAGCTCTGTCGCTGTATTAGAAAGAAGTATCAGGAGGACATAACTGCACGGTGCAACAGAAAAATGTGATGTTCAGAAACACTTAGACAATAGCTGACAAAAGTCTGCTTCGTTCAGAGTCTAATTTCTGCCTACTGTGTGATAGAACAAGTGGTTTCAAGTAGCTCTTCATAAAAATCCTTTAAGGTACATGTTCCCAGAAATAAAGAAATGGTCTGGGAAAAACAGCCCCCTCCTCTGTAGCTCGTGACTCCATCAACAACTTCAATTGCTTGCTCTCTCAACCCTAAATCCTAACGTGCCCACAATGTTGTAGTCTCTAGCACCTGCCTTAGATGCCTGATCATCCCCCAAATGGCGCTCAGCCTTTCAATGAGATGCAAATCACTGACAACCCACTGACTATCCAGAAAAAGCTATAAGCCAGTTTCTGTCACACCCCATAATATAGGCACAACATTGAGAGGTGCCTCTTATCCCCAGTCAGCCTTAGCTTTTGGAACCAGGCCTAGGCTAGTTCATATTAGGACTAGAAAATTGTTTTCGAAGTCTTTAGAAATTGAGATGACATGACTTAAGCACTGTTCCTGCAGAATAAACTAACTTGGAGTGCTGTGATTTCTGACTCCACAAAATCAGTATTACAAACCAACCCATTTGGATTCTCCAAATGTATATGATGATAAAGTGCAAGCTGCGTGGAGCAGCCAGCCACCCCTCCTGTTTGCTGGTCTTAGAGCACAGCTTTTGCTGGCTAGTGAAACCTGATGTTTCCATTACTGTATCAGAGTGCAATCTAGAATTAAATTTCATTGCTGCTAAAATCTGAATGTGAGCAACGCGCATATTTTCGGCATACCTAATTCATCTGTTTCTTGTGTGTTTATTTGACTTCACCTATAAAATGTTACTAAGGCAGAAAAAAAAAATCCTAGCAATTAAGGCAAATGACCACCTTACTCTCTGTTCTCCGTTTGTGGTTTTGCACATGGCATATTTGTGTTCCAGCGTATGTGCAAGCAAAACACGAATGTCTCATCTACGCTGTATTTGTAGCATGTTATTGGACAGTAAGTCTGAA
Organism: Pygoscelis adeliae; assembly: GCF_000699105.1. Classification (NCBI taxonomy): domain Eukaryota; kingdom Metazoa; phylum Chordata; class Aves; order Sphenisciformes; family Spheniscidae; genus Pygoscelis; species Pygoscelis adeliae. The sequence continues at coordinate 347,547 of NW_008825080.1, forward strand.
TCAGCCTTATATACAGAATGAGTGGATGTCATGTTTCATCCAAATTTAGATGTTTACACTGAAAAAGGGGTCTGCAATAGATTTTCTGGTTCAAAGAGAAGACCACTTTCATGTTCATCTTCTTTCCTATTTTGTATGTTGTGTGTAAACAGTATGGATTTTCCCTTGCCTTTATGTTTGCTATGTTTCTATATTACAAAAAAGGAAAAAAGAGCCCTAAACCAACTCTGTAAAAATGAAGTCAATTCTTGTGAAAATGTGACAAATGCCTTAGTTCTTGCCGTGGAGCACAGCACAGGGATTCCAGACAGCCACTGTCCCCTAGGGCTTTTTTAAGTCTGTTCGCAGCTTTATTCTTTCAAATAGGCTATGTCCCAAGTTTGTAGCCAGAGAATCCAACACAGACTATGCCAGTTGGATTTAAAGCCTCAGCCAGTACTTACTCTGGGGAGATAAGTGAGACTTTCATTCAAATGGAAAAGTGTGGCAAACCAATATGGTCATGCATCTACATCGAGGATGTAGACGAAGGTCCATCCAGGAGGTTGCCCAGGGTGAGGCAGTCAGCCCCACGCATTATGACTGCCTCTGCTAAGAAAAAAAGGAGGGTGATTGTCGTAGGCGATTCCCTTCTGAGGGGAACAGAGGGCCCGATATGCCGACCGGACCCGTCCCACAGGGAAGTCTGCTGCCTCCCTGGGGCCCGGGTCAGAGACATTGCTAGGAAGCTCCCTGATCTGGTGCGGCCTTCGGACTACTACCCGCTGTTGGTTATACAGGCTGGCAGCGATGAGGTGGCAGAGAGAAGTCCTGCAGTGATCAAAAGGGACTTCAGGGCACTGGGGAGAGTGGTTGAAGGATCGGGAGCACAGGTAGTGTTTTCCTCAATCCCTACAGTGGCAGGGAAGGACACTGGAAGGAACAGGAAAACACACCTGATCAACACGTGGCTCAGGGGATGGTGCCATCAGAGGAATTTTGGCTTTTTTGATCATGGGGAGGTTTACA
>NW_008825080.1:351661-356024 GCF_000699105.1 Pygoscelis adeliae
CTGGAGAACAAGTCTTATGAGGAGCGGCTGAGGGAGCTGGGGTTGTTTAGCCTGGAGAAAAGGAGGCTGAGGGGAGACCTCATTGCACTCTACAATTACCTGAAAGGAGGTTGTAGCGAGGTGGGTGTTGGTCTCTTCTCCCAAGTAACAAGCGATAGGACGAGAGGAAATGGCCTCAAGTTGCACCAGGGGACGTTTAGATTGGATGTGAGAAAAAATTTCTTTACTGAAAGAGTGGTTAAACATTGGACCAGGCTGCCCAGGGAAGTGGTTGAGTCACCATCCCTGGAAGTATTTGAAAGAGGTATAGATGAGGCGCTTAGGGACATGGTTTAGTGGGCATGGTGGTGTTGGGACGACGGTTGGACTCAATGATCTTAGAGGTCTTTTCCAACCTTAATGATTCTATGATTCTATGCTTTAAACTCATACAAAGTGTCAAAATTCTTTCCACTAGTCTTATAATTTATGCTATAAAAATTGTATCAAGATTAACCAGGAATTTTAGTTTGACTGTATCTTGTCCATGAAAAGGTATGTGTCAAATTCATGTAAATATGTTTTGTACATTTCCCCCCCGCTATTTAGACAGAGGTCTTATTTATCCTGTTGATCTATGTTTATTTATCCTGTTAGATGTCTCCCATCTGCAACACGTGTCCTCACGATCTCTCACTCGGTATTGTTCACGTGTACTTAGAAAGTCTTAATCTGAGTTTACTATGACCTTTACAAAGACAAACCTTATTCAGGATCTTCCTGGTGAAGCTCCACACTGGCAATTGCAGACTCGCATTTTTAGTGGTCTCTAAGGTCTGGGACTCGCTCCTTCTTAATGGGTATCTTGACTTTTTTCTGACCACATTAAAAAAACACCCTCTCTTTTTTAACTGCATCCTAGCAGGTCTGCAGAATGTTTCTCTAGCTACTCCTCTTATTAGATGATTAAATTAAATTATGCCAACTTGATTAAGAAGTAAAGGTTATGCAGTCACCCTGTCTATCCTTGTGTTAGTCTTTCTGCCTGCTTCTCTGTCTGTCCATGCATGCATCTCTAAGTTCCTTTTTAGTGGGGGCAAAGTTAATTACTGTCCTGCAATTGGGATAGAGGAGACAAATTAATGCCCATCTTGAGGAAAGGAAGCAAAATTTTTGTACTTTTTATTTGGCAACAGTCAGCTGAATGTGTTCATCTAACTTCTGACTTAGCATAGCACTTCTATCTCTTCTCCAGGGTGGGGACCATCATAGGTTATATGGGGTGTGTTCAAGTATGTCCCATAGGAAAGGTTAGGAAGCAAAACCCAGAAAATTTGCAGAAGGCCAGGCTTCATCACTTTAACATGGTAAATAAGTTGCAATGCGTTATACAATCTTTGGTCTGCTAATGGAAATTTGGTCTGTGTTTTATGTAACAGCGATTCATCTCATGGATTGTTGTGTGCTTTAGCAGCCTTTTTTGATGATGGTGGATTTGATAATTTTAAATTTTGGGGCTATGTGAAAATTATTCTGCTTTCAAATCTGTCTTTCCTTTGAAAAATGAAGATGTGAACAAGTATGCCAGGCATTCTAGTTAACAGAGTCTAACACTGATGTGAACAATTTCTTCTAACCTTAAAAGTTAACAGCTCTGTGTATATTTAGAAACTTGTGATATATTGCACAGAGTTTTACACTTCCTCTTACTGCTTCCATATATAGATGTGTGGCACTATCCTGTCCAGAATCTCTGAAAAGGAAACAGCAGGACACTCACACATTGTAGTGTTTACTACACCACAGTACACTGTGGATTCATGGCACTTCGACTGAATCATACGTTCTTGTTCTTCTGTACAAAAAATAACACAGACGCTTTAGACGTGTCTGCTCCCTTTTTGAGCACTCTCACCTTTTCCAGATTTCCTGACCCAATGTGGATTAAAGATCACTCACCACACTATGCAATTGCTTTTCTGTTCAAGTGGGTCTGGTGTGTGCTAAACTGCTTTGCAAAAGCTGTGAATATCTGTACTTTCAGTAACACGCTTTCACCAAAATAATGATGATTTCTGGAATTGTTGGTTTTGACACAAGGAGCATTTGAAAAGTGAAAATTAAATTCTGGGTTGATCTCAGTGCATTAAATTAATATTTAATAATGACTACTCTAAAAAATAACAAGCTACATTATTCTATCAGTGTTCCTCAATGAAATGCAGTCCAGCAAGAGCTCAAGTAGAGTGAAGTTTGAAAATTAGAGGAGCGGGGTCATGCTATTTTATAGAAAAGAAAAAAAAACTCCAGGGCAGAAAGCCCAGAAACATGTCCTTGTTGCCTCTTAGAAGTGCCTCAGCATTCAAGGGGTGGCAAACAGGGTCACTGAGTGGGAAGAAGAGCAAGAAAGTACCACCTCCAGTAAGGAAGCCCACAGGAGATGGTGAGAAGAAGGACCATCCTATTTGCATAGTTTTGCCAATTTACACTTTGACAGCTAATAACTATGTTGTAGCAGTTGCCTGGGAATTTGAAGCACTGGTGAATATTTTGTGCATTTGTGTCACATGTTGGGCATTCGGAGTGTTTGCAACTGACAGATGCTTGTGACGCTAGAAAGAACTAGCTCTACTCTATCTGGCTTATTTACAGGTAGAAACAATTTAATGTTTTTGTTCTTTGTCCAGTGCTACTGCTACTTGTAAAACTTTCCATCTCCAGGATTACGCCCCTTCATCATTTCCAAATGTGGAAATTAGACTAGATCAGTAAAAAATGGGTTTGCATATTGATTTTAGGTATGGTTTCTGTGCAGAATTTGATTGCTCAGAAAACACACTCATTTCTAAGAATTTGCTCAACCCTTTGTTTGCTTTTTGCCTAAACAACCCGAGTAACAGATAAAGTGGGTAGGCATGAGGAAGACTGGCAAATAATTTACTTGAGGCTTTAGGCTCTTCCATTTTTGCAGAAGTCATTCAGATGACTAATGCAGGATTCCTTGCTCTACACAGCTGTGTCTCTTTCAAACGTCAAAACAGAAGAGAAAATGGAGTAGCTATACGCAAATAGTAAAAATACTCTTTATAAAGGGGAAGAAATGAACAGATTTTACCGAGGAACAGGTAAGCCAGCTGCCACACAGCAGATAATACCGTTTCACAGAAGTTGAAGACAAAGAGCATAATTTTTCTGGAAGCGAGGTAGGATACATATCACACTATGGCTATTTAAGTGGAGAACAGGAGAGAAAAGGAAAAGGTGGATGTGGCTTATTAGCTGAAGCTTATGTATGTATCTTATTGTGCTGAAGCCTTTGTGTAGCTGTGTAACTCATTAAGCAATCCTGATCAGAAATGATAGTCTAGGGCATTTCCTGATGTTTTCATGACCCAGTGAAAATGTGAAGAGGTACTAAACCCAGCTGGTCATTAACTCCCCTGTTAATGCCCTGGGCTGATTCATGACGTCTCTAGTAACTCATTGGATTTGGCTTCATTGGGCAATTAAAGCCTCTGAGTTCTGCCCATGGTGCCATGTTTCTTCTGGTTTGGAGTGAGCATCAGGCTTACATGCTTTCCAGCCAGGCTGGGACTGTGGTTGCACCCGCAGCAACACCTCATTCCAGCTGCTCCTGTAAAGTGGAGACTTATTCCACTGAGGAATAAGTGGAATAAAGAAAAAGTGCAGACTTATTCCACAGGGTCTGTAAAAATCCATTTTTCTATTTCAAGTAACAGGAATAAAAGAAATGGTAATAAAAACAGCTACACAGATATTAAGCATTATGATAATTTTGAATATTGGGGAGTTTTGATTCGTCCTTACAGGCTCTCTGGTTGTAATTTCTGCTTTTTTATTAGGTTCTTGCAATACCTGCAAAAACATTACTGTTTTGTGGACAGTATGTAAATTACAAGAATGATGTTGTAGCAACTCAAATGCAAATCATATTTCTCCATTTATCAGAAAGCCTTTTTCTGATTAGATTTTCATGGACTTGAAATCCATTGCTAAATACTCATATTTTATGCTTAAATAACATTAAAATAGCATCAAAGCAATGGTAGTTTCTGCTGAAAGCTGCAACTTGTAACTCATCACGATAAAGTCACTGCAGGAAGATACAGGAGAATTAAAACCGGAGTCATATTGGATTTTTGTCTTTGGAAAATTTCTTTTCATCTTGATTGCTGCCATACACTAGATATGATAACTGAAAATTCCATGTTTTCCCTGTTCCTGTGGTCACCTGGAGAGGTCTGACCCCATATCCTCAGTGCTACAGATGCTACTCTTACGATCAACAGCCCTTCAGCTACTTGTATTTACAGGACTATATTTTTTGGAAACCATTTCAAGTGGCAGCTTTCGGTGCTGAAGC
>NW_008825080.1:356062-365406 GCF_000699105.1 Pygoscelis adeliae
CCCTTCCTCCCTTCTCCCCTACAGTGCGTCATCCCGGCACCTTGCCCATATGTCACCCCGTGGTGTGGGTGAGGTTGCCACAGCAACAGCACACACTCGGTCACACCCCCTGTAGCTACAGAGGTGTGAGTCAGTCTAAAAGTTTTACTAGGTTTTCATTCGCCTGTGATGCGCTGCCCAGCCATCTGCAGTTACTCGCCCGTCCAGTGCTTACAAACCTGCTGGAAACCCTCAATGGGTCGCTTTAGGTATTTTCACCTCCATCCTTTGGGATGAAATCTCTGCAGATTGGTCCTGCGCAAGTCGGTCACCTGCCCAGCCCCCGGCACAGAAACCAGCTGGTTCATCAGCCATCCCATAGACATGCCAGGCATTTGGGCAATAACTAAGTTGATATTTACTTTTTAAAGGATATGTAAAGCAGTGGTAGTGAGTAACTGCTGAAGAATAAAACTGGAGTTACCTACAGTGCACTGTAAAACCTGATTTTCTTTCTGTTAAAGCAGTGAGATAAGTTTTCAGTAATACCTAACTTACAACTCTGCTCATTTTTTCAGACATGGAGATGACTTGATTGTGACACCATTTGCTCAGGTAGGCACAATTTTGCCATATTTCTCACATGGTCTTGCAATTTAAAGGCCATATGGTCAAACCAGTTGTTTTCTGTTGTTAATATTATATAAGGTATGTTTGCTTGAGACAGGAAAAAAATGTCTAAACAGAAAGTCATAAACTGCCCACTCTGTTATCTATACCTCTCTTTTTTAATGGTTTTTGCTTAGCTGAGAAGTTGAAGTGCAACAATACGATAAACACCTTCAGCTGATCTCTTCTCAAATACTGTAGCAGACAGTCATGATGAAGACCAATCTGTGCTCTCTGTTATTCTTCTGCTTTTTATAATTATAATTTCTCCTTTTGAACATCTTTTATGCATTCAATACAAGGTAGTTCTTAGATGCAAGATAAGTTTTACCCAGAATACTTATGTTCCTTTACAAAACCATCTCTATGTGTTTGATTTTTCCATTCAGATTCTGTTTTATAAAATCAGCTCATAATTCTATATAATTTAGATCAAAACTCCACAATTTTTAGCAATAGAGCTGTCTTGTCATGTATGAAAAGTTAACATTGATATGAACTCATGAGGATTGGTTTTACTCTGTAATAGATAGGAATGAAAGTTAATTCAGTGTAACTACAGGGGGAAAAAAAAAACCTGGAACTCATATGTGATTGAAGGTGAATGGAAAGAGAAAGGTAGAGTCACACAGCAGTCTCAAATAAGAAGAAGGGGTCCAACTTCAGTCTGAATATGCAAGTTGCTTTGGTCTAATGATCAGCTCTTAAAACCATTAATATTAATTTAATAGGTTATTATATATTTAGTTATATTGTGAACAGATACAGTGTTTATAAGACACTGGCTGATCAAATCCTTAATATGAATACCTTCATCTCTTATTAGCAGGTAAAAGATTAAGCCAGGGCCTTTTATAAGAATCCTTTAAGATCTCTCAAATGGTAAATATACTTCAACAATTACGGAAGAGAAGAAATTACAGGAAAAACAAGAAAAAAAAAAAGTAAAATCACTTCTGGTTTTAGTTCCTCAGGAAACAACCCTAAGTCTTGAGCACAGAAAAAATACAAATTGCATGGTGGTCAAGCAATCCAATAATATTTACTATAGTTGAGTTCATGTTTATTGTCACCTGAACTTTTATTATAAATTAATGCCACGTGGGTAAGACAGGTTATAGTATGCCTAGAAAAACAGCAAATATTACACCCCATTTGTGGCTATTTTTTTCCTGGGACAAAACACCCTGTTTGTTTTAAGGGCAGTTTCATATTTTTGTTGGCGTTGATGGACGTGCTTCAGCAATTAGAACAGGAGCAGTTGAATGTTATTGCTACTTGCACCAAGGTGTTGTAATTGATTATTTGAGAGCTTTAAGTGTTTCAGTGCAAAACCCTGTTAGCAGTGGTTTAAATCAACCTGTTTTCCTTTGCATTGAACAGGAGAAAGAGCACCCACAGGGTGACTTAATCACATGTCACATTCCCTGACACAGGGGGAATTGAGATGCAGTTGAGAGAGCGTGCCTAATAGAGGGGAAGTGACATCTGATTAGACTCTCAGGAAAAACGTAGCTCTTTTCTAAAAATTATTTGAATATGCAAAATCCCATCGCCCAGTGGGGCCTGCTCACAGACTGCATCTGCAGCTAAACACGGGGCCCGCCCCTCTGAGTTACGTTAGCAGTATTAGGACCTCACTCAGGACTTCAGAAATTGGATCCCGTGTGGCACTACACATCATACAGACCACCCTTTTAATGTCTTCCTAGAGTAATATTTCATCATGTAGATGCATTTTTGTGTTGCAAGCAGCCAAAGCACCATTTTAATCCATTCAGGGCTTCCTGGTGGCAGTAGTTCATGGCATGTGGGACACATGTTGCAGCTATTTCAAACCGTCTGTATTTTCTTCAATTGATCAGGAGTCTTGTTTCATCTGATCATGAGCCACCTGGTGGTAATAGTTCCAGTTTTAGCACTTCAGTTATTATTCAGCACATTACCATGGTAGTGTGGCTGCATTTGTTAACTGGAGGCAGGGTGGCACGCTGCGTCCGCCACATAGAATCTGGCCCTAGGACAACATAATTTACTATTTTTACCAGAATGGTATTTTGTAAGTTAAAATTAAAAAACCTATCACAAGAATATTATTAGTTGCACTTCCCTATATTGTAATATACAGCAACTGCTGTAATTTAATTATTTGTACAATTTCATTTTTCAAAATAAAATCATTTTGAGTGATTTGAAATTTAAGGATCAATTCTGTAGTTTTTTTATCATCAAAAAAGTTTGATTTTTAACTCACTTGCAACTGTTTGTATATAACTTGATTTTGAAAATAATATTATTTACTTAGGGATTAAACCTAAAGAGGTTTGCAGGTGACTGGTTGCTTTCTGCTCACAAATCTAACTCTAGAAACATTAAGCATAAGTGGAACCACTGTGGACAAAGAAACTGTCACTTAAAGCAAATTATAATAAAAAATTGAAATATTATTTCATGTACTTACACTATAATAGACTTATAAATATTAGTATCTTTATACAATAAATCCAGTTGTTTAGCTCCACTGTAGCCAATGGCCAAAGTTTTTGTTGTCATTTTTACATTCATTGCTATGTATGTGGGGACGCCTTGCACTTGCAGAAACTCAAAATATGTGCATGTATGCTAAAGCAGCTGGGATGCGGGGCAGATTCTGGACATTTCTCCCCTGGATCTACAAAGCAGTTATCTGACCTGCCAGAAGAACAAATAGAAGGACATACAAACCAAACAGTCAAGTCTCTGCTTTCTGAACAAGGAAAGATTCATCATATCTCAGACAGTGGAAAAATCTGGTCAGTGGGCATAGTGTTGGGCACGGTGGAGAGACTCCCTCTTCAGGCACTGAGCAAGGCTCATCAGCCTCCACTCGTAACTGGACCTGAGCAACCTTGCAGCTCTGCAGACTTCTTTCCCCAGCACCCCAGGTGCTAAATGTCATGTTATTTCAGATCCAACACATACCTCAGCTAGGTTCATGTTTTCACATGGCATTGTGCCTAGCCTACTAACCTTTCTGAAACTCAGCCCTGCCCAGCAGGTACAGAGTCATTCATTGCAGTCCAGCAGAGGCAGAGCTAATAAGCATGGCTGTACCTGAGATCACTCACCGAGGAGTCACTTAGCTACCTTTGTACATGCTCCCAATTCTCAGTGCACCTGAATATACAGCAAATTTGAGTCTAACAGAGCTTATTGAGTAGCAACTTGCAGCCAGGAAAACCAATTACGTTTTTTCATGGCCTGAGACAGCTCTGGGAGCCACATAGATATGTTTCTCTGATAATATGTTTCTCTGATAACATGGTAATATGATAATACCGTTTCTCAGATCGCACATACAAGCAATCTCAGCATCCTAGCACACATAAATTGAACCCAGGCAGACTGGCCAGAGAGAACTGAAAATGGACTGCAGTCACTAAAATGTGTGTCTTACCTTAATAGGCACAACTTTTTTCTGTTTATGCTTTCCTTCTCCTTCCACCTTCAACTTATCCTTTCCTTTTACAATATTTTCATACTTCAGCAGTTTTTCTTTGTATTTTATGTATTCATTCTTGAACTTTTTATCTCCAAGATCTTCTTTCCCCTTCTGCTCAGTTCATGCCCGATTTCCATCCATGTATATCCAACATCTAAATACAACATTTGTTAGTGTCACTGTACCCTGGGCATGCAGATTTGATGGCATATATAATTATTTTTATTCCATGCTGAATGTAAAATATGTGAGTTTGCCCCCTGATCTTTGGAAAGGAAAACGTAATGAAATTAATACTGTCTAATTAGGCAACAAATGTATGTTTATTTTTATTATCTGAACTCATTTGGGAATTACCGACAATAGCTTGAACACTGCCAGTCATTATTATCTCCTGAATATTTTCTGTCTGTTACAAGCTTTCACTAAATCCTCCTTTTCTCTTCAGCCTCCTACCCCCTTCCTACCTCATGTATAACTTTAAGGGGCTATGAAAAGAGGGTTGTATCCTCCTCGACTCAGACCTCTGGAACCCAAATTCCCATTTCCGCCTTTGTTATTCCTGGGATGGGTTCACTAGGGAACCAGCCCAGTCTGGGCTGAGAAACAACAATGGGCAACTCCTGCAAAGACACACCAGTGATTAGTGTTGCTGCCTCCTCCCGTTCCCAGTCTGGTTCCAAACAACTCATGGTTCCTCTCTGACATCAGCTGAACTGCCTCTCCCTAGTCGGAGAGGTGCATCTTATTACCCTTACATGGTACAAAATTTGTTGCATTTGTCCAGCTACCTTCAGAAGAGAGTGCCTACGTCACTGATAACAAGAAGATACTCCCCTACTGCCTCCACTAGCTGCTGTCTTGCATGAAATTAAGTCCAGAAAGGAAGTAGTTCATTTATGTCATCTTTCCCAATGTGCAAAGCTTATAAGAGCCTGCAGACATTTCCCACCTGCTCAGATCATACCTTCCTCTTACTCTGGCCTTCTGAACTAAGTCCCCAAATCAACTGCGCCCCTTAAAGGAGCCACTTTTATTTTTCCTGGCAGTCTAGACAATCTCATTCCATTTGTCCTTTGAGGTTTGTGGGGGCTGAACTGTAAATGGAAAATTCTGTAATCATTTCTTATGCATGAAGTATTAGGCTTGAATGGACTATTATCTTCCAAACACGAATGCTTTTATGGTCATTTTAAAGAACTAAGTAGTATTCTGTGAAAAACTTTCCTCCTCTTCAAGTAAGTCTGCCTTTAAACAAATAATGAGTTGTTTATGAGGAAAAAAAAGAAATAAACTATTGCCCTTGTACTACAGACATTATCTTGTTAAATAATGGTCAAAGGCTTCAGACAAACCAACCCTGGAAACCTTTTACAGTTGTTTTGCAATGTCCTTTCTTTTTTCTTTCAGCACAGTGGAGCAGAGATAAATCAGTTTCACCTGTGCAGAAATTTAGACTGAAACCATTTTGTCTATTCCAGGTGCTGGCCAGCCTGCGTACTGTACGGAATAACTTTGCTGCATTAACCAATTTACAAGATCGGGCACCCAGCAAGTGAGTGTCAATTTTTGGCCACTGAACTTCTTGCAGTGATACTTTTTAAATGTAAACTAAGAATAACAATTAGATGTTGCAGATTTCAGTCTGTGCCACCAAACCTGCATAAAACATGTAGATGAGTAATGAGTTTATTAATCCCTTGAAGATGCTATACTTGATAGCTGAGACAACAGCCCCCTTGCCTACTAATTGCTCTTGCATTGCTGTCCTTGCATAAACTTGGAGTGGTTTTGTGCAATTTATATGATTTTCAATAAATTAGTCATATGTCAAAGATCATTCAAAGATGATCATTCAGGCAGAGTCTGAGTCTTGCAAATGAACCAAAGGGAGCAGAGAGCTACACTCATTGTGAGCTACTTGTGTGATCTGAACCTAGAACTCTGCCTAACTCATCCAAGATAATGACATCCCACTTATCCACAGTAGTTCATGATTATAAATGAGACGTTATAAATATGATCTTTCTCCAATCGTGTTACAGCATCACAGTCAACATTAACATTAGTTACACTGGCAAATTTTGTAGTGGAGTCATTTCCCTCACCCAAAATGTGTGTCTCTAGAACTTGTAAGTAATTAGCATTCCAAGGGCAGCTGCCTACCATTGCATATGCAGTGCTACCAAAAGATATTTCTAGCCCCCTTGGTTGGGATAAGCAGACCCTATGCGGCCCCTGCTTGCAGTCATTCACATCCCTATGCAGTTGTGTCAGTCCAGCAACTTCTAGCTTTCTTCAATGGGCAAAGCAGTCCACTGAGCTGTTTTCCTTAAAGATCATTGTGAAAGGTATACGCAAAATAATGTGTGAAATGTATATGCAAAATAATAGAGTGAAAAATAATTTTAAAAAAATATTTCAAGTCAGAGAATGTGGGAAGTACAAGACGTTAGAATAATGATAACTATGTATATAAATCAAACTTCAAGCTAGGTATATGCTCTAGGTATGATTAGGCAGGTTTTTAACGAACTTGTAAATTCCTAAATTGTTCGTCTCTTGGAGTTCCCAATCTGCAGAGAGGCTTCAGGGTCAGTTGTGAATTCCCTTCTACACTAGAAAGAACTATCTGTTCTAAACGAACTTTTTTTTTGCAATGCCAGGGTATTCCAGTTCCAAATAATTTCCCAAGGAAATGTATTTTCTATTTTATTGTTCAAGGATTCAGTCATCCGTGAGTTTATCAGGCTTGTACCTTTTTTTCTTTTCTTTTAAACAGACGATCACCAATGTGTAACCAACCATCAATTAACAAAGCAACTATAACAGGTAAGAAGAATTAATATGACTATAATTCCTCTATGAAACCATCACGGATTTCTAAATTTAATATTTATTTATAAAAACATCTCACTGAAAACTGCATTTTATAATAATAACCTTATATTTTTTCATATCCTTGTATCTGTTTTATTAAAGAGGATTTGCGTCATGTGGTGACTCAGATTGGTAACTTTTGGTGTTGTATCATGTTAGCTTTCTGATTTCTGTCTTATTATCCTGGTTTTAATCTAACTTCTTTCCCAATTTTTTTTCCCTTCTGTACCAGTGTGTGACCATGTTATGATTACCTTCATTAGTAACTTTTTGCAATGAAATGTAGTAGAAAGAACCGGTATAAGGAATGCATTGATCTTTCATTTGGGACATGGAGTTCTGTAGCTATACCGAGGCAAAGTCTTTGCATTACAAGCCCTTAGGCAATGAGGAGAAATTTTCAAAACTGACTTTTCTGATTTAGGATGGTAAATTCTATTTCTATAACATTTGTAGGTGAGTAAGAGAAAAATAATTCCTTTGTAAAAGACACTATTATTTCTAAAGAAGCATTAACTTGAAAACAGGACTGGCATTGTAAATTATGTGAACACTTTTGAAAATTTTACCCTGCGGCACTTTTGGTTGTTATTATGATGGCAACTTGGTCTTGGACATCTTTATGGGAACACACTTTATTTGTCCTCATATTTTTTACATCATGTTAATCCATGTGTTCTTACACTGTGTAATTTTCCAGGTAGTTACATTCTCTATGGTGTGTTGGCAGAGTGAAAGAGCATTTGCTTTGCCTCTTGATGAAAGTATATAGACACTTACTCAACAGACAATTTATCATTTAAATCAAAAACTTAATGTTTCCAGAATTTTCAAAATAGCTCATCTTTTTAATTCTATAATAGATTTGTAACTCAAGGAAGAAATGGTACTTCAGCTCTTTTGAGAATTATGGCTTTGTCATGTTCAATAGTTTCTGTCTTTACGCTCTGGAATATGTTAACATTGTTAGTTTTTTTCATCTAGCCTCACATAAAATCCATATTTACCTCTAAAAGACCTAATCTTGGCAGTTCTGTACAATTTTATTCTCCTAGGAACTCATCATGTAATCTGAGCATTTGTGTGTAGGGCTCATCAGAGAACAGAGGATTAAATCTTTAAATCTGTTCTATAAACAGAAAAGCATCCTTAGTTAAGAATGTTCTGCAATCATACTTAAAATCATGGTAATTAAATAAATAGGAAATGGAGTCAGGTAAATGCTTAGATCAATTATAATCCTTTGTTAATGTATTCCTTTAAGAGGTAATTTTGGGCGTTGGTTTCAAATTACTCTTCATGAGACATTTCAGTTATTGATAGATGTTACACCTATTTTTAATTGTGGGATTTGTCTCGTACAATGCAGTCACCCAGAAGTCTGTTATCTTAACTGGAGAGAGATACTGGAAAATAGGGTTCTTTCTTTGGTTCCAAGGGACTAACTTTAGAAAGCCTATAACACAGTAAAATCCCTGACAGTAAAAGAAAATGTGATATCCAGAAGAGAAGATATGCATGCATGGGAACACACAGAGAGCTTACCTTACGTGTTCTCTCACAGTTGTTTGCCTGAGGTCAGCTTCTTTTCTCCAGCAGGAGAAGCTGCTCAGACAGCAGGACGCAAGACACACTCTGCTGGAAGATGCTTCTCCTCTTTTTAAATTCCTCCCGATCTGAAGGTTTCCACTCAGTTAATCCTCAGAGTGCACTCTACATCTCAGAAGCAGTTAATCGTCTGAAGTTTTAATGTTTAGAAGGAAGGCGGTGCAGTCAGTGCTGCAATTAATCTAGAAAATGCTTCTGTGCCAAGAAATTTAAAGGAAGCAAGAGAAAGTAAAGAATAGTAAGGATAATTTCATTTAGTTTAATTTGATTTCTCAGAGATGCTGCTAGAATTGCTGTGCCCAAATTATGCATTGAACTAGGTGAGCTGGGGCCTGTGTGCATTGGATATAAATGGCTAAAAGACTTTAATGATACAGGAAAGATGTTAAGCCACTATAAACCATGAAAATTGCTACAATTCATTTTGACTGTTGAATGGAGATTGAGGCTGGATACTATTTTGCCTGAACGGATTTGCCCATTCTTAGTCATAGGCTGTTTTTGATATTTCCATAGTAACAAATTTCATGGCGTAAGTGCAGAAGTATGCATAGGTGCTTTCTTGGGGCATATAAAATCCTAGTAAAACATGTTGCACTACAGCACTATGCCAAGGAGGAAGATACATTACAAACACTTTCCCTGGTTTTCACAGTTTGAAATGTGAATGAAAACCCTTTCAGATGCTACTAAGCTTTTCGAATTCTTCTGGGGAATGTTTGAAACG
>NW_008825080.1:365460-371539 GCF_000699105.1 Pygoscelis adeliae
GTGCTGTTCTCAGAGTTCATGTCATGGAGTATCCAGAACAATACACCAGACAGGTAGAGCACCATCACATCATCCAGCTAGCAATCTCAGCGAGAACTGGTCACCAGTGTGACAAACTAGGTGACTGGAAGGCACAGTGTCACTAAATTATGTCAATGCTAAACCAGAAAGAGACACTTAAGGTGCAGAGTTTATGTTGCCAAGCTTCGTGGAAGAAGTGTCTTTGGGAAGACTCTAACTGAGAAAAGGGACGATCACAGAAAGCAAAAGTGTGGCAAAAGGGAACTACTGCAGAAGATATGGGGAAAATGACAAGGGAAAGATAAAAAGGGATTTGGTAAAGCCAAGTGACTAAAATAGCAAGAACAACATTCTCCCATTTACTATTTTAAGAATTCACCCTGAGGCATAAATGTGGGAGAAAATGCATTAGCAAAAAAGTAAGAAATTGTGGAATTGAGAAGTGAAGCAGCACAGAGATCAAATGTTCAAATTCTTAGAAGCAACAGCAACCATGGTGGCCTTAAAATTTGCAGTGATTTTTCAATGTAAATATGTAGAAGCTGATGATCAAAATATGGTCTGTTCTATTCAATATATCCTCATGAATCCCTCTTGGAAACTATGTTGAAAGAAGCTAATAAATATCAGTGGCATACTTGAGGTTCAGTATCAGCCAAGTGTACTATAGCATGCTGAGTGTTCCTTTTGGGGACAAATTAGGGGGTAGGAGGTGGGAGCTTTCCATGTAACAACAGACTTCTTAGATGGCACTTTTCTTACTTGCTTTAGACATCTAGGATGTAGATACCTATTTTGTCGAAGCTCTTTAGAGTGCCCTTATAGTCAGTGTGAATAAACAGACATGCAAACTGACTTATGTTAGATGTCTTCTTTAAAAGGAGATTAATTGCTCCCTAAAAGTGCCACCTCTCCCCCATGACTGAGACCAGCCTGGGATAACTCCCTGTTTGCTGTATGGTGCTTCCATGTATCATATTCTGTGCTTCAGCCAAAAGAGGAGTTCCTCTCACTATGAGTCACACTTTCCCGGCAATGGTATGAACAGTGTTTCATTTCAAGTTGATAGTAATTCT
This sequence comes from Pygoscelis adeliae, assembly GCF_000699105.1. NCBI lineage: Eukaryota > Metazoa > Chordata > Aves > Sphenisciformes > Spheniscidae > Pygoscelis > Pygoscelis adeliae. The sequence continues at coordinate 366,558 of NW_008825080.1, forward strand.
CTTAACACAACCAGTGAATTATAAGTAACGTTTCATTTTCAAAAAAATGAAACTAGATGTGACTCAAGGATTGAGCTTGCAAGTTTTAATTTTTCACTGATAAAAAAGTTAGCAAGCATTAGAAATCTTTTGATTCCTACACTTCTAATATCTGCATTTCTAAATCAGAATAATTTGAATTAGGAAGGAACCATATAAGGTCTTTCTTGATATGTGTCAGATTTAAAACAGATAGGAGATCTCACAATTTCTCTGTCCACTAATGACAATTTGCAAACTCAAGTCTGGCAGCTGCTTTTATGTGCAAAGATTCTGCGTGCAGAAGGAGGTAAGTTTGTCCAAAAGAATGAGTTTCTGAGCCTCCGAATACTATCACAACTACTGATTAACTGGCAAGTCTTAGTTAACCTGAAATCACAGACACAGGGTCTGATTCATATATATACATATATTAGATGGACATAATACCTAATTCATAGTAACAGCTTTAAAGCAGATTTCAATGTAGATTACATAAGTGGCCCTTTATATTACAAATGCAGTGCCAAAGGACCCGTAAGTGAAGACTTGCATATGTTACATATGTAACAAAAAAGTCATTTAATTTAATCATAAAATAAATCATAATTGCAAAATTGCACTTTTTAGAAGTTACTGAGACTTTACAATTTTGCATCAAAAACTAACCTAAACCTATTTCATCAGATAGAGAAAAATATATGGAATTTTTCAATAACAAGCTACATTTCATTTATTAAAAAGTAGGAAGCATGTGGCTTAGTGTCAGGAAAATCCCTTCAGATTTTGTCATGTATACAAAAAACATGGCGATAGAGAAATAAACTATTTGCAAAGATTATGAGGTTATAAATCTAACTGAATTAATTTGCTACTCCATGCTTTCATTGCTTCTTATTGGACTTGAGTTACACTGTTTACATGCATGGCTGTGCATCTTAAATCCAGCAGAAATCAATATCCTGCTAATTAAATGGAATTTCTTGCATGTTTTTCATGGGCTTTGTCCAACATGTTCCATGATTTGTTTTGATTAGCTTCAGGTTTCCCAATTAAGTTTATGGTTGTGAAATGGGACCTACCAGTCTTTTGCTAGATATTTTATTTTATTACATTGAAAGTATAATCAATGATTATTTGATAATTAAATATTAATTAATTAATTCAAGATTAGTCTCCTGTCTTTCAGTATGATACACTTAAACAAGTATCACTATGGAAAGTATCATCTATATTCATACAGACTAAAGTCCTTCTAAACACAAGCAGCTGGACATAACAAGAAAAAAATAAAGGTTACAGAAGAAAATCAGTACGTCACATCTTATGGCATTGGGAATAATAGATTATTTTGAGTGTGTATCTCTCACTCATACCAGTTCTGTAACTGAAAGATTTTATTGACTAACAGGATGGAATTAAAACAGAATAAATTCTTGTTCAATAAGAAGTAACATTCCTGATACGCTTTAAACTGTTCAAAAGTCCAGAAGGCAAAGTGTTACATACCCTGCTGATCCTTCCAGGGCCTGAATGGACTGTACAGCGTGTCACTGCATGGAGATGTCCTCAATAATCCAAATGCCTCTTATTCTTTCCTGTGTCTGGGATTCTGCCAGAGCACAGCAGTGGATAAAGTAAACATGAGAACACGAGTGAACAAAAAAAAGCAAAAATGCATGCCTTATGGAGGTTAATTGATGCAATACTGAGGTAATTGCCGATAGGTGGAAGTGGGTATAGGGGATTGAGGGGATCCAATGTCTATGAAAACAGAGGCTTAAAAATAAAGACTATTTCATTTTTTTAACAAAAGAAAACTTGTAATACAATATCAGTGTCACATTTTAAAATGCTAAAGACCTTAGATTTCGTACCCAGATTTAGGCGGATATACAAAACATGCCCTACTCAAGATGTAATTGCAGTATACATATCACTCCTCTAGCTTTAGTCAGAAGGATTACATTTAAAATGAGAACTTCACACTCTTACTTGATTTGCCCACTGAATATATTTTTATCTTATTACAGAGAAGTATTCCTGTGGTAAACTGCACTGCCAAATTTTTGGCATAGGCAAGGTAAAATGTTCTGAAATCCTCAGTCAAGTTTATGGAGTAAATGGTGCTTTCCTGAAGCACTGGAGAAACCTGACACCCTGGTTTTAAAGGGCCATTTTTTTTATAAAATGGCCTTTATTCTTTGTACAGTATGTTGAATGATATGTGAATGTTCTGTTCTTTGTACTTTTGCTTATACCCATACACCTATGGATATTTTGAATTAATTTAACTCACCTCAGACAATTATTTTAATTTCAGGATAAATACCACAGATGCTTATATTTTCCAGTGTGGATGTGATTTGTAGCATTTTCACATCTTTCAGCCTGTGGAAAATGCCATCTATTATTTGAGAAATTAGCAGATGTGTATCTGCAGACTTGCAGCAGGTTAACAGTATACATAGCCGGTGGTTGAATCCAAGCATTACAAGTGCTTTATATGCACAAAAGCCACTGGCACACACATGCCGGTCCACGTCAGTTTACTTCCTCGGGGAATATGTTCAATATTCGCATTTAGGACCAGAATTCTTACTAAGAGTCAGTTAAATGTGTCCTTTTAACTTCTGTGAATGCTTTTGAAATTCTCCCTTTATGTGAACTATGTAAAGAGAGCCATATTCATTACAACTGTTTTCTCAGATAGACGAAAAAAATAGCACATTGTGTTGTTTGGTGTGGATTTTATGCTATGTGAAGAGTAGTAGAACAGGAGAGAGGAACTGACAAACTGAAAGAAAACTATGTGGAAGGTTATATACCTGTATTAAGCTGTTCGTATTAATGGAGTCCTGAAAATGTGTCTTTTGGAAGATACCCATAGCACATATACATGTAGGCACGATTTGTCACTGTCAGTTGGATAACTAAGTGTTTATCATTTTGTTTTTCCTATCCAACTCAACTCCTGCCTTTAAAAACAAAAGGCCTCTTACAAACTCATATCCCAGGCCTAATATTCTGTTTTATATTAAATTGAAGTACTTGACAGAAGAAAACATTGTAGAATTCAGAGTTGACTCATTTATCCTGGTTTCTTGCATGGCTATTCATTTAATTATCATCTATGCAACCCTATTGCTCTTTCATGTCTATATCATCCTTTCAGAACTTACCCATCCTCCATAAAGAAGTAACTTCCTTTCTAAAAAAAGAAAATAAAATATCGCTCTGCAATAAAATATTGTAGACCTCTCTATGGCACAGACCAATGTGAAAGGACAACTCTTCTTTTCAGATGTTTTCTTTTGCTGCTGGTACTTCTGACAGCCTTTAAGCATCCACAGTGGCACCCAGTTTTGAAACACAGTAGGCAATTTGAAACTATGGAGAAAAACACTAAGGAAAAGGAAAACACATACCTTTTGTCAGAAATAATATATTTTATCATAACTTAAAACAATTAACACTGGTCTGTAATCCACTATTTGGATTAATCAATCTAAATTTGGTATTAATACATAAAATAAGAGTGCAGTTAGAAGATCAGAAGTCCTTCATATGGGATGGAGTTTCAAAAGGGCTTGTGCATTTTTCATTAAGCTGTTGTTATATAATATTGAATCTTATTTGTGGTCTGCATCCTTGTTCAGTTTTAGAGTTAACAGAAGGTACTGATCTAAGGGCTTTACATACTGAAAGGACAGCAGAAACAGATGGTTGAGATGGAAGGAAGATTAAAAACTAAATGACTGGTGTACGTGGTGTACAGTGCCTTCTTGAATAGGTTTATTTTGATGGGTGGCAATATTGCAATTGCTGGTAAAATCTGAGATACATCTGAACCTAGAAAGTACTCCATTCTATTGTCTTTTTTAGACCAGACCCCAATTCACATTTATGTGATAAACTCTACTCTAAATGTATGTGTCAAGCTTCAGTTTGAGAAAAGAAATTACACTTTTGAATATGTGGGGTGATGCATTATGGACTAGCATTTTTTCCTTGTTGTGCAACTCAGTTTGCGTGGCAGTTTGTACGGAAGGAAGCACAGGGAGGGCAGCCTTCGGAAAACGGGCTATTATTTTCTTCGGGGAGCCAGACAGAGGTAGCCTCCTGTCGAAACAAAATGGTTTCCACCCGCTGCAACTGCAAAGCTGTGACTGAAACCCAGGTGGAAATGATAAAACCTTCCTATGTGGACACCTACACCCAGAGTGGCCCCCCAAGAACTGAAAGAGCTGCCCAGACCCAATGTTGCATGGAACTCCAGAATCTGGAAGTCCCCCTTGGTCCGAAGGCAGAGGTGGATGTCATGGGTGCCAGTGTACCCAACTGGAGGAACTCTTCAAGCAAGTGGCCATGTTACAAGAGGAGCTTCACAGTAGCTCAGTATCCAGGCATCTGAGCAAGAGATCAATGCATGGCATTGTGCACTATCACAAGCTGAGCAGCAGCCCTGCCTTCAGGCTTGCAAAGGGAAGGTAAGCTTGCTTCCAACCCTGAGGTGAAAGACTCAACCAAGTCACAAGACAAAGAGACTGGACTCTTGTCTCTGCTCGGGACATGAGGAGGAATCTTCCCCTTCCCCCTGAAGTGCCCCTACGTAACAGGTACGATGCCCTGGGGCTGAAGAATGAAGAGAGTGAGTAATGGGCAAGACCCAGGAAAGGCCAACTGTGCAAAGCTGGTCCAACTACCCACCCGCGTTAGAACCAGCGCCACCAGAAAAGTACATAAGGTGTTAGTAATTGGAGACTCCTTGCTGAAAGGCACCAAAGCGCCCATTTGTCGCCCAGACAATGTGTCTAGAGAAGTTTGCTGCCTGCCAGGAGCTCGCATCCGTGGTGTCACGGAGAGGCTGCTGAGCCTGGTAAAGCCTGTGGACTATCTCATCCGTTCCTACTATTCCAAGTAGGATGGAATGATGCTGCAACGAGGCAACTCAGAAATATCAA
>NW_008825080.1:371855-376906 GCF_000699105.1 Pygoscelis adeliae
TAGGAAACTACTGGAACATGTTGAGGACAGCTTCCTAGTAGAGGTGATGGAGAGCCCAACCGGAGGAGAGGCACTGCTGGACCTGTTGCTCACTAATGCAGAAGAATTTATTGGAGAGGTCAAGACTGGAGGTAGCCTGGGCTGCAGTGATCATGCCCTGGTGGAATTCTCAATCTTGAGGGGTGCAGGTTGGGTAAAAAGTAGAGTCAGGACCCTAAGCCTCAGAAATACAAACTTTTGGCTGTTTGGGGTGCTAGTGCTTGAGATCCCTTGGGAAACTGCCCTCAGGGGCAAAGGAGCAAACGAGAGTTGGGAGATATTCAAAGGCATTTTACTTAAGGTGCAAGAGCTCTCAATCCCGATGTGCAAGAAGTTGGGCAGGGGAGGCAGGAGGCCAGCTTGGTTAGGTCAAGACCTCCTAGACAAACTAAAACACAAAATCAAAATGCATAGGCAGTGGAGGCAGGGATATACATCCTGGGGAGATTACATGGCCCTAGAGCGCAGAGAGGGGATCAGGAAAGCCACGGCACAGCTGGAGCTGAACTTGGCTAGGGACATGAAAAATAACAAGAAGCGTTTCTTCAGGTACATAGGACAACAAAGGAAGATGAAAGAAACTGTACCGCCCCTGATGAGGGAAACGGGAGACCTGGCTACAACCGACATGGAGAAGACTGAGGTACTCAATGACTTTTTTGCCTCGGTCTTCACTGGCAAATGCTCTAGCCACGTCGCCCAATTCACAGAACCCAAAGGCAGGGACTGGGAGAATGAAGTACTGCCCACTGTAGGAGATCAGGTTTGAGACCATCTAAGGAACCTGAATGTGCACAAGTCCATGGGACCTGATGGCATGCATCTGAGGGTCCTGAGGGAACTGGCAGGTGAAGTTGCTAAGCCACCCTCCATCATATTTGAAAAGTCGTGGCAGACTGGCAAAGTTCCCAGTGACTGGAAAAGGGGAAACATAACCCCCATTTTTAAAAAGGGAAAAAAGGAAGTCCCGGAGAAATACAGGCCAGTCAGTCTCACCTCTGTGCCCGGCAAGATCATGGAGCAGATCTTCCTGGAAACTACGCTAAGGCACATGGAGAACATTGGTGACAGCCAACATCACTTCACTAAGGGCAAATCGTGCCTGACAGATTTGGTGGCCTTCTTCAACAGGGTTACAGCATTGGTGGATAAGGGAAGAGCGACTGACTTCATCTACCTGGACTTGTGCAAAGCATTTGATACTGTCCCGCACAACATCCTTGTCTCTAAAATGGAGAGACATGGATTGGATGGGTGGACCGCTTGGTGGATAAGGAATTGGCTGGATGGTCACACTCAAAGGATTGTGGTCAACAGCTCAATGTCTGGGTGGAGACCAGTGACGAGTGGTGTCCCTCAGTGGTCCGTATTGGGACCAGTATTATTTAATATCTTTGTCAGGGACATGGACAGTGGAATTGAGTGCACCCTCGCCAAGTTTACGGATGACACCAAGCTGAGTGGTGTGGTTGATACTCTAGAGAGAAAGGATGCCATCCAGAGGGACCCTGGCAGGCTAGAGAGGTGGCCCGTGCGAACCTTATGAAATTCAACAAGGCCAAGTGTAAGGTCCTGCACCTGAGTCGGGGCAATCCCAAGCACAAATACAGGCTGGGTGATCAGTGGATTGAGAGCAGCCCTTTGGAGATGGTCTTGTGGGTATTGGTGGATGAAAAACTGAATATGACCTGTCAATGTGCGCTCACAGCCCAGAAAGCCAACCGTATCCTGGGCTGCATCAAAAGCAGGGTGGCCAGCAGGTTGAGGGAGGTAATTCTGCCTCTCTACTCCACTCTCATGAGACCCCACCTGGAGTACTGCATCCAGCTCTGGGGCCCCGGCATAAGAAAGACATGGACCTGCTTGAGCAGGTCCAGAGGAGGGCCACGAATATGATCAAGGGGCTGGAGCACCTCCGCTGTGAGGAAAGGCTGAGAGAGTTGGGCTTTTTTAGCCTGGAGAAGAGAAGGCTCCAAGGAGACCTTATAGTGTCTTCCAGTACCTAAAAGAGGCCTACAGGAAAGATGGGGAGGGCTTCTTTATCAGGGAGTGTAGTGATAGGACGAGGGGTACTGGTTTTAAACAGAAAAAAGGTAGATTTAGATTAGATATAAGGAAGAAATTCTTTACTGTGAGGGTGGTGAGGCACTGGAACAGGTTGCCCAGGGAAGGCTTGATCTAGCGGAAGGTGTCCCTACCCATGGCAGGGGGGTTGGAACTAGATGACCTTTAAGGTCTCTTCCAACCCAAGCCATTCTATGATTCTATGATTCTATGAAATCAGATAGCAGATAAAAAGAAACAGATTTATACTGTGCAACCCAGAGCAAATATAGACTTAGCTTCCAGTGAAATCCCTCCAGCTGGTCCATGTAGTTCAGTAACCAATTAGCAATGCAGATGTCCTTTCTTTTAGCTAGTTTCAGCTATTCTGTTTCCAAAATGAGCTCACAATTTTCCAACAAATGTTCTGAATAAAGGTTTGACAATCATCAGCTTCAGTGGAGTTGAACCAAACCCCCATCACTACTGTACAAAGTACTTTAAAGAGGCTTGTATATTGTTTTTTCAAACTATCAATACATAGAACAGATTTGGAAAACAGCTATATTTACATCAGCTATTCTTTTTAGCTGATCATTAAAGGCCTTATCTAGGTCATGATAGCTAAAAGGAGAGTTATCTCATTTACAGCCTCCTTATCCACAATAAAAACAAAATCATACTGCTTTGTGAGATACAGGGCACAAATTACATTCAGACTGAAATTCATTCATACGTCTTCTGCCCATAGTAAACAACTCATGCAGCAAACAGGCAGGGAATCGGAGAGACAGGAGTCTGCTCCTCACCCAATCTTTCACAGTCACTTTGTCACCTTCGGGGGTGAACTAGCAGCTTCTTTCCTCGCACGTACAGTTTGTGGGCATTTGATATTCATAAATGAAGGCCATATTTGCTTATATTCTATGAAAAACTAGCTCTGTGTCACAGTTTGTGCAGCACTGTCACATGCTATAATGAAAAACTACCTGCTTAAAATGGGTCATTTGGAAAGATAACTATTAAATTGTATTTCCCTTTTAAAGGGAATAGTATTTGTGCCCCCAGTTCAGCCCCTTCCTTGATTTAGGGAAGAGGTCATTATTGACAGGATACATCTGTGAAGGCTTACTGAATGCTTTCTCCATCTTGATTTGTAGACCTTTAATTAATGTTGCAAAACTTTTCTAACTGAATGAGAGATTCCAAATGAAATCTGTATCTAGTGCTCCTTTAAGTTCAGTTGGTTTGTTAAACAGTGATTAACTTTATTGAGGCAGAACAGCAGGAAGAGGATTGATGTGGTTTTGGACAACATAAGCTGTTCATGTATCATCTCACATTCAAGGAAGTGAATAAAACCAGGGTACAAAATAGAATACTCTGTGCATTTGATTACTGCACAGTACCATAGAAAAATCTGAAAAATTCAGGCTTTCTATACAGTGAAAGTATGAGAAACCTAAGAGTTTTCAGGATCACCTAGGATGTTTAAACAATGACTTGCCCGGACTATACTAATTGCAAAATGGTGGTTTACATTATGTCATTTTAAAAAGCTAATTAACATGTATTATGGAAAAGACGCATTTTCCTCAGTATTATGTGCATCTTTTGTTTTGCACTTCAACACTGATACCTGATAGTCAAATGTGTAAGCTTTCATAAAACAGCAAGTTACTTAAACAGAGAAGTACAATCACAGTTTAAAACATTCCTGGCAAGAATATCCATGTAATTGAAACTAACCATCCGAATCAACAATTAGAAAATAACTGTAGTTGTTTTTCAGTGTGTAGACTACAACACTTGGCCCTTATGTATGATTTTTAATTTCTTAACAGTGATTCAGTGGAAGTGTGTGGTTAGGTTATCAAAGTGCATACAGACTAAAAGGGAGCATAGGGCTGACCTCTGCTTATAAGCTTCATCCAGCACTTCAGGTTACTTTTCCTTAGGGCTGCAGTGTAGTAGAGCCTTGATTTCAAAATAGACTTACATATTTTGGAGTTATAATAGTGATCAGTTTAAAAAGAAAACATGAGAGGCATTATCAATCTCCACATCGATATCTGATATGCAACCCAACACAGTTCTTCACTTCTTACCTTTAAATTGGTCTCTTATTTTGCTGCATCAGTAAAAGTTCCTATATCACCATTTCACCCAAACTGTCCATTTCACTGGAAAGACAGACAAGATTACAAGCTTTATCAGCTTCCTCTTCTCCTTTCAGCCCAGCTGTGTCACTCTATGGTCACTGGTAGTTGAGAACTGTACATGACCCCAGGCTGCATTTACGGTATCGGTAACAACAGCAGAACAACTGAAAAGAGTTGGTTTGGTGGTTTGGTTTGCAGGACTGAGGTGAGAAGAATCAGAAAGAAAAATAGGACTCTTGTCTATGTCATTTTTCTCATTCCTGTTACGAATGCAGCCCGTTGGCTGATGAATATAGAAAATAAAACTGTGCAGATGTGGCTTCTGGTATGAGCCTTGGATGCAGTCTGAGTGCACCTTCGTTTCACACTTCATCCAGCTTTTCACAGTTCTGATCAGTGATACATTCTCTTCTGTCCCATTGAAAGGATAGATCTGAAAGTAGATTTCTTTTCCATTAACAGGTTACCCAGAAACTGATCCATTAAAGCCTATTCACTTTCCTGAGTATCCATTTAAAAATTAAGGGCTACACTGAGATCACCTGTTAAAGTGCCTAAGTTTGGCTTTTATTATACACAGGCTCCCAAGTATGGAGCCTGAACAAAGCAGTGAATCAGAGCAGCCAGCAGTCAGGGTCAGACAACCCTGGAGACAAGCAAGAGGCGAAGGGCTCCGGAGCGGAGGATCGTGCGGGGGGACTCTTCCTAAAGCAGCAAAACCATGGCAAAACCCACAAAAGCAAAAGCGCAGGGGGTGAGAGGGTGCCCCAGCCCCCCGCTCCCCCCCACTCCCCCGAGCCGGAGGAG
>NW_008825080.1:380938-381151 GCF_000699105.1 Pygoscelis adeliae
GGGTGCTGGTTGACAGCCGGCTGAACATGAGCCGGCAGTGTGCCCAGGTGGCCAAGAAGGCCAATGGCATCCTGGCCTGGATCAGAAATAGTGTGGCCAGCAGGAGTAGGGAAGTGATCGTGCCCCTGTACTCGGCACTGGGGAGGCCGCACCTCGAATACTGTGTTCAGTTTTGGGCCCCTCACTACAAGAAGGACGTTGAGGTGCTGGAGC
>NW_008825080.1:381417-392087 GCF_000699105.1 Pygoscelis adeliae
TAAACATTGGAACAGGCTGCCCAGGGAAGTGGTTGAGTCCCCATCCCTGGAGGGATTTAAAAGATGTGTAGATGAGGCGCTTAGGGACATGGTTTAGTGGGCATGGTGGTGTTGGGTTGACGGTTGGACTTGATGATCTTAGAGGTCTTTTCCAACCTTTATGATTCTATGATTCTAAGAGTAACAGGTCTTCTCTTGCGGACTAGGAAGTTCTGCAGGTCTCTTCACATAGTCTTTTGTCTGTGCTCAGATAAAATGAGTAAATTACCCTAGGAGTAGTGCTCACAGCTTAGGACTTGCCCCCGCGCAACATCTTCTCCAGGAATGACCTCATCACCAGATAACAGGGACAGCTTCCCTTTTGCTCATTCTCTCTCTGACCTCATGCATTTTGCATTACATTCTGCAAAGTGACTCATCTTCAGCTGGAAGGAGTGGCAGCAGGAAAATCAACTTGTGCCAACTGCTCTTTCTCAGGAACTGGGATCAAAAAATTCAAGAATCAGAAATGCCTAAACCTCAGGCTTCTGCTCTCAAGCCAGGAATTCTAACATCTTCATGCAAAAAGACCTTTCTTCCCTATGTGAGGCACCTCACCTCAGAAGACCTTTGGTGGTGAGAACTGGGAAGTATGGAAGTAACTGGTCAGCATGGAAGTAACTGGTGGGCACACCTTAGTCATGTATTCAGACATGCCCCTGTGTTTCATGCTTCTAATTGGCCGGCTCAGTATATCAAATCCCTTTGAACAGCCACAGGCTTGCTTTACCGTCAGGGGAGGCAGGCAGGTGTCTCGGGCAATCCAGGTGCTCTGCGGAGGGCCTAACCCACGAAGTGCCTAGGCAAGACCTTGAGAGTCATCCAATAGACATTACTTTGGTGTCACTACTCATAAAAGAGACACCAGCAGTGGGCAGCCTAACATACTCCCAAATATTGTAAGGTATTTCCTAGCAGAAACCTGCCAGGGAAGAGTTGCAACAAGGAATTTACCAGACTTGCTTCTGCTACTTCGGGGGAAATGAGAGGAGGCACTAAAAGAGCCAGTAGTTCTTACCGGAGAGCTTTCACTTGAAATGTTAAAAGCACCAGGGTATGACTTCTTTAAAATTTCCTAATCAAATACAAGCCATAGTACTCATGCAGGTTTCAGCAGCTCTAAGACTCTTGCTTTCTGTTAATAGAATTGGAAGATTTTGCGGTTTTTATCATAGTCCTTGATCAGCTCACAGTTAAAAAGATTCAGCTTCATCTTGTGTAGGAGCAGACTTTTTTGTACCAGGAATGTCTTCATTTTATCCCCATTATGATGATATTCTGAATTAATGAAGCAGCTGTGGCCACATGCATAAAGTTTTAGTTGTTACTAAATATTAAAAATTATTCCCAAATATTTACATTAAAATACCAGTAGCAAATTGCCAATCTAATTCATTATTCTTTCCCCATGCAGTATTTTAAATTAATTTCTGCAACTGATATTTATCTTTGAAAGTGTAAATTAGATATGAAGTTGAACTGATTCTAAGCCAGATAAAAAATGAAGGTGACAGACAATAAATTAAGGTAGTCTCTCTTAAATCATAGGATAATACGATAAAAATAAAAGGTTTCTTTCCTTAATAATAATGAACAAGGTAGGATTACATCTGAGTGAGTGAATTTTGCCACTAGATAACTTATTACTATGCTAAAGAAACAGGAGATAACTCGGGAATATATTACAGAAGTGATTACTGGATTATCAAGCATTTAAAAATTCCTCTTGTATTAACTAAGCCATATGCTAGTGGCTTACTTAGTGGACATACTGTAGCAACCGTTGATTTATTAGTTTTTAATTGAAGGAGTGCAAAGATGACTAGAAGAAAAAGCCCAGGAAGACGTCAGTGCCAAAGAAATGAAGGCAAAAATTGGAAAACAGTTTGACATAGTCTGGCTACCTGAGCTAACTAAATGTTATCAATGGGATGCAGAAAGGTCTGACAGATGACAGGAGGCAGCTAGTGGGAAAGAAACCAACATTTGTTTGGGGAAGAATCTTTAATACTATTATTATTATTGTTGTTGTTGTTGTTATTGTTAATATTACTGGTTTTGAATCCCACTTCTTAAAGGGAAAAAGCAAAATCAGAATTTTGGGAAGGTTTGCTTCTTTTTAATTGGAGTTTGGCAAATAGAAGCAGCAGCAATGGTAAATGATCCCCACCCCCCAAAACGCTTTTTGTATTCTGTCCTTTCTGTTTCCTAAATGAAAAGGGATATGTATGATCTATTTCAGCATTTCAGCTGCATAAATACTTTTCTTCTCCAGTGTGTTCCTTTTTTTTTGGTGAATCTCAAAACTTCTTTGGCATATCAGATAAAAAGGCTTTTTGAACCTTGTCATTCCCTATTCAGTCTTCAACTCTGAAAATCTATCAGACAAAGGAGGTGGGCAGAGAAGGATTAGTCCTAAAGCAATCTATGTCTTTGCGGTTCAAGACACTATTTTCAGAGAAAGAGCAAGCAGCTGACATACATACTACGCATATGCCTTTCACACAGGAAAGCAATAGTCAGGTGGTGAAACCACTTCGTTCTCACATGCTTCTGCTACTTGGAAATATATGAAAGCATGTTACTTATCAGCCATAGATTTTCACTGTATGATACTGTGAAACCAAAATGTGATTTCCTTGCTCCTGCTAATTCTCACGATGAAGTCTGCAAGCCTTTGTTTTGCTTAGTAAAACCTGAAGCTGCAGCACCAATGAGTCTATTACAACACTTTTCTCTGGTCTAGTGCAGTTCTACCCTCCTTGCAGATTTACACTCCCTTGGGTTCCATGTCTCGCCACTTTCCCTGTTTGGCTTATTTGTTCTTTAGGAGGTACAGGTGGCAGTATGATACGATGCGGTGATAAGCCATAGTGGCGGAAGACACTAGGAAGACAAAGGATCCTTGTAGCCTCAGTACACATTCCAAAGAAGAAAGGCACAATTCTATTCCACAAATGCTATTGTCTAAACATACCCACTGGAACACAGAGTTGATGCTCAAAGGAGTAAATGTTGCTTCAACAAATAATACACGTTTGTGGTAAGACCTGGTGTATTGAAATACTTGCCAGTTCTACTTGGAAACCTCTTTTCTCCAAAGATGGCATTAGTTTTGTCTATAAAATACAGGCTATAAAAATTGCACAGATTTTCCAAGAACCTCTTTGAAGACTGGTTGTTAAAATAAATAGGTATTCCTACTTCATAGTATACGTAGGTTTACTGATAGACATTGATTTTTGAAAACTGTATGTTTTGATGGTTCTGTGAGAGGCCAGTACTATAGGCATTCCTTCTAAGCACAGCTCAATCCTGCAGAGCTCGATTATAAAACAGCTACTAAAGCCACATTTCCTTTTGCAAAATAAAAAAGTTATTAGTATTCTAAAGAATAAAATTTCATAGAACAAAATCAAAATATAAGTTTTCACATTAGCTATAGTTCTTTGACTAAAAGTACAACTCCATCCAGCCAAAAAATTAAAATACACCATAAAATATCCATCTTTCTCTCAAGATATTAGATGCTGCCTTCCAGAGGCAGTATTTCAAGATGTTGACTGCTACTGCAATGTTCTGGAATAAATTTCTCGATTTTAAAAAGGAAGATGAAAAGTGATGATGCAAAGGGACATGAATCCCATTTTAAAGCAAACTTTTGTGATTATGTCTGAAAAAGTGTTCCTAAAACCAGATTGATATCATTTCCTTTGGAGTAATTAATGGTATGAAACAGCTATGAGTTAAATCCTTATTTAAAAGTAGTCAGGCCTGCCATATAAACTCTGTAATGTATACTAGATAACGTAATCAACTGAAAGAAGCATATGCAGTATCTGTACTTAATCTTTATACTCCTCAGGAGCCTTTTTTTCCTGAAAATCTACAGACTTTCAATCTACACTTCCTGTAGAAGTGTTAGCAACAAGTGGGAACATTTTTCTTTCACAACTGGGACCCCAATCAAAGAAAGCTACTTGGCTTTCTCATGTTCTGCATGGTTTCTCCAGGTCTGCCTCACAGACTGATACACAGACTCATTCTGCTTCATTTTAAACTCAGTTGAGAGACAACCCCCAAATTTCAACTCAACTGGTTTAAAAATTAACCATTCTTCTTTTTAATGGGCTATGATTTAACTACTTTAAGCCTTGTTTCAGAAAACTTGAGGCATGGTCCCATAGATTTAAATGGGACATAGGTTATGGTTCAACATGTATTTTTGAGCAAAAGGATCTGTTTATGTAATTCCTGAACCCCATCACTCATTTCTTTCCTCTCACTACTCCCTGCGATATGCTATCAAGCTGTCTGTGCAGACACAGGGTGAAATAATCAAGGAACCTAACAGACTGAAAAATAACCTGTGTTATTTTTCCTTTTTTTTCAGTCTGTAAGTTTTCGAATTGATTTACAACACAGCTATTCAAACACTTGTCTGAAAACAAATGAATGGGCTCCTGCAAGGATAGATTTAAGCAGCAAATGGTGGGATAGCCTGGGAACTTGAAATTAGCTTAAGCAGTACTACCACAAAAGAGTAGTGCTGGGTTTATACAGGTTTCTGAAGATACAGATGTGTTAACTGTTGCCTTAGATCATTAGCTGCTATTGAAACCCTTAGCAGGCATACGGCACTCCGCATTCCAGAGCTGGAAAGTTTCCACAAAAATGAACCTGCTATTTGACTGGCAGAAAGATGGCCCAGATCACAGGCAAACATTTCTGTATGATGCTGAAGTAATTTAATCCCATTTAAAAAAGTTACACAGATTAAGAGATTTGACAATAGCCACAGTTGTAAAAAAAATTAAGGAACTGTGTAGAAGTATATGAACCCATAAGCTTGCCTTTCATCATGCTGTCATCATATAATCCCCACAAAGTGGCAATCTGAATTGCTGAAAATGAAACTATAGATTGAAATACGTCAGTAGGGTTCATACAGCAAAACTAGTTTTACTGGAATCTCACTTAAACAGATAAATTGAGCCTGGGTTGTAGAGTCTTTCAAAAATATTCAGAAAGAAATCAAGATTACACAAAACGTCACATAGATGCACATTTCCCTCATCTACTTGAATAACATTTAAAATGCAAAAGCACACATTCAGCTTTCATGCCTCCAAAATGTCTTTTTACTTTCTTTTTAACCTCTTTGTCCCAAGTGGATTTCTTTCTGAAAAAAACAGTGATTCATTTTAAAGATTTAGCTGCCCTTTTCTCATATATGTGAAAAAGTCTTACACATGGAAGTGCAGGAGATCACTATCCGGACGTGACATTCAGACATGAAACTCAGATGCACAGCACAGCAAGTTCATGTCTCTCAGAAAAGAAGAAAACAAAACAATCCCCCATCAACTCTAACACAGGTTGTAGCTGAGAAGACATAAAAGGTCCAAAGTAAGATTTAACTGTACAGACTGCATTGTACAGTGAGTATAAGAAAAGTGTGTTAAAAACTGAAATGAACAATGATGTTGTTGTCCAAAACACTTACCTTGGAGAGCAGCTTGCTGAGCTAAATAGTTTCATCGTCCTTTTGTTGAGAAAATGACTGTATGTCATAAGTATCCATGGCTTGTTAAAAATGAACTTAGTGAAGATTAACATTGCTTATTACCCGGATTTCAAAATGTAATAAATACAATCAGTTGTTAATATATTCAAAAACAGTAACTATACATTATCATGCAGGTTATTTTTCAGTTTAGACATAGTGTTTTAAAACTGTTTTGGAAAGTTTTCAGTCTTCTCATTGGGAAAAAGGTGCAAGATGCAGAGTGATGTTTCCAACAAGACAAAACAGTCAAGGGAGTTGAAGGACATTTTCATGTGTTGCAGCTTTTAGGCTAAGTTGTTTGGGTCCATGTGCCTAAGTCTGACCACAGAGGAAAGCTTAGACAATTTAGTCAAAACAGCAGCAAGCTGAGCATGGAGCTCAGTGCGCAGCTGGGAGTTCTGCAGCCTGAGCAGGACACCACGGTCCTGAAACTGTGCTGCCTCGATTGCACAACAGAGATTGTTTATGGCCAGCAGCACTAATGCCTTTGACTGCAACATCAGCTGCCTTCAGAAGGTGGTTGTACAGACACAGCGGTACACTGAGACTCACACCCAGAATTAGTTCTAAGCTTTCTTGTACGATCACACACGCGCTTGTGGCTTCCTCTCTCACGCTGCCTACCTCATTGTGAGCACAAACCCATTAATGTCTGCGAGATGATACTCTAACAATCTGGTGATCAGCCATTTAAAAAGGCAGTTGCAGAGAGAGACAGAGGGAGTAACTCTATATGGTGTGATCATAATAGTCTGGAATAGCATGAGGAAGGCAAGAAGTCTGAAAACGTCTTGCAACAGTCTGCTGGGTATATTACAGATTTAACGACATTTTTTACATTTGTTCAGCAAGTTGCAGAGGGTGGAAAAGGTTTCTGTTAAAGCAGAGGATCTTTCTAAAAACTGTATGTTTGCTCTTTCTTAATTTCAAATTATTTTTTCCTTCAATTTATTCCATTAAAACAAATAAATCCCTATTTTACTCTCTTCTCCTTACGCCTATTTTTCTTTCATTCAGTTTTTTCTTCTACAGCTCTTATGACTTGATTTATAATCTGTCCTGTTTTCTCCTATTTAAATGTCATTTTTCTTTAAATGCAATCCTGCAATGTGTGATCATATTTTACGATCTAGTACCTTATCTTTATTTTCCTTCACATCCTCTTTACAAAACAACAGCAGCAGCTGCAATAAATAAATAAATAACTAAATAAATAAATAAATAAATAAATAACTCTCTGATGCAGAGGCTTAGAGAGATTAGAATAATTCTAGACCTACATGGGAAAACTTGACAAAATAGTTCATGTATAAGCATTTATAAAAGCAGGACTGGACCCAAGCACCTTTACACCTTTACTTATAATACTGGATTCAGTTATGTTTCAATGCTTTTTAATCTATTAACAATAGTTCTCAAATCAACATTTATCACTCCAGGCTTTTTAATTCTTTCAGAACTGTTGTTTATCAAGGAATATTTCTATCTGTTGGGTAAGAAACTCACTTAGAACATTCTCTTTTTTTGCCTTGTGTGCACTTTATGCCAATGCTACCGTTTCACCATTCCTAAGTACAAAGTGATTAATATTAAATGCCTTATAAAGTTTATTCTAGGAAAAATAATGCATTTGTTAATACTAGCTCTAATATTCCCCATGACAAAGCCCAGTATTACAGTATTTCAGCAGATTACCATTTTGTTGTCTGAGTTACTGATTATCTCATTATCTGGCAGTGCTTAGACAAGGTTATCTGGAAGCTAGCGTTAATATTTAAAAAAAGCTTCCCCAGCATGTTCTAAGGCAAATAAGGAGGACTGCCAGACACATAGATATACCTGAGCTCACTATATTTAGTTAGCGGGTACCAACAGGAATGAGGGAGGAAAGTGTGCCTTTCATCCACCTGAGTAAGAGCCCAGTATTAGTAAAGTCCCAGGCTAAAGCCCACGGTCTCACAGCTTCACGGCTATCAGATTAAAGCTGGTTTAGCTATATCTGCTCATGGTATGATCAACATCGCTGGCTGCAGTGGCAACATAGCTTTAAACAAAACACATCACACGTGTAAAGTCCAAACCAGCCATTTTCCTGTTACACAAGATTGCTTCTAGCAGTTCTCCGACTTGGCTACGTGTTGTGTTGCTAGAGGGTGGACTGTTCAGATGGCAGGCAGGTTCATTAAAAAAGGCTTTAGTGTATGTAATTGGCATAGTAAACTAAAGCATGAACTCTTTCATAGAAAAGACAGCTCCGCACATCTAATCAGTCATTTAATGTGTGAAGTTGTTTAGCAGAGGAAGAGGATTCAGGAGATAGTGTTCGTAAATTTGTTCTCTCCATACAGTCTCTTCTGTTAGCTGAGGCTGGAAACAGGAATTGTTCTTTAAAGGGGGGGCAAAAAAGGTTCTGCTTACTGTATTTTTCTGTAAACTTTTTCTCCATGAAGAGAATGTTATTCATGATACTTACAATGCCACTATGTCTATCTGGCCATATTTTAAGACTGCAATTTCCCCTTCTTGCCATTACAGAAACTCCTGTAATGCAAAAAGATGGCTTCAGTGTTACTAATCCTTCGGAAATGTGTGGCTGAGAATAAATGTCAGGCTCTCCTGTGAAGTGGAAACGTTAGCACAACAGACTGTAGTCCATCACAACTGTAAATGGAAATGGAATTTCTAGGCTACTCCTCAGGCAAAGAGCATGGATCAGCGGTTGTGATTGTGCATGCGTCTGCTAATTGGGTGTATCAAAAATACCCAGCTAAAAAATTACACTTGAGGAAATATATATCCTCTGGCTACTAATCCTGGAAGAAAAAATAATCTGCTACCTAACTTTAAAATTGCTTGACTATTTAATATATTGATATCCCGTCCTGGTACAGTGTATATAGTAACTTTGTATATGTAGGTATCTGCCAGGTCAATAATGTTCTAATATCTTCATTAGACTCAGAAAAGCATTACAAGTTATTTTTTTAAATCAACAAATAAGAAGGGTCAATTTTATAATCTTTTCAGATGGAATACCTTTATAAATGTCACAATCATTGGGGTTTTATTTACTCTTGCAAGTGCAGAGACAAAGCACTTTGTATGGTGTAGAAATTATTTTCTGGCAGGCTTTGCTGTTATGTTGATGATCTTAACTGGAATCTACATCCTAGACAAAAAGAATTCTTATCCCATTTAAGATAGTGAGACAATCAATTGTTTTTTATAAGCTTAGACTCAGAGATCTCATAGTAACTTTTGAATTTCATTCAAAATCTATACGTAAACAAAGAGCGTAACATTATTTTCCTGGTGCCAGAGACTCTGAGTTCATCATAGGCTGTAGCGATGGACTTTTGGCATAAAACTCCCCACTCAAAGCTGGGAGTTTTAAGATCCAGTTCTACTGGATCTTAAAACTATTGCATTCAATATAAACAGAGTTAAGGCAAAATTGTTTTCTAAGATTCTGTCACTGGCCAGTACACATGAAGCCTAACCATTTTTTTAAAGTGTATTTTAATGAGTAGAAAGCTGGGTTCCATTTCACTCACATCTCAGTTGCTTTTCTTGGTTTGACTGTCCAGTCTAGGACTGAAACGACAACCTCAGCGAGCAGGATTTGATGAACCCTTTTCAGGCCTGGCCCAGATTTGACTTAATTTCCCAGCTTTGCTTTCACTGGATTTTCACCTCACTACATAGGTGGCATGAGTGATAGCAGTCCTGTCACAACATGCCATTTGGTGTTGTAGCAGCTGTTTTCACTGATAAATCTACATTTCTTTTATAGATCAACCTGTTTGAGTCCTATTGGCTTCTGTGAAAATTACTTCCTGTAATTGGAAAAAAGGGCATCTGAAGTGAACGATGTGCTTACTGAGCGGGAAAGGAAAAAGTATAGTCTCCATATCATTTTCCTATTCCGTTATCTGTGCATAGCCATCCGTTTGAAGAAAAGCTTTTCAAAACAGAAGTAACAACAGTATTTGTGAACTATAGGTATTACGATGAAACACTGCAAAAACCTCATGAGCAGCAGCAGCTGCGTCTGCAGCTCTCCAGTCTGTCACACCTGCCCTCTGCAAACCCATCGAGGTGCCGCTTCCCACTTTGTGGGCCAAATACATATACAGAGCTAACAGCTGTACTTCTTTCGAAAAGTAATGGAGTTTTAACTGTTTTTCCTAGGGCTGGATGTGATTTGGCACTCACTTCTTGAGTAGGTGGGAGTGTTACTGCTTCATGTCATGCACAGTAACAGTGTATAGGTGCACAAACACTGTGTTAGCCTGTATCTGACTGTAAAAGAAGAAACAATCCGGTGATTGATATCAGCATGTAGAAAAACTGGGGCTTAAATAATGCTTATGTATTTCATTCAAAAGGGATTTTTGCTTTAGAGACAAGGACATAAACCGCAATAATTTTGTAAAATTCAATTTGTTGGATTTTCTACGTATGGTATGCGTATGTATAGAATACATCGGGGTGTGTGTGTATATCTATATATATATCGACAGAGAACACATAAAGGCATGGACATATAGTAGGGGTGCAGACAGGACAGGAAGGCTTGTGAGAACAGACATTTTGGGTCATTTGCACTAACAGCCGACGAGGATAACTAGCAATCGGCTGAGTCAGTAGTGAGGTGGAAACCAGACTGACACGCTACACCTTGGGAACATTTAAATACACGGATGCTGCAGATTTCAGTGTAAATCCAGTTAGACTTGACATCACCAAACCAGCCTGACTGACTAATCGCTGTCCCCCTCTGCCACAGTTTTCGCACCAGCTCAGGCGTGGAATGGGCTTAAACTCATAAAAATCTCAGCAGGTCTTTGTCCCTTTCATCCTCTACAACGCTGCGTCCGCAGTTTGATGTCATATCCCGCCTGTGTATCAGCGGCCTTCACCTCCCTGCTGCCACGCCCACTTCCAAAGCCTGCGCCTTCCACGAGGTTTGCACAGCGTGGCGCTGAACGCGCCCTGCCAGACCCCGGCAGCTGGAACGCCCCAGGAGGAATCCCGTTTCTCAAACCTCACCCCCTACGGT
>NW_008825080.1:393006-407854 GCF_000699105.1 Pygoscelis adeliae
GGGCGGTCCGCAGCGCCGCTGCCCGCGGAGTTGGGGGGGGCTCGGAACCCCGCTCCTCCGCCTCTCCGGACGGGGCAGAAGTCCAGCCTTGCCGCGGGGCTGTGATAGGGGAAACGAAAACTCAGCCGGGAAATGCCGTTCAGGATGATACCGCCCCCCTCCCCCCCCGCGAAATGGACCGTACCGCCCAAGTGCTGCACAGGCGCGCCGGGCTGCCAAGCAAAAATAAGTTAGTTCTTTCATTTGTGTGCTGAATCCCTTGAAATGATTGCACCTGGATGGTTACACCAGGCGTAATATAACAAAGGTGTGACGAGTAGAATTTCAGAAAAAAAATCTGAAATCGGTACCTGGTGGTACTGATCTCCCAAGGCAAATTCTCCCTTACTACCACTGCAGGGAGTCAGGCTCCAGGCGCTTTCTGAAGAGGAATGACAATGCGGCCGGGAAGAGTGTAACCGCTGCCTGTGGCTCTTGGCGGAGAGGAAGGCGAGGCAGGTTCTGCCTCCCAAACCAACAGCTCCCGCTCCGAAAGCCTGGGTGGGCTGTGGAACGTGTGCTGCAGCAGGCAGGCCAGGTAGCAGCATTTTCGTGTAAAGCTAAAGAGAGGGAGAAAATTGTCTGAGCCGTATCACCAGCACGGCCCACTGCATCTTGCAACGGTTCTACAGCATTTGAAATCTGTGCAGTCACGGTGGACTGTTTTTCGTAGCTACTTACTACCCTCTCCCTTAGAGATCTTTTAGCCGCTCCTGTAAATTTGTGCTTCTGGTGGGGAAGAAAGCAAAGTCTGTTAACTGGAGTCGCCTTGAAAATATTCTGTGGTTGCCACGGTAGAGATTGATGCCCTTTCACACACGGTAGAAATAATTTTGTGTTTAGTGTATCTGAATCTTCCCTAACTCATCAGTATCCCCATAAAGTCATCAGAGTCATCAATTATTTCTGTGTGTCAAATCAAAATCAGATGTGTTTTTCTATCTGCAATCAAATCTCGACTCCATCAGATTTATGGCTGTTCCATTTAATCTTACTTATGGCTTCATCCCTTTTTTGACGTTGGGTACTTGTAATGCCCCTCCCCCTCAATACATGCTTAAAAATAGGCTTCAAGTGAGAGAGCATCAGTAGGATGACACGTTTCTCTGGTTTAGGCTGGGATTATGCTATGTACTGTGCATAAAGACATATAGGGGCATTCCACATTTCTAAAGACTTTGGGAGGCTGTGTAATGAGTGAGAATTCTGTCCTTCAAGTCCACCCAAGAACAATTAATTAGGATGTTATACAGCAGTAGTGTCAGGAAAGAGACAAATTTCCCTCATCTAGAACATTAACACATGTGATCAGAAAAACTCCTTTCCTCCTAAGCCTCGGGGTCAGCAATCTGCTTAGAGGATCTTTTAACCCCACGTGCCTTTCCCGCTGCTGTCTTTGGATGTGTCACTGTGACCTCTGAAAATCCACGTGTTAGCAATGTGAAACAGTTCCCATATTCAGAATGAAAAGTGGACGCATTATGAGATAGTCTAGAAAACGTAGCTAAAAGAAACAATCTGTGCCTGTCTAACTGCGGCAATCTATAACTAGATTATAACTGAATGCTGCTTAAGATGACTTAAATTTCCATAGCCTTATGGATGTGGGGGTGAATTCACTTAAATGAAACACTTTTTAACTAATTTCTCAGAGAGCAGTGGTTGCTCTGAAATCAGAATGCCCCTGTTTGCTACGGACACATGCTTGCTTAGCTCCTATTTAATTTTCGTAGTTGCTTTTATAGCTTTCTTCAGCTTAACCCTATACATCACGTATCTGATACTGTATGAATATCATACCTATTTGCTCAGTAATCCATAAAATCTCTTGGAAACAAGACAGAGATGTATTAAAAAAAGAGCTGATGTACAGTGATACTTTCCGTATTTCTCCAAAGGGATTTGCCTAGAACCCTTTAATGACAAATTTCTTGCACATAGATATTCTGCTCCGTGAAATAACTCAGCTAAGGGCAAGTGGTATTACCTGTATTCCTTTATTTGGTGCACGACCTGATTTCATTTACCATCTAAAATCCTTAGACTGTATCAGAGCTATTGCAATGTACATTAATTGTTACAGTAGTTTTATTGTAGTTGAGCTGTCCTTGAAATAAGTCTTGAGTCACTCTGCCTTGGTCTGTAACATTTACCGTGGGTTGTTTGTGCATTATTGTATTAGATAGCAAAGCATTAATTCAATATTGGCTTTTATCTTTCATATTTCTGATACATTTTCTCAAAACATCACAATGCAGGCATATATTTTTATGAATATCATAAAGGTATAAGAGCTACCAGAAATGGGAGTGGTTGTATTTACATCACTTCATGTAATAAAATGTACCCCAGTGATAAAGTTGCAGATTAAGTGTACATTATTAATACACAAGGTAATATGTATGGTGCAGCCTAATCAATTTAACTAGGAAATATATACTGTAATAAAGGCATGAGTCACAGAAGCAGAGGCCTGACTGTGTTTCCCAGGTCTAGTCAGCCAACATTGATCAAGGTTACAAAAGGTTAATCCTTTGATGTGGCCTTTTGCGGTCCACTGGCTCCAGCCTGAGCCGCTGCATGGAGCAGTTGCCGTTCTCTGCAGTGCATGCAGCAAAGTCACCTTCAGGGAAGTTTGCAGAGCAGCTTTCTTGCAACTGGTGACTCTTGCAAGTGTCCTGGATTTTTTCATGATGCAACATCTGTGGTATCAATGCTGTTTTGAAAGAAAACAGCACGGTGCTGTTTTGTGGCCTTTCAGAATCAGACTCTTAGAAAAACACTCTTAGGTTTTTCTTGAAGGATTAACATTTATAGTGAAAGATCTGCATGTTATCTAAAAAACATCCTGTAAAAAAAGACTATTGGTATAGTCAACATCTTCTTGGAGTTTTACATCTATTGTGTTATCTGTTGTCTTGATGGAGAAGTCATCATTTGGGTCATGTCAGCTGGTACCTCCATTTGCCAGGTCCTGCTGCCATGCAGCACCTGCTGGGTATCTTCTTTCTCAAGCTCTGAAATTGTTTCTAAGCAGCATCTAATAAGCATGTTTCTTTGAATCTTAACAATGCTCTTGTTACTTTTACTGCAATTGCATTGATTTTTACAGCTCTCCTTACTGACAGAAGGAAGGCAAAGTAGGCAAGTTATATGCTGTATATGTTCTCTGAACAGGTTAACACATGTTCATTACAGGAGCTGTTTATTTTCCAGATTTGCCTGTGCAAGCCTGAACTATTAGGTTCTGCAAATCAATGCTAACAACATGAGAAGCAAAAGCAAAAGGTTTTAAAGCCTGAAGTGAGTTACACTTAATCGATACAAACAATAATATCTAGGGTCTTTTTGGCAATATCTTGAGGAAAATTAGAAAGCCTGTGCCCCATCGTTAGCCAGTTGTACAGTTTAAGGTTCTCTGGTGACTTCATTTAAAGGTTAATAACAAATAGGGCTGTACTGTCATTAAATAGTGCTCACCCTGAATTCAAGAAAACTAAGAGTAAAAACTGCATGTTTAATTTTTATTTGTGACTTCTGATAGTGGTAGAATACTAGAATATCTAGTAAATCTTTCTAGTTTTTGCGTAATTTCCAACAAAAGAAAGAATAGCAAAACAGAATATGAAATAAAAGCATAGTATACAGGTTTTGTAAGTGTTCTCAGAGAGATAATTGAATAGCTCAGAAAATGTTCAACAATGGAATATTGTTAGGCACCCACTAAGGTTGTTATAGAGAGTTTTTTAAAGGTCATGTTTCTATTTAACTTAGTAATAAAATAATAAAACACTCCTTTTTCCTAGGTACTTTATCTGAACATTAAAAATGCAACTGAAAGAAAACATAAAATCAATAATACCTCTTTGTTCCATTAACATTATGTGCATGGGACTACGTTAACTGTAACAAAAGTGTCCCATTGTGTCAGTGAGTTCCAATAGACAAAGCAGAAAAAAAAGAAATACTTGAATACACTTCCACTTACAGAGTAATAGCTTTTAAAAAATTAATGAGCATCCTACCCTGGGTACTGCTTTTATTTGTTTTGTTTTGTTTTGTATTATTTAATTGTATGGGGAAAACACAGTCCTTTCTTGTGGACTTTGGACAAATGTGCTTCACTCCACTGCCTGTATCTTGTTTTCTTCAGACCTGACATCAGACTGCTAGATGACGTCACTGCAAACCACTAATTTAAATTTTATTGCTAGTGCTTTACATTTGTTTACATTTGAACTTGGCACTCTCTTGAAGTCTATTGACGTTATATATATCCTCTCCCTTACTCTTTCAACTTTCTTACCAGAGGATGTTGGCTGACATTATTCTTTACCTCATTAGTGTTTTAATAGTTGTTGTGGGATTTTTAATTTTAATTATATTGCAGCATGCACTGGTTTGTCAGGAATCTTCCACAGAATGAAGGAGGCACCATGTCAAATGAGAAAAATGTATTTGTGCTATAGTTTCTCTCTGTTTAATTATAGTCTGTTTAACGAATAAATAAGCAGAAATAGCCTTCCATGAAAGCCTTAATTTGTGCATGGTGTGGCTGGAGTGCAGGAACTTGAAGAATAGTTTGTACTTCTTTGGTGAGAATTTGTATTTCAGTCTTTCATCAAAAGGAAGGTTAAATAATGGAAGTTAAAATCCTTTTAAAAGGATATTTATAATCGAGGCAAAGGAGGAATTAATGTTAAACTCAGACATACACTACTCATGGATGTTCATGGAGATCTGTAATTAGGTGTTTTTGTAAAGGAGGCTTATATACTGAGTTTGTAACACATGACAGGGCAGACTCTGAATTTATGCGTGCAGGTGCACAGTGATAAACCACTTTCTGGTATCAGATCTTTAAATGGCAGTGTGGGGCAAGGGTTTGGTTCTTCTCCAACATCCCACCAAGAACTGGCTTCACGCACTTTGTTGCTGCGGATGGGGTGAATTTGGGTGAGTGGTTCTGAATGTTTATGCATATTAGAGACTTTAACCGAGTGTCATTACACCTCTGTATTTATAGTGATAAAAAATGCTAATCTGGGAGTATTTGTGCTGTGCTTCTCAATGGGAATTTGTAAAGTACAGTAGTGCAGTGAAATCCTTTGTAGTTTATGTGAAGAGAGTATAAACTATTGGTCTGTGTAAAAAGCAGGAAGAAAATATAGTAAGAGAATCGTAAACTTGCTGCTGAATTTTGGGAGCAATTAGAGCTGTGATTTCAGTTTAATGCTAAAAAGAAACTACTGTTAAAGATACTAGCTGAATTATTTGATTGTCTAAAATCGTAAATAGAAGTAATCTGATTTATTTGAACTCATGAATAGACCAAAACTGCTCTCATTTGTATTAAAGTGGGAGAGAAACTATGAGTGAATTTGAGAGTCCAGGAGGATTAACCTTAGTCTTGTTTCAGGACATCGCCATGTGTGAGGATCTAAGGACATGCCCCATTGCTGCAGTTGTCTGTGGGAGTTATGATGTCAAATACAGTGGATCTGTGCTGCCCTATGACAGTCACCTTCTTTTGGGTATCAGTTGTCTGTAAATTTCCAAAAACATTTAAAATACTCATTACTAGTCCCATGGAATGTGCTTTAGCTATGCCCTAGTGTGTGTTAGGACTGAATCATTTGGGATTTTCTAACAGGATAATAAAACTTTCTATCTCCAATTATTTGATTCAGGACCAGTTTCAGTTGGCAGGAGCTGCATTTGTGGTGGATTAGTTGAATATGGTCCCCGGTTCCAAGACAGACCTGGGTTTTGGCCTCATGCTTCACTGTTGAGTTCAATATCCTCTTACCTCATCCAACAGCCAATGCCTGCTTAAGTGATATATTATAAAAGTATAGTTTTATATTTAAATATAAAACCAGGTGTTAGCAGACATTAGGAATTTTGCTGAAATAAGTTTAATCTGTTTCTCATTAAATGATAATTTAGAACTTAAGAAAAATATTACAAAACTGAGAAAATTGACTATCTGTTTTCTTGCACTTTGAATTTTTCCATGCAACAACAGAGAACAAGCTTCCTTTAGGAATGCTTCTCTTTCAGCATCTGCCTTCTGTGTCACATCTGGCTGCATAGCCCAAGCATCTGAGGGCTTTTGTTGTGTTGGTTGTATTGATTAAAAGCTTATAATCTTGATGTCCTTGCTTTCTTAGTAATAAGTTTTATTTTCTGGCAGAGCTAATTGCACAGTCCCCTTTAAAACTATCTATGTGGCACCAATGTGTTTCTTTTCTTTGCCAAAACTTTGCTTTTTTTCAGGCCTGACGCAGGACTGCTGGCTGATGACTCTATTGTAAGCCACTAATTGTATTTATATCACCAAGTTGTGGCCTTTGTTAGCACACGGGCAGCCCAACAAGTATATCATATTCCTTCTGAATGCTATAGAGATTGCATTTCTTCTCACATTCTCTTCCTTCAGGAATTCTTTTTTCCACATAACTGTTTTGCTAACAGTAAAGTTTTTCTTATGATAAGCAAGCAGATCTTAATTCTTTAATTTGATTCCCTAGCTGCCTTAACTGGAAAGCTCCTATATTCTTATTTATTGCAGCAGATATAAATGGAACACTTGCTCCCTTCCCAAGCATAACATTTTGCTCTTTTGGGTACATTGAAGACTGTCATTCAAGTATCACAGCCCTTGGTGGTGCAGTGTTATGGAACACTTGAGTTAGATATGTCTTTTATTTTCTCTGAGAGCTTGTCGTCACTACCATATTAACTTGAGCTGCAAGTCAAATTTTGCCCCAAAATGAGTCTCATGTAACTGGAGCTGCAAGTCAAATTATGCCCCAAAATGATTCCTGTTTTATGAAGGAAAACAGAAGATTTTGCATGTAACAGTTTGCCTGTGAACCATTTTTAATTACTTCTGGGGCAGTGTGATTCCTAGGTGGAATCCTGGACTGCATTTCAGAGAGCTGCCTTCTGTCACAGTAGTGGGACAAACAAGGTATGTCTTATAGACTTGGGCAATTTGTTTTGCCCGTGTGCTGTTCTGTCTGTTGGAATATGGATATTTTAGGTCATGGACTGTCTCTTAATGCAATGTTCTGCAGTAAGTAGCACTAGAGACTTCAAATTCAGTTGTGAATTTCTTGTGAATTTTTATAGTATGTGTAATTAATCCAGCTGTCACCAACTAGTGACCAAGCTTCTATAGAAATGTACAAGAAAAGTCAATAACAAGTTAGATATGTGATTTTTTCATTTAATGTAATTCATATTTCCTATTGCCTCACTTTATTGCTCTATAGTGTAACAAAAAGTAATTATTAGACTGACAAGCATCATAAGTTTATCTAAACTGAATTTTTAGTTATTCTTCTTTCTTGCAAAGAGCTATACTGATAACACCTCTGAGCAGATGAATGCTACTCTATTCGAAATCTTACTTGCTCCAAAAGGTTGAGTATTTTTTCCACTTGATCTTCATCTGTAAGGATTTATAGAATTTATGGCTGGGTTCTTTTGATGTGGCACTACTCCACATGTGAATGATGGGGAGCTGGAAGGCATGATGAAGATGCTTGCCAAGAATAACTGGCTTCTGCATTGTGGAGCAGCTCAAGTATTGTGAGTATCGCAGTATGTAATTTGTGTGTGCATATTGCCCGTAGTTCAAAGCATTTCATTAGTCCGCAGTGGCAAGCTGAGCTTCCTGTTGGCTGGCTCCTGTATGTTTATTAAACAAGCTACATGCAGCACTCGAGAAAGGGATCATCATTTCCAGCTATAGTCTTGGGTTTCTTTGGAATAGATGGAAATTAATCTGAGTCATTTTTCTTTCCATTTGCTTTTCTAATGATTGTCATATTCTGCCAATCATTCTTGTGACTTTCTGTTAAATCTAAAAACCTGTTTGCTGGCACACAGAGATTGATGGCAAGAGTAGTTGTGGTGCACTGTGTGGATTGTTAGGTCCTAATATACATGCTATTTATTAAACTTTAGCAATGTCCTCAAAAAGGAGGCGTGTGCCAGTTCAGATTTGTGATCTGTAGCATGTAGAGACATTAGAGTTCTCTGGTCAGTTGAATCTGTCTTGTCTTCTTGTCTTCAAACACTTTTTATGTGCTTCTCCTACTCTTGACCCATACATATTCTTTTAGACTGTGCTGTGATAGTTTTCTCCTTCAACATGAAGGAGAGGGAGGATGGGAGAGTTTATTTCTCCTAGTCCTCAAGGAAGAGCTCGAAGACTTTAAACTACTTAGATCTTTAACTATCCACAGTCAAAACTGGCAATTGTCTAAGCTATATCACCTTTAAAGTACCAATATCAAGATCTATTGGCATCTGCCTAAAGAGTTAGCATTTAAAAAATTAGTCTGAGTGCGACTAATATTGTAACACAAGGATTGACCACTTTTCATTTCTAGGAAAACTATTCCTATTGCACTGAAGAGCCTAGTGTTTAGCAAAGGCTCCCCCAATGTTGAACATTTAATTGAAAGTGCAGAGCTGTACTTTGTAATGAACCTTTTTTTTGCAAGCCTGCAAACAAAATGATTTGTCACTAGTATGTTATCAGTCAAAATATGTACTCTTAAGTTCTAATGAAACTGTGTTTTGCTGGTGAATGGTCATTCCACTGAGTCTGCGTTTCCACATACCTTGGCCACAGTGCCAGCATCAAGAGATCTATACTCTGTCACAAGCCATTCTTTCCTACCCTGGGGCCATCTCCTCATCTGTGCCAGTGCTATTGTTTATGAAGGCACAGAATAAACTGGTGAGAACTTAGCCAGATTAAAAATAACTGTTTTTTGCAGAGTTATTTTTGACAAGTGTGGTCCTCTGGTCTACATCACCATGTGTCCCCAAAGGAAGGGTATTACGCAGATGGCTAACAATGACTGCAGTTATCAGAGCAAGGACAGAACAACCTATGCCAGCACCACCACCAGGAGCCAATAGTGTGGAACCATCTCTTCAGTCCTGCACTTTTCATTTCCCTGATGTTCATGTGTTATTTTGTTTATTGGCAATGATATACTGCCAAAGTTGATCCACCATAAGGTAGCTGATATGCTTTGCTTTTCCATTCAAAACAAAACTTCAATCAAAAACGATTTATTTTTAAAGGTATTGTTTTGACATGTTATGAATTAGACCAAGCTCTGAACAAGGCAAATGATGGTGGTTCTATGGCAGTCTTCACACTTCAGTTTTATTTTGTCATGAAACACTGGACCCCAAAAGAAGTTAAGAGTTGTGCCCAGAGTTTTACAGGACAGAAATTCTGTAGGAGAAATACCTCTGGCAGGGGGGAAAAAATGCACAACTCTGATGACTGAAAGATGCATGTGGTCTGGCTTCACTGAACCTGACCAGAGGAGGAAATCAGATTGTCTGATACCGTACACTGGACATAACCTTCCTCCCATGAGTTCCCCAGCACACAGCATATCACCACCGTCTCTCCGATCCTGTGACTCCATGTGCCAGATGCACCGGGGCAGCCTGACCTGCAGTTCACTGCCCACCTGCACCCTGCAAGCGGGGCCACCAGCACTGAACCAAGGTCAGGGATTCTGCCAAGCTGGTAGCAGAAATCCCATCTGTCATTCCCAATTGCACATCCTGACATGCCAAAAACAAGATGTGAGGATGTGGGTTATGTATGCCCTGGCATGCTGGAGGTACTCTTCTCATACAGAGGGGAAATCATTGCAAGATCCAGTGCATGGCTTTTCACAAGGCAAGGAGGTTGAATCTTTACAATACCTAAGGTCTTAGGGCTTGGTGTACACAAGATTTAATGTTATTTTTAAATTCAAAATTGCAGCCCCATTTAGGCTGGGACAAGCTAGTGCAGCCAGCACTCAGCCATAGAGTGGCTTTGGGGAACTGATTCCCTTGTTCTGATTTGTTTGTTTGGTTTTATTAAAAAAAAGAAAAAAAATATTGAAGTAAGTGATTTCCTGAGGAAATAATCATACAATTTGAAAAAAGAGATTATTATTCCTTTTAAAAACCACCAACGTTCTGTTACTTCTCTTTGTGAAACCCATTCTGTGTTGACAATGCACCTTAAGGTTTGTGTTACTATGAGATAACTTTGCAGGTTATGTGAAACACTCAGTTTTGCCTTGCACATTTCATTACCTTGGCCACTTGTCTAATCTCACAGGAACACATGGCTTGTCAAGTTTGCTTGACTGATTTTATGTATTTATTTAGCTTCTTACTCATGAGTTTGAATTAAGTTGTCTTTGTATATTTTACTACATTTGTGTAAACAAATGCAAGCTATGGGTCACGTCCTCAGCTGCAGTAAATCAGTATTCCACTATTAAAATCGATGATACCTACCTATTGGCTAAGATGTAGCCTGTTATTTTTCTATACTTTCCATTGCAGAGACTTACTGTATTTTAGAGGATAAGGTGTTAAAACTATACCCATGAGTATAAAACACTCTTCTTGCCTTAAAAAAACAATGTCCTTCTTTACACTAGACCAAACGGAATTTAAAGCAAAACACTGCTCTGTGTTTAAGGCTAAAACAGGTTATGAAATCCATTACGATAAAGATGTGATTTAGAGTGCTACGTTAGTTATGTCACAGAGGTTAAGAGAGTTTACCTAATAATCAAAGCCTGATTTAGTATTTCTTACGGCAGAAGGTTCAACTACTTTATTTGTACTATCTTGCTATGAGTTTGTTTCTACTAAGTAAACATTCCTTTTGAAATAATCAATTTTGAATGTCAAAAGTCTGAAACTCCCCACAAAGGTATGATGTGCAATTTTCCAGATGGTACAAGAAGCAGCTCTGCACACTAATGTGCACTGTATTCTGTATTTCTCATGGGAAGTTTTCCGAAAGTAGCCTTTGAAATAGTAATTTTTCAATATCTTTTAGAAAAAAAAGAGTTATGTCTAACTAGAGCTAACATTAGTTGTATGTTGGATGGCAATTGTTGGAAACCCTTAGTAAAAAAAAGTCCATTTGAGGTGTAAACAAATTGTCATATAGTAGCAGCTTATTTTTCAAATCCTAAAAAAAGAAAACACAACCAGCGCTGTCATTTTACCCACCTCTTTTCATCACTCCTGCTATCACTCCTGACAACTCTATGGAGTGGCTCTTCAGTTAATTCTGGTCTGTTGCAATCAGCGGGACTTTTGCACAAGGATTCACTGGTGCTGGGGCTTTAACTGCTGTTCTTTTGCTGTTGAAAAGTTTTATGATCTAATGACTTTTTCAGTTTATAACTTTTTCCCTTTTTCTTCTTTTTCCCTTTCGGAAAATTCATTGTCTCATTCTGGAGTCTGGCCAAGTTGTGTATCTCTTCTCATTTTATAGCTAATCTTAAGTCTTTTTCAGTCGGCTCATATATACTTCATTGAATTTCATTATCTACAGCGACTTCGAAAACAATCAAACAAAGTGTTAATCATAAACTGTATTAGGCATTTTTTAACCCCTCCCCTGGGAGGCTTGCCTCTACTGCACACGGGAAACTTGGTGTGCATGCTGCCATCAAAACCAACAGATACTTCTTTTTAGGACCTTTAGCATGAATTCTTCATTGCAGAGGTATCCAGTAGAGACTAAGCAGGTGGAAATGAAGGGATCCACATGTTTTCCTTGGAGCTTCCTCTTGCTTTTGGAGATACACTGACTGCTGGTCTCTCTTTCCGTCACGTATTGCACGAGCTTCCTTTGCAGTTAAAAGGATACCATGAGTTTGGGTTGCCCTCACTGGAAGTTACTTGTATTTGCCTCTTTCTGGAAGAATGTCACTCACCCATCCTATTGTGCTTCTTCTTAATCTGTTCTTTCTCCATCTTTATAACTCCTATTAAAAAGTATCTGTTAGTCCATGCAATAGCTGATTCTAAACTATCGCTTTCCTCTTCCATGTTATTCAATCTCTCGCCCCTCAAAAAAGTTGGCCGTACTGCATTTTTGCCCAAGTTTAAAGATGAAGTCCTTAAAATATAAAAGACATAATACAGTTTAAAAATTGTATTTATCTTAATTTTAAATACCTGCATTTTAACTGAAAATATTTTAAAATGTCTGTTCTTCCCTGACAAAATTTGAAAGACTTGTTTCCTTACATGGGCTGATTTCATCAGTAATGTGTAGAGGAGCTCTGCTCCATGCAGCTGCTGATGCTCTAATTGTTACAGGAGAAATACGATGTTGGCAGCCATAATTCAAGATATTTTATTTTGATTTTAAAATGCAATCACTGGAAATGTTGAGGTCCACACGTGAATTTTGTTACAGGGACTAAAACTGTTACTCATTTTTTTCCTTCTTTAAAAAAAAAAAAGGTTCTGAATTACTTCCCTGATTCAATTTTGTGTTTATTTTTTACATCATACTGTTTTTTTTTCCATTTCTTCTTTGATTTTTACTTATTAGAGGTTCTTTGTCTTTTATATTATCTTCTGCAAAGTATCTTTGATCCATTCTTGGAAGTATGATATATATAAACTTCACATTATTTTGTTCTATACTTTTGGGACTGAACCAAGGGCTGCCAAGGACGAGAGTGACATCCCACCAACTGCCTCTCAGTAACTGCTGGGAGAGGCATTGAGGGGCCAGCGATTCGTCTGTGCCTTTCACAATTCTTTTAAAAATTACAAGTGCTTTTTTTCAATTTATTCCACTTTTTTGTCAGATGAGAAGATTCTTTAGAAGCTCCATTCACTCATACCTTAAATTAGGATTTGAGTTAGGCATTTGGGTTTGTTTTTTAAAATAAAGGCTATGTTTTGTACAATGGCTATACCATCTGTTCTTTACCACTGGTTCTTGGCTTCTCAGCACCAACACCACAAAAATGGCTTAGGCAGTCAGTTTTGTACAGAAAGTACCGCCAGCTCCTGCATTTTCTTATATCTGTTACTTGAAAGAATTAACTTGTATCATAACTGCCCATCTCTGACACTAAATGCATTAGTACATGGAGAAAATAATACCTTATCTGCTTAGGAATTACTTTCCTCATGGAAATAAAAATGTTGTTGCTGTGTCCCATATTTCCTCATGTTTGCCTTGACCATATATTATCAGCTTGTGAATAAAGAGATCACCGTCCCTTCTAACTGTCTTTCTTCTCTTGTGAGGGAAGTGTCTGTGAGAGCTGGGCACCTTCTATGTGTGTATGACCACCACAGTCAATATTATCACAGAAGCAGGCACATCCATGTAGTGTATTGAAACTGAATTTTATAAGGGGAAGAAAGAAAAAGAAAGGTCATTCAGGACTCTTACTGATTTCATTTAGCAAAAATGAAAAAACTATCCAGAATTCTTATGATCTTAAAAACACTCCAGTGACCGCATGAAATGATTAGATAAAAAAACTTCAATCAGATTTTTTTTAGAAAACAGGTAGTTCTGCCAGCAGCAGGCGTAGCAATGCTTGGT
Organism: Pygoscelis adeliae; assembly: GCF_000699105.1. Classification (NCBI taxonomy): domain Eukaryota; kingdom Metazoa; phylum Chordata; class Aves; order Sphenisciformes; family Spheniscidae; genus Pygoscelis; species Pygoscelis adeliae. Next base: position 406,469 of record NW_008825080.1, read on the forward strand.
TTCCTATGGATTTATTTCTGACTGTTAGATTCCTTTGTTTCTAACAGATACAACTTCCAGTGGAAGTTTTCCCTACCAATGCCCTCTCTCCTTTGCAGCTTCTGTATGCTCTACAGGTACAGTGAGCACACTCTATATCTCTTCACTCAGTAGACGCATTAATGAAGATTTTCCCTTTAGTTGGTGACTTATTTTCAAGCAACTTGCCAGAATCTAGCATGTTTGAAATTTCTGCATTTCTACTAGGTTTGGTTGACGTTGACCAAAAGATTTAAACATAGGCAGACATCCAAAACCAAAAGTATTTTGTGAATTGCTTTGTGGAACAAAAACAAAATAATAATTTTAAAGATAATTCTGGTGAAAAGATAAAAGGTGTTCACTCTTTTAATGTAGTCTCAATTGTAATCAAGAATTGTTCTATCAATATAGATGTATTATGCAAGATATACAATAAAATATATATATCAGAGATTTTATAGGGTTACAGGAACAACTTTGTAGTAAAGCTACCAACGTTCATTGTGTCAGCTTGTGAGAAGTAACTACTTTTCTGTTGAATAAATAGGGCAACAAGGATAGTTGTTCTCAAGCTGAAGTGTTGAGACTTGAGAACTTGAGAACTGAGGAGCACCACAGGTCTTACTTTGTTTTCTTTTTGAGCTTTTAGGGAAATACCGCTCTTTAAAACTATAGGCAGACGTCCCCTTTCAGGTTCTCGTCACAGACGTTACTACAGGCTGCTGACAGTTACTGCCCAAATTTGTTTCACAGTGAAGGAATTTCTGTGTGTGCTTACTAATATGCTCCAGACAAAATCAGCTAATTTAGCTCAGATCAGCAATTTAAACAGCTTGAGCTGTCTTAGTTCTTCTTGTTTCAAGCATATTAGCGCTCTTAAACCTTTTCTACCAGCAATGTGGTGACATTAGTAATTCATAGCAAGGAGCTATTACTGAGCAGATTTGGGCTGAGATGGAAGAGGACATTTCCCCATGGTCCATGTTTCAGCACCAGGTAATTTCATACAGGTTTTGGAAGGATGAATGTGCTCAGGTGTATAAAAATGTTTATCACACATGATACCGCAACCATGGACTTCTGAAGGGCGGACTTTGGCTTGTTCAGGACGCTGCTTGAGAGAGTCCCTTGGGAGACAGTCCTGAAGGACAAAGGGATTCAGGAAGGCTGGACGTTCTTCAAGAAGGAAGTCTTAAAAGCGCAGGAGCAGGCTGTCCCCATACACCATAAGAAGAACGGGTGGGGAAGACGACCGGCCTGGCTGAACGGGAAGCTCTTGCTGGGACTCAGGAAAAAAAGGAGAGTTTACCGCTTGTGGAAGAAGGGGCAGGCGACTCAAGAAGAGTACAGGGATCTCGTTAGGTC
>NW_008825080.1:412518-414251 GCF_000699105.1 Pygoscelis adeliae
AGGGAAGTGGTTGAGTCACCATCCCTGGAGGTATTTAAAAGATGTGTAGATGCGGTGCTTAGGGACATGGTTTAGTGGGCATGGTGGTGTTGGGTTGATGGTTGGACTCAATGATCTTAGAGGTCTTTTCCAACCTTAATGATTCTATGATTCTATGATAGAGGTCTATGAAGGTATGACTAGCATGCAAAAAACTACTTATGTATATGGATATATATATAAAAACCACAAAAATGCTAGTGAATTAAAACTAATGAACAAATATTACAAAATACAAAAATACCAATGAAGGTATAATAAATGTAGGTTTGTGAGAACCTGTTTAGCAATGACTGACATTGCTTACTCTTGAGAGCTGTCTGCTGTACTGCCTCTTTTTTGAGGCTTTTTCCTGTTGTTTTATAAACTTCTCTTGTTCCTAAGCAAGAATTAAAGAAACTGAGCTGTAGTAAAACTTCCTGTGACCTGAGCACCATATCGTAGCTAACTTTTCATAACATGGAATGTTGCTAAATAGATTCTGAAAAAAAAACCCAGACAACAAAAAAGCCAGTACTGATTTGCCTGGGCACAGCGTCACTTGCTTTATCAAACTATGCACATAAATCTAGTTAATTTAAAATTAGCTAAAATGCTATGAAGAAACAACCAGTGCTTTTGAAACTGGTTCTAACTGATGGCTAAGCAAGTTTTACCAAGCAGAATAAAACCATTTTACCAGAAGTTTTGAACTTGTCAGGTCTCAAAGGAAATGTAGAGTCATGTTGGGTCACACCGACACAGTGCATTCAGGAACATGCAGTGGGAGAAGGTGCTCCTAAATCAGGAGTTGGTGTCTTTTCCTCTAAATCAACACTACGCCACAGTAGTTAGTAGGTAGTCACATGGCTGGCAGTTTAAAATATTCTGATATATTTGTCAAGATATGCAGCTGGTGTTTGTAGCCATGGCTGGCTTGCCTGGAAAAAGGTTCGTGGCTAAACTGCTCTTGCGGTTTCAGGTAGGTCCTATAATCTATATCGCTTTTTGTTATCAGTTCTGCAGTGCACTGTACCAATCTGTAAATGCCATGCTGCTGCTCTTGTGTGTCAGTGTTGAGCAAAATGAGTGTAGTGTAAATTGATATAATTCAGATATGGTTTATTAGTCCACTCTTACACCATTAAAGGAAGGTACTGCGTTAAAGTTCTTATTCTTCAACACTATTATTACTTATTTTAAAAGAAATGCAATTTGCTCCTCTTTCAAAATGTAATAGTGGTCCCTTTCAAGTTGCTTTAAAAATTGAGAGAGCTGCACAGCACTGGTGTCAAGGACCTGCTGGCAACTGCAACAGTCCAGACTGTCGTGGCCCAGGAAATGAGCAGCCATCCTGAATGATTCTTTTTTGACTTTCAACAAGAAATAATCTTTATTAAGGTCAAAGTTGCCGTAGTAAATGTTGATAAATGTTGTTATGTAAACGTACAAAATTAGAAATTGTCCTCTAAATTGCTAATGGGAAAAATATTTGTAATTACTGGCAAAATACTTATCTGTTTAGAGAGGTTATTAGTAGAAGGTGGAACAGAATAAAAAAAAAGTAACTACATCTGAATTAGGAAAAAGCTAGTTTTTTCCTGACATTTAACAGAGGAGATTTCCTTTGATTAAACCCTTCCTGCTGGCAGAAAACCCACAGGTGACTTTTACCAGATATCCCAGGCCTGGACAACTGATTACTCTCTTACTGC
>NW_008825080.1:414305-417126 GCF_000699105.1 Pygoscelis adeliae
AACTTTAATGGTTTTTGCACTTTGCTCTGTGGATTTCTGCTTGTTTTTGTATCCTAGAACAGACAGTGCAGTTCTTGCGTAGGATATTGGGACAGAGCTATAGGGTCGAGGTACAGGTTTGTGCACAAAGAGGAAAGAAGTTATCCATAGTGAAAAATACAGTTATTTGTGTTTCTTTAGGTATGTTCCAGTATTTCCTTTGAAACCCATGTAGACGAGAAGGTCTTATAGAAATGATGTTTTGAAATTGGGACAGCTCTAGCTCACCTGGTAAAGATAACCTTAAAAGATGATTAAGAAACCTCATTCTTCAGGAAAAAAAAACAAATAAAGGAAGAGAACCTGTTGACATGTTGAAATCATCTCTTTGCATAGATGAATGTCCTAGGATTAAAGATAATGTGCTTTTAATGATGAATTGAGTAACAAAGTACAGATCTTTATTCCACAGTGCTCTTCCATGCTGTTAGGAAATCAAACATTTTCAGAAACAACTTTTTGATTCTTTACTGTGCCAAATTTTTTGCAGCACTGATGAGGAATCATTAGTGAGCTTGTTAAGGCTCCTTCATTCTCAGGGCAAATTTACACATGAGCCCCAGGTAGCACTATGAAACCTATAGCAATTGCCTCTGCTTAGATCCCAGACAGACTGACAAATGTAGGTGATTATCTTCAGACGTTCAGAAATCTCAGTTTTATTTTTCACTAGAAAAGAATAATTTTCAAAACCCAAAAACTTCTGTGGAAGTGTACCAGTATCACGGAAGTGTACTCTGGGAAAAAATTCTGAGCTCCTTTAGAGAGCGTTAAGAGAATAGCGATACAAGGACATTCCCAGGCTGAAGTATCTCCCCATCCTCATGATAATGAGGAAGGGGAGGGATCTCAAAGAATGCAGTTGTGGTGTGCATCTCAGCATCTTCTCTTGGAGCTGCTCCACTTTGTATAAATAAATAAAGAGTTGAACCACAGAGATACTGATCATTTGCAGGGCTAGGAGGGGAGGAGCTTCCGTTTTATTATTTATCCGTATCAGAAGAACTTGAGCAGAAAAAAAATCAACAGATCCACCTCAAAAATCGTCAACAACCCTGCATTCAGGACACTCACACAGGGAAACCAGTACAAAATTTTGAACCCTCTCTATTCCAGGACAGTTGCATAATAATCAGGCTATTTTAGGGTAAGATTTTCTTTTACTGCATTTCAGGGAAAAAAAAAAAAAAAAACCTCAAAAACTTTTAACCACTTTGGTGTTACCCTTCGGTAGAGTAGGATATGTATAGTTTTGGGGTTTTTTTAAATCTCAAAAATTTTCTGGGATGGAAAATGTTTCCCGTCAGTTCTAATTTGGACCTATATGCATGGGAGGAGAAAAGAGCATGTTGGGCAATCTTTCTCAAAAAAAAGCTCCAGAATGAGGTGGATTTATCATTACTGTAATGTATCTCACTTGAACCTTTTTGTTCTTGCCCTACTTTTGATCTCTTTTATTTCATCTACCTAAAAATTAGGGGCAGGTTATCAGTTAATGAGACATAGTGTGGCACCACGTAAATCAATCCCAAGCGTTTGGCATGGGGATTCTAAAAGAAAATACGAGGGGAAAAAGTCCTCCTGTGGGTTTCAGGGAAATGAACTGTTAATGAATATTGTGAAAGAGCTGAAATTTGCTGTAAGGGAAAGACTGACACAGTGTTTGTTGAGTTTTCAACTTGACGCATGGAGGAGCAGGTTGAGCTGTCTTGTGGTTTTGCTGGATGACGTTTGTCCGTTGCTTACCTGTCATCCAAAACAAACCATCCCCCAGCCTGGCCTTTTCACAGCCAGAAACAGTGACTGATACTTACAGTGTCAGCTCGAGGGTTAGTAGCCTCCGGGATAATTTCCTGAGGCAATATGACACAGAAGTGTAGCAGGAATAATGATTGACTCATTGTCCAGTGTAAAGAAATTATATGACTAACACAGTTCATTCAGTTTAAACTGTAGGTTTCTTATCTATGACATAAATCTAATAATAGTGAGGCATATCTGACTTCCAAAGGAGTGTTTGTGTTCCTCCGCAAAAGCCAAAAATCAAACCAGTGGAAACAGTATTATCTTAAAACCAGCATACATAGGAAGTGAGATTGTGCTTAAAAAACTAGGGGAGAAGATCCACAGTTTTGATGTACTTGCACCATCTATTATTTAATGAGATCTAATCCTGAATGGGGCTCTTGGGCACTACTATAATAATATTTTGAATGTATTAATAAGCAATGACACTAAACTAAAAGAGATTATAAAAATATTTATGATAACAGTAAAGGTTCTGTTAGAATTACCTGACTAAAACCAAACTAATTTTATCCACCTCCTTAGTCTTATAATTTGTAGGCAAAATGATTATTCACTTCTTCAGCAGTGTCAGAGACAAGCGTGGAATTTTACAGGAGATGCAGTAGATGATCTGTAGACTTTATAGACTGAGGGTCTGATTCAGCACATACTCACTGGGAATAATCCATCAAGAGTATCCATTCAGACAGGAACTTCACATTTTTCCGTTATCTTTAGTAGGGCACAAGAGTCCAGTGGTACGGAGTGTGCTGCTAGCCCAAAAGGCTGATTCAGACATCACTTGACCTGAGAAGGAAGTATTAAAAACTAAATAAATATTGAAGCTAAAAGTGATGTTTATTGGTTGCCTGTGTTCTTAGTTTAGGGAAGAGTGCAACAGTGTAGCCCATCTGTGCCATGTAAATACACCCCAACTAATTGGGTGTGAAGGGAAGAACAGTTTCATGAAAAGGAAGGAGAAAATTCATTCCTG
>NW_008825080.1:417183-424168 GCF_000699105.1 Pygoscelis adeliae
CTGCCCTTTCTGCTGCTTTCAGGAATGAGGATGAATGAAGTTGCGTGTTCTTGTATTTCTCCTTTCGCTTTGTTGGAAAGAGAGCAGGCTTCCTGCTACCCAGCTGGGGCAAGGCTGAGAGGTTTCCTCTCTCCTGCAACCTCCAGGGCCCTGAGATAAAGCCTGTCTCCAGCTGCTCTCTCTTGCCATCAGTTTATTTAGTTTATCTTATCAATATCATGCAAATCTGGTTCAAATTCGAATTACCACCAGAAACACTCAGGACATTTTTAGAGTTCTTTCGTTAGGAAATAGGTGTTTATTACTAAGAGCCACCTATTAACTTTTGAAATTATTGACCACTGTTAGCTAAATCTGATAGTGAGGTAGTGATTTATGAAATGTATTAAATATAAATGATGTAAAAATGGGCAACTTTATAGAGGAGCCTATTAACACTGTCTTTTAAGAAGAAAAACAGCAGTTTGAGCACATTTCTTGTTAGACACCAGAGGACCTACATGGAGAAGAGCCAATATGAATGCCTCAACTCATGGAAAGCTTTCATTTGTCTTTCCCATTTTATCAGACACCAGGAATTCTATTGAGGTTTCTTTGACAAAGACCAGCTGAAGCTTTTTCTAAACTTTGGCATTTATAATTTTTTAATATAGTGTGAGCTCAGGCTGCACTGTTTGGTGTTGTGAAGTTCCAAAGTCAAATCAACCAGGAGACACAAATGCTTAGGGAAACAGACTTTGTTAGTTCTGGTACTTACAGATATCTTTGTTTTTATTTTATTCTGCAGTGATTTCTGAATATGCATTTATAAAGTTTTTGAGGAACTCTCAAAACCAAACAGGGATCCTGAAATTCTTTCCCAGGTGGGACTGCCAATTTTCACATTTCAGCTTGATCTAAACAAGTTCCAGTTGGCAATAAAGACTTTGTGACACAGTAGAGTTTCTGGGTCTTGGAGCTATTGACATCTCAGACGAAATGAGCACTAATCCGCTTAAAAGTGAAGTTGATGGTTTCTAATGGGCTTGTATTGTTTTTTGACAAAAACGTGATCTATTCCTTTGTGTTCTGATCATACGTTCTAAGAAAGTAAGAAAACAAAATTGTTAGTAGGTCTTTTTAGCAGTAAAGTTTTACACATATAAATTTAGTGATTCTTATTTCTTGTTTTCATTGTAATGTCCAGAATAATATATGTGAGTTGAGCTCTTCAGCAAAATCCTGATGGGGACAATGTAATATCCTTTGATCTCTTCTACTAGGGTCAGAGACTATTACAGAACAGCAAACATGACAGCGTGGCTATTTGAACCACCCACCTTTTGCCAAAATGGCCTTTATTTTTTCAACTGCTAATTTAATCACAGAATCACAGAATGGTTGAGGCTGGAAGGGACCTCTGGAGGTCATCTGGTCCCCTCCACCTGCTCAAGCAGGGGCACCTAGAGCCAGTTGCCCAGGACCATGTCCAGATGGGTTTTGAAGATCTCCAAGCATGGAGGCTCAACAACCTCTCAGGACAACCTGGGCCAGTGCTCAGTCACCCTCGCAGTAAAGAAGTGTTTCCTGATGTTCAGAGGGAACCTCCTGTATTTTGGTTTGTGCCTGTTGCCTCTAATTCTGTTCTACTTTGAAAATCTGTCACTTTGCTCATTATGTTCAATCAACAGCAGTATCCTCCTTAGAAACAAACTGTTTTACAGCTACAGGGGAAACTGATCTCGAGGATACATCCTCTCACCTAGAAAAAATATTTTTTGTATGATACAAGAAATAGGATAAGAAGGCAGCTTAATTTTAAAAAAGAAACAGATCTTTTCTCAAAATGCAGTTTGTTCATTAAGAGAAAGCAATAAAAATGCATGCAAAGAACATTTTGCTACCTGAAAATCAAGAGCTTTCCTCTTTTTCTTTATTTTGCACAAGGTTGATTGCTTGATGGAAGGGTTTACTTCTTTTCACCAGTGAGTGAGTGACAGTGGTCCTTCTGGCTGATTCTTGCAGGTAGTGGAGTAAGGAATGTGTTAGTCCTTTGCCAAAGTGGTCAGAGAGGAAGGGAGTCTGCTGTACTACTCTGGCATCACAAGACTGTTTCCTAGGATGAATTTGCAAATACTTAATACAGAAATACTTCTAGACTTTACAACAAATTATATCAGTATGAGTAACTTCGTTCCAAAGCTTTTTCCAAGAAGTAGACCAAACATTTAACAGAAAAAAACAGAGGAAGCCAGCACAAGTAACATCCCCATCCCCACGCAGTGAAACTGAACTACATACTGAGAGCCTAATGATACAGTTCTACATTTATAAGAGTCAAAAGTGCCTTATTTACTCTGAACTAACTATAATAGGCTTGTTCTAAGAGCCTGATAACTTCTTCATAGATATCTGCAGCCTTCCTGTTACCTGGTTTTCTAAGAATATAAACACGTTGTTCATACCTTTGCCCTTGAAATACAGTCTTAGGGTATAGAGAGATTGTTATATGGCATATGTGGATTTCTCTGAGACCATGAGAGAAATACAAAATGTTGGGGGATAACCCCCCCCCTTTTTTCCTAGATCCTCATTTAATGTGTGTTTGTCTGTGTATTTCTTTATACAGTCCTTTGTTGTAACATTAGTGTAGTCAAGTATTTCAACAAGTTGTGCATAACTAGACTTTATCATTTTGCTCCTATTATTTCCTGGAGATTACTACATTCTCTGTTCAAGGAGGTAACACAGTTTCCATAGCCTAAGGCTAGGGCTACTGGCATTGTATAAAGCAGTACGCTGGGGGAGTCCTGCAGATCATCACATCCAGAAAGAAGACGAGTCCTGGTCATTTTGACACAGTCCATCTATGCATAAGGCTACTAACCGGTACAAAGGATTTTTCTGCACTGGAGTGTAAACTTGGAGAGATTCCTGGCATGGAAAAAAGCGAGTGTTCAGACTGGGACCATCAAAACAGTTTATGAGAAATCAACTGCAGCTGAGTTGTCTTCCCACATGCTCATTCCAAAATCTGATCAAGAGTATTTTGTTTTACTTGTGATTGTGGAGGGATGTCTGCAAATTTCTAGATGTTAAACAAAAATATGTCCAGAAAGATAGCCTTTAAGTCACAATATTTACGGTTTTCTCAGTAAAACCTAAAAACAAAATGATTGTTTTTTCAGTTGTAAAATGGGCAACTAAGAAAACAGATACTGTTTCTACGCTGAATCAGTGTTAATATGGCTATGTTTAATAGAAGGTGCCAACACTGACTAAAATGTCAGTCACTTCAATATACAGGCCATCAGCTAAGGCTGTAAGTACGAACATCCTCATTTACAGAAAAATTCTTAGTTTGAACCAGAGGATTTTTTTAAAATGCTGTAGTAGTAAGAGAAACTGAAACTCTTTGCCCAGCAGTTCTGTTGCTCCAAACTTCAAGCTTACAGTAGGTAGAAGAGCAAAAAGATGGTCAGAAAATTCAGGGAAGATGTTCAGGGTCTGAGTGTCACAGTAGATCTTCAGCTCATCTTCATTTAGAGTAGCCTGGAGTTTTCCAGAGCTTCTTCCAGCTGCCTGCACCCCAAAAGACAACACACATGCTGAGCCTATCTGGATCACTCCACTGCTTGGCAGTGACCTTGTCTTGCCTTCAAGACACTCCCATTTTAAGGCAACACAGTGGTCAAAGCCCTTGGCTGTGCGCTTGCTGAGTCAACTCTTTTCCAGCCTCTTTGCATCACTCTGACAATCTCAACCAATTGGACAACAATGAAGAATCTGTACTTACCTTTTCCTTCTGCTCTGCTGAAATTCCTTCAAGTACTGCAAAGGTTAGTACAAATACACTTGAGTGCTAGTAGAAAAGTCTAGTATTGCTTTTTGTTCTCTGGGAATAGTAGGACACCGTATATGAAAATCATGATCAACCGTTAAGTAAAGTGGACACTATTCCTAATTACTGCCATACAGTAATTTTCACCTTTGAAAATTTTGAACAGAAGTTGTTCCCAAATAAGGGTGTGAATACAAGTACAGCTGTCTCTGGTGTTGTGTTAGGAACTGTGCTAAGAATCAAATCTTTTATAAAAACAGACAGTAGAACACCTTTTTTAAAAAAATAGGTGTGCAGTGCCAAATTATTATTGGATGAGCTTTTTCTTTCTGCTAGCCGTTCATTTGTTTTTTCCATGTACCGTACTGAAAGCTACATATGGTGGAATTGTTTGTAGAAATCTGTGAACTGTAAAGAGAACATTTGCTGTCACTTCCTTTTTTCTAAAAGCATATATGAAATAACATGCAAATTGTTAAAGCAACTGGTGTTAAACTGTATTTCTCTCCCTCTTATTAAAGCCTAATGAGATATAAAAAGAACCTTTGAAATTTCAAAACCCCTCTTATTTACATAAGTTAATCTGTTTTAGGACTTTATCATCTTGGGGCGGGGCGGGGCGGGGTGGGGGGCAGGCAGAAGCTTGACCATGTGCCTATACCAAAAAAACCTGATTAGTAGATCCATCCTGGCTGGGAATAATTACAGGGTGCTTACCTTAGAGGTAATACAGAGGTCAGAAACAGTGTTGTGAGGCTGTCAAAGCTGCGTGGCTGATAATTATTTTTTTAGTCTTAGCTTAGTGGTGATGGGGTGTTATACTTGAAAAGCTGTTAACCTCGACAACATTTTCCACTACATTGTAAAACAACAAAAGCGTGGGCCAAATTTAGAGCTTCAGTGCTGTTTAGAAAAAAGCTGTCCTATGGTTGTTCTGCCCTTCAGAACTGTGGCAACAAAGCAGGCATGCTTGTTTGATGGGTACTTTGTCACCAGTTAGAAACCCTCTTATTTCCATTTAAGCTATCAGGGCTGGCCTGACGGCTCTGCGATCTGAGAACTGGCAGGAGGTGCTGAGTCCAGCAAGTCTTTAGCCTAGCGTTGGCCATCAGAAGTTTACTTAGTCTGAGTGGTCAGTCGGGTCCCCACGGCAGCCACAGACTCCTGAAGTGTAGGAGTCAGAAACGACAGATCGTGAGAAACGTCCCAAGGGTGATGGGACTCCGTTGTGAGTGATGGATTCTGGTTTCTAATGTGCTTTGAGATTCACTGGGAAGGTGGATAGTGAAGATTCCTGAATGTAAGGTGCTGTTGGTAATATATATTATTGCTACATGGATAACAAGAAAAATAAGTTTTAAAATAAATTACAAACTGAACGTTTCATTACTTTTACCTAAATATGGTATCCTTCAAGTCTATTTTGTTGTTTTCTTACTTCTCGGAAAAAGCTTACCCTCTTACTCTAAGTATTAGAAGGGATGATGTTTACTTGTAAAGAAAAACACAAGTTTCCCAATATCTGATTTTCAAGAACTGCTGAAGGGCAGGCTGCAGGCTAGCAACAAAATAACATCATACAGATTCGTTTTACCTCACTTCATTTTATTATGCATTTTATCCTCAATGAAATAATTGTGTAAGGTCATCAGATAACTCTGCATACATTAACCACATCTCCGCTTCATCAAAAGCATTTAACGTGGTACACTTACAAACATACTATAAACAAAGTTATTTCTATTTCCAGTACTGATCTTGATGAAATCTACACTGTGAGGTCAGTAAACCAGTCATGTTCAAGAACTAGTGAGCTGCGCTGTCTGCTGTGTTGCAGAACGTCTTCTGTTCTCACAGATTCTCTTTTGCTGGGTGAACTGGCTGGAAAATCCTGACTTTATTTGCCAGGGGAATTCTTTTGGATCAGATAGCATTTATAGTAAGTATGACACATCTGAAACAGTGTTTACAATCCAATGGGGATGTTTTTTGTTGCATATCGGTTAGTGTTGTGTTTGCTGAAGTGGCAGGTTAATCATGATACAGGCAGGCACTGCAAAATTTTCTTTAAATGGTTCTGCCAGTTAATCTCAGTCCAAACTTCTTGTTCTCGCATTGCCTTTTTCCAGAGGTGAATGGACATTATTCAAAGTTGTGGAGTGTTTTTTCCAATAGCCATAAGTATGCAAAGTTTAACAGCTGTGAAGGAACCCAAAGTTTTTGAGCACGTGCTCTGAAATGTAAAAAGATACGAATCTAGTATCCTAGGTGTTGAACAGTGATGCACTGAGCTGTTTGGCAGCAGTCCACGCTGGGGTGTTTTATTGAAAAGGATTTTTAGTTAATTTGTTTGCCTGATTTTTTGCTTGTCTGACATTTTGAAAATAAGGTTAATTTGATGTGAAACAAGTTAAGGGAGATGTTTTAGATGGCAATAACAAGCCCACTAAACAAACATTTCTCTACTTTGGAGTTATGTTTGCACGTAGCTGATCCAGAAGCGTGCATGCCAGGAGTTTCAAAACTTGGTGTTTCAGATACACAGCTTGCAAGACAGCGTGCCTGGGCTACAACTCGCTCAGCTCAGAGTTCAGTGTGGAGAAGCATTATCCCCTTCTGATCTACATCGGGAAAAAGAAATAGCCAGGCTTTGTAGGTGAGGCTCGCGCCCTAGACATGGGATTATTTTTCTGAAGTTATTTGCATACCAACAGATCTGCTGCTGTTGGAGAGTTATTGAAGAAGGGAACGCCTTCCTCTCTCTAAGTGAAACTCCTGCACGTTTTAAGACAGTTAGCTCCAATGTGACACGAGCGGTTTTGCTTAAACCATGGCTTTCCATACCGTTACTGGGTCCATTTCTCATACTGTGTTGCTGGGTCCAGTTCCAAAACTTTCATCAACCCTCTTCTTGCTGACAGCCCACATGCGATACCTTGTGTGCGCACGCACGCACACACACACACGCACGCACAGAGGCTTTTGGATTAGAGCAAACGCTACTGCAGTTATTCCAACACTCCTTTAACCGCTGGTGCTCCGGCGGGTCACCGTTACCCCGCGCACTCACACGGTTTTTAACCTTCCCCCAACTTTATAAACATTAACCAATTAATTCTTGCGGTACCCTGTGGGCTGGAAAGAAAATACGGGGACAACGGCTCC
>NW_008825080.1:425312-427874 GCF_000699105.1 Pygoscelis adeliae
CAACAGCCTCGGCTGAGAAACTTGCCGCGGGCAGCGGCGGTCTCCTTATGCGCGCTTGGGTGCAGGAAAGGCTTTTGGTGTGGTTTATACACAGTTGTCTTAAATTTCAGGACAAGTTGTGAAAGCGATGCAGGTCTTGGAAAGCTACGCTGTTTCCCTGTGTGTCTCAATTTAAAAACAAAAAGAGATTCTTTTTGGCTGCCGGCGATAATCCGGCATTGCATTGCTCGCTCTTCTCACAGCATCCCATTCTGAACTTAGGGATCTTTCCTAGAAAATGGTGTAGAAAGCAGCATGGAAAGGTGACAAAGGTAGATCTTGATCCCGGGGGAGCTGCAGGCTGAATTTTATTTGTAAATAGTAATGCTAGCAGCTTTCATAACACGATTTGTTGTGAAAGTTCTTGCTCAGAACCGAGGTGCCATCACAATGGTCGCTGTAGACACCTAGATCCAGAGGTGTGTTTCTGAGACAGAGTGCGCCTTCCCTTCCTGGAAGCTGAGGATGCGTGTTAGGCGGGGACTATGTGCTGGTATCTGGTCTGTGCCTGTGTTTTGCCGTTTGAAATAGTTTCCACATGCTCCATTCATAAGTACACTTTCTGTCGTGATTTTGATTTGCAAACAATATGTCGCTACATTTCTGGAGTTAATTTTTAAAGCCAAATTGATAAGCCTACTGTTTTGCTTCAGAATTTATATTTGTCATCAACTGATGTTCTGAGTACTTGGGGAGCTCTATGTACAATGAGAGAGAAGAAAGTTTTAATTAAATAAATAGGCTGGTTTTGCCTCTCTTATGTCTGCAAAAGCAGCTGATGATCTATATCTTAGCACCTTTTAACCATTTTAGTTGCAATTAGGATTTTTTTTTAAAGTCAGAAACTAGTGTTTTTGACTCAGCTTATGCCTTTTTAAAATTCTTCTGTCTTGCTTTGACTGCCCTTATCAAATACGTGCTGTTTCTTATTGACTGTTTTTAAGTCCATATTCAACTCAGACGATGTGTAAGATGTAAGGTGTTTGCACTCTTGTGCGGTTTAGTCCCATAATATAATATCCCTTCTGCTTTTCTTGTCTTTAGAGACTCTTAGCAGCGATTAAATCTCTAAGAGTTATCTGCCTGGCACTGCCCTATTCTCAGAACTGTGTTTTCAGTTTTTATTGCCGGTTGAAAGATCTCATTATTCAGGGCATATTGCGTACATAGTGGCAAGTTACAAAGTCAAGAGTTTTGGAGTCTGCTTTAGCACTATTTGAATCCAGTGACATTGTTTTCAAGGGGAGTAAGATCAGACCAAAACGTACAGCCCGATCTTTCCTTGCTAACAAGTTTGAACGCATATCGGTTCTCTGATTTGTGATGTCTGTATAGCCACTGTTTCACAAGTACCTGGACATTCTTCAAGTATTTATTTATTACCTCCCTAAAACAGACAGGATATGCAGTATATTTTATGAACAGTGAGGACAAGCTGTTTTTAGAATAAGATAAAACTAATTGCAAATCAATGCATCTTAAGTTTTGTCAAGTATATTCAGATTTTTACCTAAAGAGGATTAGTTTTTAAAATAAAACATGACAATTGCTTTGCATCTTAAAGTAAACACAAAGGTGCTACATCTGATACTATGTTTTGTTGGTATTTGTTTGAACTGGTTGAAGAATTGTTTCCCATAGATTATAGGATAAACATTCTTCACATGTGTTTATTCAAATGAAAAGAAAAATGTGATTCAGAAAAAGTTTTTCATCTTGTGTCCAACATAAGATCATGCAGACAAGGGATTGATGCAGGGTACACAGTAAGCCTAGTTGTCATAGTTAATCTAAAGGTCAGTAAGAATGATGCTAAGCTTTACATCAAAACTGGAATTTTTATATTGCAGTAATGTATTGCCTCAGTCTGCCTGATCTATGGAATATGGATGTACATGTCTAAAGCACTTTATTGCTATTTACTGTTTCATGTTGCAGTATTTAGGAAGAGCCTGGTATTACTGTATTGGGAAGGAATAGCTGCTGTTTGGTTTTGCAGGTCATACTCAATTCTTGAGGTAAACTTTTCCCCCCCTTTTTGGGAAATCTGCCCCCCTTGTATAGAAGTGAATCTGTGACATCTTTCAGTGTTTGGTGGGGGTTTTTTTGTTGAAAAAGTAAATCTGTTCACATTATGGTTAATGGCACTATCTTGAATATAAACCAGCAAGCCCATATAATAATGTGAGAAAATTTAGTGCAGGAGGATTTTAATTTTACGTGTGTAACAGGTTGTTCTAAAGAATCATGTTATTCCTGATTATTAAAACGTATCCGGCATTTATACAGCACCTACTGTTGTAATAGAACTGCAAACTGTGACACCTCTGTGAGGCATATAGGTAAACTATACTATTTTAGTTTATAGAGAAACTGAAGTAGAGAAACTTTGCTCAAGGTTAAGGACATAGATGTGAGTACAGCAATGAACATTCAAAAGTACCCAGTTCTCTATCCCAAGAGCAAGTCCTGTAAAATCAGATGAGAAAATCAGGAAAAGGAATTTTTTTGCTACAGAACATG
>NW_008825080.1:427909-430563 GCF_000699105.1 Pygoscelis adeliae
CTTTAAGAACTAGCGCGCAAGATTGTTGGATTGGGGTTGTTTCCAGACTCTCAGCTACTTCCCTTATTTATTTCCCCCCTTTTTTTTATATATATAACAGCACTTTCATCAGTGTTAGTTTTCCTTATTTATGTGAGCATGTGCGAGACATAAGGGGTGGCATAAGAGCTGAGCTCTGCACCAGGTAAGAGCTTTTGCCCATCGTGCAAAGGCTGCCATAGTAGAGGAAAAAAATCCAGGGAGGAGAGAGTGTTGTGTGTCCTGAATGCCTGAAGTAGGCCAGGGAGTGATTCTTACCTCCCATCCCTCTCTGTGCAGGGAGTTGGCAGCCTGAACCATTGATTGCGTCTGTGTGGAATCCCCTTACTCGTCGGTAATGCCTGCACAGGACTCAGATTAGCATATCCCAATCCAAGGCTATTTACTTTGTTTAGATGCTCCTGGTGCTCAGTTAGCAGTAGTCTATGACATGCCAGCTCACAGCTTTGTATGACTGAAAGTGGGATGACGTAGATATACGAAAAGATCCTTCTTCTCCCTGCTTAAAATTGCTTGAAGCAGTAGGCACAGGGTGCTCTCCACAATCTCCAGATGAGCCCCAGCATGTTGTGGCAGTACGTGTAACCCCAAAAACTCTGAAAACGTGCTCTAGGTCAGCTCTGTAGGAAGCCAGCCCTGATGCTTGGCTGCCAAAGTTACGCCAGGATGACTGTAATATCAAGATGATGTCCCATTTTCCAGCCATCCCTGTGATAAGCAGATTTCCAAGTCCCTGGAGGCATTGCACATGAAGTAACTGATGGATAGATCTGTGATGCACTCATAGGTGTAGTTCGTAAATAAATCTGATTTTGAAAGGACATAGTATTTAAAAGTATTGTCAGTTGTCATCATGTTGTTATGATTCTTACAGTACTTGGTGTTTTCTTAAATTACCAGCTTCTGGAATTGGGTACTAACAAGAGAATCCCAGCTTCTTTTTAAAAGCACAGGAAGTTTCTTGTCCTTGTACTCCTGTAGAAACCTTGTGAAGTCTTGAAAGGCTCCAAAACTAGGAAACAAATAAGAAGCACCTTACATTTGGAAAATTGACTAAAATGTCTTAAATTTTTGCAGTCCTATTTCTGATTTTCTATACCATGTACTGTTAATAATTGGCTAACGTGAGTGGACTGTGGTTCTGTTGTGGTTTTTTGTGTGATGCTTACTTGAACAGAAATAAATTCATTTTAGGAAATAGTTTACCAATTTGGGTCACTAAAGATAGGAACCCAAGGCATAATTAGATGCCTGTATTTAACTGTTCTGATTTCCAGAGATGCTAACCCATATCAATTTCTGCTAAACTGAATTGTGAGTAATATCTGTGTTGAAAAACATAGTTTTTAGGTGGGTACTAGCTTGCTGATTGTGATTTCTAACTTTAGACAGAGATACACTTTGATACACTTGTACAAGCAAGTGATCTTTTTAAAATTTCCAGGTTGCAGAGATTACTTTTTTTTTTACTTTTTTACTAATTTGCTCTTTTTTTAATGAATAACCCCCTCTACTTTTCATGCCAAACAAGATTAAAGTAAAAATTAATAGATTTTAAGTTCTCTGGGAGAACTACTTCCAGTATGCGGTACCTAGCTTAAGTCCCTGATTCTGGATCTGAGAGTTACTCTGTGACAGACAATAAATAAATGAAGAATGCCAGTAATAAAGATGCAGCAACCACTTTCTGCTAGACAGCATTAATTGTAGATTAGTCAAACGTGGAGGAATACTTACAGTGAAACTTATATGCAAAAGTGTATTTTCACTTCTGTAATGATGATTTTGCAAACATCTCTAGTGTGTTGCTTTTGTGTGTCTGAGTATCTGAATTTAGACATGGAAAAAGTTTCAATTCATGTTGCCTCTGTTTCAGTTTTAAGTTTACTGCAGATGACAGCATTTTTGTAGGATTTGCTGATAACTGGTAATGAACAAGAGTTTGGAAAAGGTCATTCGCTGGGTATTTCTTTCCCACTATAAACTTACATGAATGCCTTTTCTCCAGGAAGCTTTTTTAGGTATCAAAGCTAAGAAGATTTAGGTTTCATTTAGTTTGATCATGTTAACTATGAAACTACTTTTTAAGCATAAACTGTCTTATAGTTGTCCAACTTGTATACCGCTATGTGCAAGTGCTCACAGACTAAAGCAGAAGTCTATTTACAGACAGTTACTAGTACTAGTTACTATTAAAAAAACCTTTCCGAGATTTTTGAGTGCTTTGAAGATGCCCAAAGCATTGATGTTATCAACCAACTGATTTCCAAAGACTACACTAATGTAACAGTCAGTGCAAATGTTAGTGGGATTTTCGTTTGTTTATGGTCCTGTACTTGTCACCCATTATGTACGCTCAAACAATACTCTTAATGATGCTTTATTTTAAAAAATTACCTACCTGTAATCATTTAATGTAAACTAAAATTACACTTGAAGGAAACAAAGACGACTTGAAATCTGTTCAGTTACTTTTTTTTTTTATATTCCCTCCTGAAGTCTCCTGCCAATTTGAGCTGTTTTATAATCACATTTTCCTGCTGCTAAGAAGTATTTTTCCTTTCCTCCTTTACAGTGCTAAAAGGCTCACACAGACAACGAGGAGTTGACTAACG
>NW_008825080.1:430700-486300 GCF_000699105.1 Pygoscelis adeliae
CCTGCGTGCCCCTTGCCTGGGGCGAGAGGAATGGGGCCAGAAAGCGCCTCCTGCCTCTTGGCAGCTCTTCACAGGCACCGGTCACTGGATGGAGGAGCAGCATCGTGTTCCCGCAGGCTGACAGCAGCTCTCTAGGTTTCCCCATGCCCAGAATTTATGGAGCTGATGACAGGCTCTGACTCCTGATTTAGTCCATTCATCTGTTTTATCTTTGTCTTACTCTGTGGAAAACCTTAAGTGTTGTGGTGGTCGATAATTTTGTAGGAACCTAGATCGGCTGAGTCTAGAACTAGTAAATATCACTCTGTAAACATGCCACTGGCTCAGTCTTTTATTAACAGACTAGTTTTTAGCGTTGCCTTTTTTGAATTCTTGAATTCAAAATGAATTTGAATTCTTGCTGTCCCCTTTGGGGACAGGTTCGTTGCACGGTTGGGAGCTTGTCTTCAGAAATTATATTTTGTATGTAGGAGCATAACTTTTTTGCAATACTTTTTCCAAACGTGGAAGCTCAGCCAGAATAAAATTGTATCCTCTTCTGCCATAGCCACCGATTAGAGTGACCTCTTTCCAATTAAAGGACAGGATAATGTTGTCATACCCATTTAAGAGGATTGAAACATCAGTCATTCTCTTGGGTTTCAGCTATTGCACATGAAAAATATGTGCTGGAAATGTGTAACAATAGAAAAGAAATTTGTTGTTCTCTTGACTAAATTGTTGCAGAGCAGGCAGCATCTCTGTTTTGCTTCCCAGATTTAAAGAGCTTGGATATCCAGATGAAAGACTTATGGAGTTTGTTGTGTGACAGTCCTCTTTTATATAATGTCTGGTAATGCCATTGCACTTAGCTGGCTGACATGATAGTTTAATTGGTTCTTATGTTCCCAGATCTTGCTAGGAAAATCTGAGGATTTGGTTAGCTCTTAAGAGTGCTGCTTCTGATGAAGATCACAATTAAGGGGCAGCTGTTAGCAAGAAAAAGCTTGTTGGGTGCAGCATCAGAAAATTTTTTCTTCATTAAGGATTTCAGTTTGTACAGTGACAGAGTAAAGGGATACTGATGAAGTGGTGAGCCTGAATTTGAATTAGTGCGTATTTGTGCAGGTTCCCCAATTTTGTTGTACTTCATAACAAGAGGAAAGGAAAAGAGGACTGTGGAGGTAAGGAAGGACTACCTTCACAGGCTCACTCCTCCCTTTCCATGTACTGAAGCCAGTCCAAAAGGATTTTAAGACCTGTGGGCTGGAGTGCAGTTCCCTGTGCACAACCGTACTTACTCCCATGTAAGACTACTCATGCCTCTGGAGAACAACAGACTTGCCCTCGGGTAACTGCAGTGATGAGTGAGGTATATGTGTGTGTGTGTGTGTATATATATATATATATATATATAAAAAACACGGGCATAGCACTTTGCTGGCCGTGTTGCGCAAGGACGTGCTGCAGCGAGATAACGGGTGAAACTTGCTCTCGTGCCAGATGGCTTGCAGTAACCCTTCCTTATCATTTATGAACACTTCCATCTTCTCAGGAACAAGTGGATGGAATAGTGGTGCCAGTTAGGCAGTGGCTGAATCTCTCCTGTGCAAATGCATGTTGCTTCCATAGGAGCTGTGGGGTTGGTGTCAAATGAGAAAAATTATGAAATGCTCCTTTCTTCGGGGATAGTAAGTGGGGGGCTTTGGTGGTACGATAGAGCTATAGGTGTGTTGCTGAGAAAGAAGCAAATGTGGTGGGTGAAGCTCAAGGTGTCTGAATTGTGAGCAGTTCCTTCTCCATGTGTGGGTACATGATGGCAAACGTTCGCCTCCCTGGGCCATAACGAGCAGGCATTTGTGATTTGGAAATGTCTTAATCGGGTGGTGGGGTGAGCCCCTTCTGCTGTTTGTCAGGGCTTTTCTCAAACAGAAGTGCACCGCACAGGCTATCCCATTCTGTGCCAGCAGAAGGGAGCCTAGAGTTGACCCTTAATGGCCAATAGAAAGAACACTGGTATTTCAAGGCTCCAAAACAAGTTAGAAACCCCTAATCTCACAGATTCAGTCTGTAGTTTAAATTTTAGAAAAAACTAATTGTTTTCTGCATCTTTCATTCTCTGCTTCTTAAAAAGTCCTGGATGTGAGAGCTACATAAGAGGAATGATGCCTCTCTGAGGGTTGCTATGATTTAACACTTTTCAGCTTTTTAGCTGCTTCTAGGATTGCATAGCTTTCCAGTCACTAATAACTTGATAATTTTTTCCATAAATATAAGCAAATGGTCCATACCAACACACAAACAGCCCTTTTTGTAGCCCCTTTAATTATAGGAAATGCCACAGTATGAAAGATTCTTTCCTTTTAGCGTAATGGCACAGAATAATATAGACAAAATGTTATGGAGTAAATAACTAGGACTTGATGTGGGGAAAATAACTTTACTTTCAACCACCATAAGAGGATTTGAAAATTAAGACCTTTTTCCAGCAGTTGAGTTATTTAAAGTTAAAACGCAAACATCTATGTGCCTTTTCATGGCATTTACAAAAAATACTGATTTTTTTCACAGGTTTTACTTTGAAAAGGCTTCATGGACATGAGTACTTCATAACTTCTTGCTTAATAATAAAGGTGGAATTCATAGCTACTGAAAGGCATGATAAATATCAAAATGCTTGTGGCTCCTTGTGACAGTATTTAGAGCCAAGAACTCCTGCATTGTACTCATAGTAGTGTGCTGCTGTAATCAAGGTTGGACTGTAAGATATGAAACATTTCAGAGAGCAGTAGTCATTCTTTTTTTTTTTATTCTTTTTTTGTTTGTTTTAATAAACTTCGTGTTTCCAGCAAGAGGCAGCTTCTGCTGTTATGTGAAGCTTTGGTACAATGAATGTGGTTTTTGCTGAAATGTCAACTCAACCTCTGCCTCATACAGAGACTGTACTAAGAAACTGTTCTTCTGTCTCAGTTACGTTAGTAGGGGTTTTGATATCATCTGCCAAAACTTCCCATGTTTAGGAGTCTTACTGTAGAGTCAAGTGTATTACGGATGGATATGTCCTGTTCTGATTTTTTTTTTTTTTTTAAATAGAGCATATCTCAATAGAAATTGATCCCAGTTCTAGTTAACTTACAGCCAGTCCCCTATGTAGCTGCAAAACTGAATGTAGGCAAGCTAAGGCATGATGGAAAGTGGTGCTACTCATCCTGCCTTGAAACCGTGTGAGCAGGGCAGTGGCCAGCACCTGCCTGTTGAGCTGGGGTTCACCTCCAAGCAGTTCAGCTGCAGCTTCCCTGTGGCTGCCCTGTGCATTGCCTGGTGGCGGAGCCATGCTGCAGTGGGGACTGCTGCTTCATCTGAATCTCCAGCCAAGGGAGACACTGCTGCTAGGGAAAGTTCTGCCTGTCGTTGGCTCTGCTTGCCTGCTCCAGGTGTGGAAATGGAGTTGCACAGGCAATAGTATCATCTGCATAAATCACAGGCAGTGGAGCAACATTGAATCAAGCTGATGTGCAAGACCTGTTTACAAGATTATCTACAAATAAAATTTAAACATCTTGCTACTTCTATTAATTAAGTTGTAACCCACTAATATATGATCAGATAATGAAATTGAGCTGACTGAATACTTCTGTAAGATCCCTCAGCAAGACAATATTTAAATAAACCCTCTGTTCATAATTGCTATGGGAAAGGCTGCTGGTTTATGCATTTTTGCTATTGGTTTTATTTGGGGAGGGAAAGCAAGAGGACAAAGGAAAGTTAAACTGGAATTAGACCTTGCAGTTAAATTTGATTGATTTTGATCTTTTATTATACATAAGAAATATCAGAGTTGCAATTAATATACGTATGTAGTTTTGCATAGAAATAGTTCATCTTTCCCAGTCAAGGATAGTTTCTAATTTGTCCAAAAAGTATGGAAGTAGCTTATGGATCTGTTTAAAACAGCTCAGAATATAAAACACATAACATCAATATCTGAGTTAGCTTTTCACCTGTGAAACAACACAGATCTTTAAGGTCCTTTTTTAATCTACTTGTACTGCAAGTTGTGTTTAAAAAAAAGTTGCCTACGCTGTGCTACAGTGATATACATTGATGTCACTCAATTTACAGATCAGAAGTATTTCTGTTTAGCAGGTTGGGGAACTGAGGTGGAGCAGTTAAGATGCGTTTGTGGCGGCCCAAGTCTGGAAACATACTTCAGAGCATCTTGCTGCTGCTTTCACGTGTTCAGCCGTACTGTCCAGTTAGTGTCTGCATGGCACAGCTCAGTGGCTGGACTCCCTGCGCTCCCCACTGCATACATTCTCATGTAAGTTAGGTTTTCAGCTAGAAAGATCACTCATTAGCAGGTTTCCTGAACATCAGAATGCAATCCACTCTCATCAACACTCGATGTTGGCAAAATGTTAATGAGGCAGCAATTACTTTAATGTGCAGTAGTCCAGGCTGCTTCTCAGGCTCCTCCATCATTCTCCCTCACTAATTTAACATGTGCTAATGGTAGCTTTCTCTTGCCTGTGTTCATAAGCACCATATATTAACCAGTGGCATTTTCTTTTTGGGTGAAGTTTGTCTTTTTGAAGAAATTTACAAGCAGGTTTTTCAAAGTCATCTAAAGCAATCAGAACAAAGTCAGAGTTCATTTATTCTGGAATAAACAGCTGGACCTTACAGGAAATGTATACAGTTAACTGCAACCTCATAACTATTCCGCTACATCAGTCATATTCCCCAGATACATAAGGCCAGGAGTATTGTTTGATGGATATAACGATGTGTGGTTTTTAATTGAATTAGTTTACATGATTGAAAGGACCTGTTCAAACATGTTTTGAACAGGCATGGCATTAACATGTTTAAACCAGGCTGTCTGATCTTGTGGCCAGACAGCCTTAATGCAATATTTTACCCAGAACTGCAAACGACCTGACACTGCCAGCTGAGATATGAATGTTTTCATAAACTTGATTTTTGCAATTCAGAATGAACAGATGTAACAGATGTCTTTTCTAATGGCCAAGAGTGAAGTGACTAACAATACTGATATTTTAATTACCATAAATCAAATTTTAAGAGGAGGACCACCAAGTGGATAGGTAGAATTTTATCATGAAATACCCTTTTCTTGTTGTATAGTGATACCAGTCAATAGATCCAGGAAGGCAGCACTGTACCAGTTAGTACTGAAAAAGTTATTTTAATTGCAGGGACTAGAAATGAAGGTGCCAAATATTTTTTTCTTACTCTTTCTCCAGGTATTGGTGTATATTATACGCTGTGAAATGTAAATTAAAAGGTACCTCACGCTGAAGGTTTCTTATATGTAGAAACAATGATTTTCATAGAACATCAGTCACCCATTGGAGCTTCAAAGGGTGGTCTAAATGAAGAGTAATCTTTGCAAATTGAGAATATAATTCATGTGTACTCACTGACACAGGGAAGCAGTTGTTAGTTTTCAGAGCTGATCTGAACAAAGAAAGGATAAACACCCAAGGTGACATTTTGGCTGTGCTCTTTAGTAGCGTTTCTACAAACTTCATGCTTGGGACACTGAAAAAGTAGTGCAACTCCAGGAGGAAAGAATAGTAAGCAGAAGGCACAGTAGGGGTTAGTGTAAGAACAGCAAGATAGCGCTGTTTCATTAATGGAGCAAGAAAGAGTTTGAAGAGCAGAAACAACTGAAAAGTAGGCTGCCAAGCAGATGTTGTGGACTTGACCAACTTGAGCATGTTCTAATGAAAAATGGGCAAGATGGACTAGAAAACAGACTTTATGCGCACAATCTTTTGAGCACTTAGCGTGTTTTCTGTGCTTGAAATTTGCCAAACTTTACTGGGACTGTGACAAGTAATGACAAATACAAGGAACATCTCAATTTTTATTTTTTTAAAGATTTGATAACCTTTTTTTTTTTGAGAAAAAAGTTTTGCTTTTCTGTGTGCTTCTGCAAATGATTTTGAGGCATAATGATTGGGCTGTAAGCTTTGCTACTGCTAGGTCTGCAGGTGGTTTCAGTTCTTGAGTATGTCAGCAGTATCGTGAATCTTCGGCTATTGTTGGTAAGCTTTATTGCCACAAATGTGGTGTTGGTGACTTTGTTTCCTACTGTATGGTGGGTAAGCCGTGATACATTAGAAGTGGTGCGTGGGTAGTGTGAGAGTTATCATACCTTTGGTTTTGGCCATGTTTTCCCCATGCGCAGAGGGACCTCCCCTACAAGTACACATGAAACAAACAAAATGTTTTCAGTTTAGTAACTGAAATCAATGAAACAAGCAATAAAATACTAGAATTACACTTGAAAGTTAATGATGAGGAGGTTTGTCAAGACGTTTTTTACTGTGCTCTTGTTCTGTGAATTAAAATGCTCGCCTTTTTGATGCTCAATAGCAACATCTCAGAACCAGGCGGACAAACAGGTACTTGAGACCTTGCAAAATGCAGTATTTATTTTTGCTAAACATGTGGTTCCCTGGGTTTTTCCTTTCTTAGCCTTAGCTCACCCGTGTTCAGCTTTTGCTGCCACAGAAAACTAGAGTTAAAAGGACTTCTTCAGCCAAATCTGGATGCATTATTTGCATGCTGTGTAACGTGTCTCGCAGCAGCCCTTGTGTGCAGTGTTGCAGGGAGCATGCTCGGATTCCTCAGCATCTCTGTCCTCTGCTGCATGCTGATCACCTAGGCGGTGGATGCCAGCTCCCGCCGCTGCTGCTGCAAATGCACGCTGTGCTGATGCAGGCACCATAATAGGAAGCACCTAGGCCTGTCATAAACAAACGGGCCCGGAAAAAAAGTGCAAGCTTGATGTGTGGTGTGGCCATAGCAACAAGCAGAGATGAGGGTGCCATTTTGGAGTAAGTGCAGGCTAGTGTGGCTCAACAAGAAGGCAGAAAGTATCTTTGCTGGATTTACAAAGCTGTTCTGTATGTGCATGTCAGAGGTTTTTTGAAACACACTACTTGCAAGAAGACAGCTTACAAAAAACAAAATCTAAAATTAAGTATGTAAGGATGTCTTTAAATGAAATTATTTTACACTTGCAATGGAAACTTTAGCTGGAAAATTTATAAGTACGTTTACTCCTGAGAAATATTAATGTGATGAATTATTTGACAAATCACAGAGATCTCTTTGCATGCATAAACTTTAAAGCCCAGAGCTCAGATTTCTCAGTAAAATGATTGTGTTTTTCTTGTACTGTGAAGCATGGCCAAAGTTTTGTATGTCTGAATACTGGACCCAGGTAAGATTGCATTTCATAATTTGGTAATTAGTTGCTTTTTTCTCTTTTCTTAGCATAAGTAAAACCAAATAGGTACATTTTCTAGCTGGGAGGGATTTTCTGCAGCTCTTTTTGGTTGTTGTTGAAAAGGTTTCAGAGGCGTTATTATAGAAGAGCTCTTAAAACTCATCACTGTGAAGATGATGCAGTTGGTTGATACATAGTCAGAGCTTGGCATTTCTAGCATAGCTTTAAGTACATCCCTGCTTACAGAACTTGATTTTTAAAATGGAATGACTAAATTTTAAATACAAGAAGATAAAGTGCTCTGGAAAATTTCTGCAGAAACAAATATTGGCATTTGGGGGCTAAAACTTAAGTAATGATTTTCTTTGTTGGTCAGGGATATACATCTGTAATCTGATCTTTGTTTCACAGAGCCGTGAAAGATGGATTGGTTATAGGAATGATATAACAATACACAATAAAACTGTGCTGTTGGGATAAAGTAGAACTGTGGGAAGAAAAAGAATTTGATAACTGTGTTGTGGTGAATTTTTTGTCTTTCCAGGTAGATACTATTCCTGTGCTCATGTGTCTTAGATTTTGTAGATGTGGTATAAATAAAAGCATGCTGATGTACATAGGGGTTTTAGGTTTGTTCTTGCAATTATTATCAGAGCTTGAAAAATGTCCTGGTCATAGAAAACTAAAGCTGCCTGACCGACCTAAGTGGAGGATAAGAGGACAGGTGTTGGTCTTACATCTTGTTACACCCTGTCATTTGAATAGTGTGCCTAAGTATGAAACCGTGCCTTAATTGCTCTTGAGGGAGGAGTCATCTGGGGTTTGTTTTTGTTTTCTTTTTTTGGTTCCTTCTACAGAGTCTTGGCTGTTGTGAAATAGCACACTCTGCACAAATCTATCTGTTCCACGATCTTTCTGTTCACCCCGCATCCTGTCCGGCGATGGTCTCTTGCCTTTGCTGATGCATGTAGCTTTGTTGAACGGCAAGAGTCACGCCAACCCACACTGCGTCTGCTGCGTGGCTCACTCTTGGGCTCATAGGTGGCAGCACTGGAAGTGATAAGACCCATTTTGACTTGTACGTTTTGACTACCAGGGGACTTCAAGGAGCCTGTTTGCATACTCAGATGAAGAGCTCAGCTTTCCTTCATAGTCCTTTGCATTTGGAAAGTTTTCTAATCAAAGCCTGGGACTTTATGAATTTATACTGTTATTTTAATATGAGGTGATTAATAAAGCAGTACACTGAACAATAGACAAGGCAAATGTTTGTTCTAGTCAGAAAAAGTATGTGTTGTGCTTACGGTGGATGGGGCAATACTAGGAATTCGCGTCACCTAATGCATGCTAAGAAAACAGTCTAATAATCAGCAGCATGTTTCATTTTTAAAAGCTAGGAATGTGCTTTTTACACATGTAGCATTAAATTAAGCAGTAATTAATAGCATAGGCATATCGATCTTGTGAAGTCGGTATGAAAATTAACTTTAATATTCACTGAAGTTATGGAATGTTACATCATAACACATTTTTAATGGAATTTGCCTAAGACAAGACATAAACTGCCTAGTTAGCTGTACAGTCCAATACAGATGAACTACACTTGTTAACACCTTTCAGTTTTGTTCTCTGGTTTGGAGATTGAGCAAAAGTATGGCACTGGGGGGGCTGGAAGGTGGTACTAGAGCATAGCTCCCATTGATTGGGGCATTTGAACAGTGTGTTCGGATTCAACTAGAACTTGATCTAATGCCTGCTGGAGCTAATGAGAGTCTTTCAATTTACCTCATCAGGCTGTGGATGGAGCCCATAGCCCATTTTATTTAGCATTGTTATCTCTTTGATAAAGAGTTAGTAGAATCGGATAGTAGGGGCTTTGGAGGACTGGAGGAAGTTTAATTTGTTGCAGACTGTGAGCCTTTTCAACGTTTCTGTCCTTCTCATGGCAAAAATGGACGCTTGTGTGTGTGAGCCCCCATGTAAATGGATAGACTGATGTCTTTTTGCATCTGCTGAGGTGTCTCCCGTGTTTCATGCACTGCTCAGAGCTTTTCCAGTTGCTCCAAACATTGTGTGTAAATAGGCAAAATTTTCCCCAAAAGCCAAATTTTCCCAGCTTTTTTTTTTTAACTAATAAAAATGCAAACCAAAGATGAAGATGATGCCGTATCTATTTAGAGCATATTGGTTTTGTTTGATTTTAAGATGTTTTTCAAACTAGGGATGATTTTTATAGAGACTTAAAAGTATCTATCTGAGAGGATTGAAATATGAAAAATGCCTTGTCTCTTGATGAGATATCTAGTAATAATGAAAGGTTAACAGATAATCTTTTACTTGAATAATGTCTGTGTATTTTGTATCCGTATTGCAAGTTCAGCAGAGAATATACCCCAATCTAATGAAGTACTTGTCTTCTGTTAGTGGAACCTAATCAGTTTTCAGTATGTGATGTTATTTTCATGATTTTTAGTCTACCTTTGGTTTCTAATTTTGCATGAATGGCAGGATTCATTACAGTTTAGTGTTCAGAAAAGAAAATAAGTGACTGTGGGTTATCGTTGATTAAACAGAGGTCTTACCTTTCAAATGAAATTATCTTTAATGCTTTGCTATGCTATAGAAGTTCATAAATGACCTAAATTGTCAAAGCTAAAGCATATTAATTGATTCATTATTAAGGTACATTTAATCATTGTTAAATATAAATTATTCACTAGTTACAAACCATGAATAAAAGCAGTGTTTACAAAAGGTGATTACTGTACGGTGTTACAGTACATACTGGAAATTGCTGAATACAAGCCGCATTTGAGCGTTTTCAAAGGAAATACTGATTTAGCAGTAAAATTGTTTTCCTTGTAATTATCAATTTATTGGTGCTCTGGCAAACTGGGATTGCTCAGGAGCAACCCACAGTAACGTTACTGAGAGGCAAGTACATTGATGTGGCAAGTAAACCTTCATATCTATTTGTATATTCCATACTATTTATTCTTCTAGAAAAGTTAGCATAAAAATGTTTTCTACATTTGAACCATCAGTTCTGAATAATGCAAAAATAGTGTAAGAAAAGGTGGAGGATTACTGAAAGGGTGCCTCTCACCTGAAATCCAGTTCTACAAAGTTAATGAGAAATGCATATGTTTGTACTCCTATGTATTGTGTGACTTGTGATAATCTTGGTGCTTTCTTTGGTCTTAGTTTCATTTTGTAACAAGAAGTGAAATTCACCCAGGTGAGAGGGCTCCTACAAAATCCTTTCAGCTGTTGTGATGAGACTAATAGGTATAGGAGTTGTGCTTCAGCAGCTTCCTGTAGCTACCTTAAATAAAACTTACAGAATCATAGAATCATTACGGTTGGAAAAGACCTCTGAGATCATCGCAATACTGGCTGTGTTTGGGAGGGCTCCTGGGTGTAGCCTGTGGGCTCTGAGCTGGCAAGACAAGAACCAGCTCCAGCCTGGAGGGTACATGAGCCACGTAGCACGAGAGTGGTTCTGGGTTAATTTATGCCCCCATGTCACAACAGTCCACGATGTGGGGTGGGAAGGAACAAAATGTTCACAGGATAGAGTGACATTGCACGTCTACACTCATGGAAGAACCAGGCATCCAGTTGCATCTCCTGACTCTCAGTCGTTGTTCCTGATGCTTTCAGTTTAAAAGACCATGCTCTCCCGAGCAAGTCTGATCCTTTGCATGTTCCTTCCTGTCTATATTACCAATGATGAGCTACGTGGAAACTGCAGTAGCTAGAGATGAAGGATGCTAACAGTCCATTTCTTCAGCTGCCTCTCAGCTGTTAGTTGCTGCCCAGCTGAGACTTGGCTGTGACAGTCTGAGTGCTCACCCACTCTGCTTCACGGCAAGGTTAAACAGGGTTGCCAACCCAAAGGAACCCATCCATGTTGGCATGGGACAGCGAGGAGCGTTCTCCGTCAGGCGTGGTGGGTGTGTTACTCGTCCTTACCAGCGCTCGGCCAACGTCTCCCCAGCGTGGCCTGATCTGAACCTGCCAAACCCCAGCCAGGTATGCAGACATCCACGGCTGGCGAACCGAGCGCCAGGTGATGGAGCAGAGGGATGGCTCTGCAAATGCAGCAGCACCCCACTGCGCACTGGCACCACAACACAAGAAGTCAGCGCCCAAAAAGACACTGGGATCCTATGTGTAGGATAAGAGGCAAATTACTGGTATCAATAGACATGGAGTAAGTAAACATGAATATACCACAAGCTTCCTCATGCAAATACTGAGACTTCTTGTAAGAGGGGTGTAAATCACACAGGTAGTAAGTATGCAATTCAGGAAACTACAGAGCTGCCTTTGGCCTGGTTTTGTTATCTTGTTTCCATCTCGTGTACTGGTAAACCCAGCCTCACAGTACACCTGACTGTGGGACTGGAAACCACTTGGGTTTCATGCTTGTTTGCTTAATTTGACCTAGAGGCATTTGCGTGGGGCACTCACTTGGACAAAAAAAAGAAGCATTGCATTTTTATGTGTTTCCCTGTATGCGTGAGACAAGGGTGCAATGGATAAGACTGGTTGTTTCTCCTGTTCTGGATGGATAGATCTTAATTTTTTGTGAATCTACATAGATTTAGAGCATGTTTAGAGCACCTAAATAAATAATCAAATGAAAGGTATGAAGGACACATTGGAATGAATATTGGTTGGTGAATAACTCTTGCTGAGCTTTTTCCTTGAAAGAACAATGACACTATGACATGCACTTTAGTTAGAAGTACAGCAGCCACGGTTTAATAACAACTGGAGCCTGAAACAACAAAATTGCATGAAACAACTTGCAGTCTGCTTTCAAAATGTTGATATCTACTGTGGATGATTTACAGGCACTTGCTAAGGCGTGTTTATATCAGGGCTGTACTGAGCTCGTTGTAGTGTTAGTAGTTTCTTTGCAGTCCACAATTCTCTGCTTTTGTCTGTAGTATCATTGTTTTTTTCATAAACTGAGCAATAGTGTTTAGAAGGATAGGAAATAGTTTGGTTCTTACTTGGTTTTCATATATATATTAGAATTAGGAAAAAAAAATCATACTCTGCTTTTTCACAAGAAAGTATGTATGTTAAGCATGACTGTAGCTTTAAAAAAGATGATTAAAAAACTCATTTCTTTTAGTATAAAATGGCAACCATTCAACAAGATTTCTGATGAACTGTTGAAGCATGGGCTTGGCCAGGTCTACAGTAGGAACACCTCATTAAAATAAGAATGTCATGTTACAGGAGAAGTAGGATTAGTCCAGCGATACCAGTGAAGCTGTTTTTTGTCCTTACATAGCAAGCCAGTTTTCTGCGTGAAATAGGCAATACCCACAAAGCTCAGTTTTTGCTGGTATAGCTGTATCAGTCTTAGGGTGAGTGTACCATCACAGCTCTGTGAGTGAAGTATCCCTCCTCTTTGCACATTTGTTAGATATAGCTGTGTGCAAAAATGCATAATGTAGGTACAAACCTCTTTTGCTGCTATGCTACAGTAGATATTTACAGGGTAGGTATTTACTTGCAGGCTGCATATACATAGAGATATATATATATGAAAATATAAATAAGTTACTCAGATGGTTTTGCATTTTATATTCCTTTTATTTACAGACCTATTTCTTAGCCCAAACTGGCTCTTATGTTGAGGGAAAAAAAAAAAACTCATAAAGGACAAAAGGAGGGGAAAACCGCAAACATTTTTCTTTCTAGATATCTTTAAATTGTTTGTGAGTAACAGCCTGAGAGTTGCATGAGATCTGTGGGGTGATCAAGGAATAAGTGCAGTATTCCTCCTTGTAACTGTTGGCAAGCTGGAATTTTTTACTCGTATTTTTTACCTACTATGTCTGTCATGGCTGCCAGTGCTAACGAGGCAAATGTTAACTAGATATGAACTAGGAAAAGGAGAAGAAACTTTGTCAGATATGTTTAAAGCCAAATCTTTTCCATTCAGTAAGAAGGGAATTGTTAGAATTTCCTAAAAATATATTTTAGGAAAAAAAATCCTGTTTCTCTTTTCACAATACTTAAATGACAAAGTACTTGTTTGCAGAGGAGCGTTTTGATATTAGAAGAAATCACCTTTATCGTTTCTCTAGTGTGAATACCTTTATGGCTTTAGCACAAGTTGTCTTGGGAAAGGCTTAAACTTCACTGTGTTTTTATCCCATAATATGAGTATCTTTGAGGTGTTACACGGATGTAACTTGTAAATCTTACTTATGCAAATAAGCTGTAGAAAAGGCATCTGCAGTTGCCATAGCTGGGATAACACGTACAAGTTGTAGGAATTCCTGTGCCGCAGGGCATGGGTGGTTAGCTGGAGCTGAGCGTGTATATCTCCATGGCACAATATCTTTTATTAAAAACAGCATTCCTTCAACATTGGTATTGCGTAATTTTAGGTGTATTATGGAAGTGTTATGTCTTTGCAGTACCTCTGACACGTTTGCTCTTCTTAAATGCCTTTGGACTGAAAGTCTCTGCACAGCTGCACTGAAGTAGGCATAGCCATGTAAAGGAGATGCATATACTAGATGACACTGGTCTTTTGAGTCAGATTATTTTTTCTTCCTCGCTTTTTGTGAAGCATGTTCAGGTGTCTATGAAGCATAGGAGCTTACTGCTGAGGAGCATAGGAGCAGCCCTGAGACTCCACTTACAGCAAAACTTGCCAGTTTTATGTATTAGTTGCCCTGACAAAGCATCCTTGGCTGGCGCTGCACTTCGGGAATCGGGGAGTGGGTATCGATATGTTGTTTGGAAAATGACCAGATTCAAAGCATAACAAAGAAGTGGCAGCTCAATGAAACTCAAAATATGGTATAAGCTGAGTTGTGCAGCTGCATCTGAGGCTGAGATTTCCACCCGGCTTTGTCTCTGTGCTTTGCCTGGAGGAGGTGGAGAGGCAGGATGCGTTTTTTTGTTTGCAGATAAGGGGAAGGAGTGAAGGTGATAGCAGTGCTGTGGCTGTTTGGTCGTCATTGCTCCCAA
Source organism: Pygoscelis adeliae (assembly GCF_000699105.1). NCBI lineage: Eukaryota > Metazoa > Chordata > Aves > Sphenisciformes > Spheniscidae > Pygoscelis > Pygoscelis adeliae. The sequence goes on from NW_008825080.1 coordinate 444,952, forward strand.
GACAGGAATAGATATGTGTAATGGAAAGAATTGAGGAGAAAGACCGGAAATGACAGTAGCAGATCTTCCCCAACAGCAGTGTCTAAGAGAAAATGGACAAAAAGATGTGACTAAGAATGAGTTGCTATGCCATCTGTGGATGCAGTTTTAAGGACAAAGTCTTGTCTTTTTCTTTTGTCCCACATCTGTTTTATTTTTCGCTTGGTTTTTTTTTTTCCTTATTTTATTTTGGGAATTGTTATGGCTATCTCACTGTCCTGTACAAGTCACCATATATATACAGTTTACATAATACAAGCATTAAGGGAAGGGGAATAAATGTGTTTTCCCTTCCATACATGACAGGTCTTGGTTCTGCTCTTCCAAGAGAGGACTCTTCCTAAAAGGAGGTTGGAAGGCCAGAGCGTGGGTCTTCTGATGGAGTACAGAACCATTGGGTTCTGAGATTCGGTCACAGTAAAGCCTGAGCAGCTCCTTAAGAGGTGTGTTGGGGCAAGTCCTGGAAGTGAGGTGATAATTAAATAATTTCTATTTTATTTTCCACTTCTCCATCCAAATTATAGTTTCTATAAAATATGAGAATTATTGTAAAGCAAACAAATTGCTGTCAGGGTATTGTAAGGGAACGAATTATTGTAATAGAGTCAAGGTTAGGGCCCTCCTGCGATATTTTGTGGCTTCTTCCAGAGCTGTTTTGAAAGATTCCTTTTAGATTGTTCCCTGCAAAGTTGGTTGGAGGAGGAACAGCAAGAGAAGCGTGCCATTAAAATAGCTTGCATAAATATGATGGATTTTTGCTTATCAAGTAGATATGAAAGATATGAAATATGAAATCTCACAGTTTGCCTCAGGTTCCCTGAGCTCATGTCCAGTGCAAGCTGAGCAGCCGTTTGATTTGTGTGCCAGCGTCTTTTATAGATACAGAGAGAAACTTTGAGTAAACCAGTTTGGTGTCTGTTGAGAAATATTCTGATATGATGAATTAGCTGAGTGGAATAGGTATTTCCACCAACATTGCAATAATTTAAGTATGATTTTAAAAAATATTGCCTTAACCCACGATATTTGTTTGAAGCATTTCCAGGCCAGAGGTATAACTAACTCTGGTCTGTCATTTCACAACTTCTCCCATTCTGATACAGACGTATTGTGTGTTTGTATCAATATGCTGTGGATACATATTGACACATGCATAAAAACATGATACCTATTGTGTTTTTATGATGTGAGAGAGATCTATCTATCTATATATCCAAGTAAAGGTGAGGTATTTCTTTTAACATTGTTTTTAGGGCAAAACTTGAAAAGCCTTCTGTTCACATCAGGTATTGTTCACAATAGTAATTTCATGGACAAAACCATGGGATCGTGGTTATGCATTTGATTCTGTCAGTTGCCAAGTGGGATAGAGAGATAACCACCTGAGCTATTCATCACTGCTTTCTGCTAGGGTGACTGCCTCCTCAAATCTGCTGTCATAACTGCAGCTGTCCTCACAAGCTGATCCACTTTTCTCTGATCTAAATTAGCTTTTAACAGTAGCTTTTTTGTAATTTACATCATTTTGACAGCATTGAATTAAGGCGAAAATAAATACATAGCAGAATATTGTAAACAGCAAAATATTTGTTGACATTAAACTCCATTTACTGCAGGGTTTTTTTAGAAACCATTATATTCATACTGTACTCTATGCAGAAGAATTCCTGCAAGAAAACTGTAGGTGAGTATTGTGTCTTAAAGATTGCCAGTGGTCCCCAAAACATGGGTTGAAATAGGCTGTAATTTTTGTTGCTTGTGCAATTGCTCAGGAGTGTCTATTGAAAATACTGCAGTTATAGAGAATACCTGTAAGGACCCTGCTGTGGTATGGTGGAAAACTAGTGGACCAAACTGTGAGATTTCTGGTCTGAAAAAAGTTTAATGTGTTGCTATATATTCATAGCTAATGTTATATTGTCGCTAGAGGGCAGTAAATACAAACACTGAATTACATATTTTACCAGAAAGTCCTTTTGGGGTTGTTTTTTTTTTTAAATAAATAAAGGAGCCTAACTCTTTATTAAACAACTCAGCTTTACTACATATTTCCCCTAAAATAGTTCAGAAGAGCATTGTCATCATAGTCTGTTCAGCAACATAAAATTCTCATATTTGATGCATGAGAATTATATATTGCCAAATAAAAAGATCTGTAAAATTATATAGCTTAGGCTGTTCCATCGTGTTTAATGAATGTAATTCTGACAAGCAGGAAGCTGCCAAGAAAGCCTTTTTAAAGCAGCGTAATTATGCTACAGTTGTGATCCTTAAAGCTGAGACTCCTTCAGAAGAGTTAGGGATTTGTTCCAATTACAGCCATCACTTCTTATAGCCACCAGTGGAGTTCATCTTTTGATATCAGCGTAAAACCCAACTTTGTCTCCACCCCTGCTGCTTACTTGGTGTGTGGCAGCTGATTGCTGCAGCTGGAGCAACTTCTATTTGTAAAATTCCTCCTTTTTTTTTTTTTTTTTTTTTTTTTTGAATTAAGTTCTACATTTTATCTCCTTCCAGTCAGGGAGTCTTAGGTGGAACCCAGTGTGCTGGTTTTGGCTGAGGTAGAGTTAATTTTCTTCACAGTAGCTAGTACGAGGCTATGCTTTGGATTTCTGATGGAAACAGTGTTGATAATACAGGGATGTTTTTGTTACTGCTGAGCAGGGCTTACACAGAGTCAAGGCCTTTTCCACTTCTCACCCCACCCCACCAGCGAGCAGGCTGGGGGTGCACAAGAAGTTGGGAGTGACACAGCTGGGACAGCTGACCCCAACTGACCAAAGGGATATTTCACACCATATGACATCCTGCTCAGCATATAAAGTTGGGGGAAGAAGGAAGTGGGTGGACGTTCAGAGTGACAGGGTTTGTCTTCCCAAGTAACCGTTACACGTGATGGAGCCCTGCTTTCCTGGGGGAATGAATTCCTTGTTTTGTTTTGCTTGCGTATGTAGCTTTTACTTTCCCTATTGAACTGTCTTTATGTCAACCCACGAGTTTTCTCACTTTTACCCTTCCGATTCTCTCCCCCATCCCACCGCGGGCAAGTGAGCGAGCAGCTGTGTGGTGCTTAGTTGCTGGCTGGGGTTAACACACGACACCCAGAGAAGTTTGGTTAGGCTGGTTGTTTCAGCGTAGTTTCCTTGTCCCTAGCTGTCCTGCTGCTTCCTCCAGACCAGTTCTAGTTTTTGGCTCAGTTGAGTCCATCCACATGCCCTTGCTTGCTAGATGAAACGACCATTCTTTGCTGCTGTGGTCTCCCACCACTGAGCAGACTTTCCATTTTGTGGGGAGGCTTTCTGCTAGGGTGCATGCCAGCATAAATGCCAGACAGAGTTGGCTAATACTGTGAAAACAGTCTTGTGTTTGTGACCAGTAGGAGTTGGATTTGACATGGGTGATTATTATTGTTCTCTGGTGTGTGGAGGTCAGCCTAAAAATGTTTTTTGATATTTTTCAGACAGGCCTCTCATTTGGTTCATGAGATGTGTTCAGGCTGTCTGTTCCTGTTTGTAATGCATACGACCTTGAAAACTAAAATCTGTGATGCATTTAGCTGTCTTCCTCTTTGTTTTACTTTTTGCTGCTTGCTAGACAATATGCAGTACATCCAGTATACTTGTATTCAGGATTGATGCTCAGACATCTCTTTGAAGGTTCCTAGTGCAGCTTCATAGTCAATCCAGGGGTTGTAGTTGAGACTTAAAAAGCACTGTTCTCCTGCCCTCAAAGCTAAGCACGTTTCTGCTGGACCTCCCGTATTACTCATTACTGACCTGTGGAAGGAAAGACCAAGATTGTAAGTCTCCTGTGGGACAGTTCAAAAGTACTGCAACTGGATCAACAAAGTGGCCCTTCAGCTTTCTTCCTATCCTTTTCCTCAAGCCTGAAACTTTGCCATCTTACTTTCCTGTTGACTGAACTGTCAGGAATCTTTGCTTACTAACAGCAGCCAGAAAGGAACACAGATACTTCATTTCAGAGGATCAAGGTTTCTCCCAGGCTGCTGAAGATGTAATTCTCTTCCTTGTCAGTAATGTGTGTCTGTATCAGCAGCCCTATCCTGGATCTTGGGAAAAATAAGTTTTCCTTGAATGTCTTGTATTCCATAGGTCCGGTCTGTATGTTTTACAGTGGTTTACAGGCTATAGGTCCTTCTGGCAAGTTGTGGTCATCCATATGACAGATAAATAAAAGGATGAAAACTTCACTAATATTGGTGAAATCTGCGTGCCTTTGCACGCACTTGGAATGATTAAAAAAAAGAGCAACCTAATAATGAAATTCTTCACATTCTTATTGAAGGACAATGAAATTTAGGTTAATAGTAATTTTTTTCTGACTATGGCAATGGTACAGAGCTTTATAGAGAACGAAGAAGTTGTTCATGAGTGCTGACAGCTCCAGAAGTTTGCACAGATTACTGCTTTAATTACAAGAACAACATTTGAGGTAACTCACTTCAATCCTGATTTCATCACAAATGCACAGCTTTTAAATTCTTAAAGTTGCTTTCAAGCAGAGCATGTTCATAGAAGATGTATAAACAGCCTTCGTGATACAAGTTATTTAGAAGGTAAAATTTCTAGAATGAACATCTGCAATAGATAGGTTGAGCTGTTGTAGATTCATGGGGCCAAATGGATTACTGGATCCCCTGTGTCTCTCAGATGGCTAATTTGCACATAACTGTGGAAGTATTGAACTCACTGACTTGTGCTTGACTAATATATGACTTGCATTTAGCTAAAACATATCTTCCAAAAAGACTGCTCTTCTTGATTTAAAGATACCAAGCAGCAGAGAATCTACCACTTTACTGCTGGTGTATGCTAATTTAATAATTCTCATTGTTAATCCACGTGTCTTGTTCATAGTTTGAGTTGGTTTCAGCTCAGTTAGTTTGACGCAGTTTCAGCTGCCTTCCATTGTTTCTTGTTGCTTCCTTGGTGCTAGTGAACCGGGTCTGGTACGCTGTATTTCCTCTTTGTCATGGTTCTACACAGTAGCCATATTCTCTTTTTAAGTTAAACAGCCTGAGTTTTTTCTTTTATTATAAAACATTTTCTCTATCACCTCAATAATATTTGTAAATTTTTTCCTATGTGCTGTACATGAGAGCATTTAGGAAAACAGAGACACTAGAGCTGTATGCACTCCATCACTGGAGCTGCCAGAATGGTGTGTTTAGAGTATCCCTCTTTTTATTTAGCATCACAGAAGATGCAGATTTTGGGGGGTCACAGTATCGCTACGAGGTGTGGTGTCCTGTTGCGACTCTATAAACTCTTCAGGGTTTCTGCTTTCTTCAGTGTAGTCCACTGTTTTGTACTCATGGACTGTGTTCCTTATTGCCAGGTATCTTTGCAGTTAAATTCCTTGAACTGTAGTTTACATGAATGGTGTCAACATACTAAATAAGTGAGGCTGCTGTTGGTGACTCCTCATAGTTTACATACACACACCCTCTCCCCCCCACCGCAGTTTTTCTGTTCTCTGGAAGTTTTCACACTGTGGAAGTTTTCATAGTAGTAACTTAATTCCAGATCACCGATGAAGAAATTGAATACCATAAAATAGTCCCAGGTCTCGCAGAGCCTGACTTGAAACTGTCCCATTAGATGAAGACAGCCTGTTGATGGTTGTTAGAAATGGGTCAATAATCAGGTTCTTAATCCATTTAATGTGTCCTCTCTCAACACTGGGAGTGCTGTCACAGAGTATTAAATCAGTACTAAATCAAATGCCCTATGACTATCCAATAATATTACATGTTCAAAGACATAAAACGATATTGACTGGCATTAATTACATTCCTATGTCTTAGTTCTTTATCAAGCAAATGCCTAGAATTATGTGTATTTCATCTTTCCCATTATTTTACCCAGGACTGATGTCTTGTGAAGTGGCCTGAAGTTACCCAGCCATCCTGCTTGCAAATTTTAATTGGCACAAAATTAACATTTTTGCAGTCTTTCAAAATTAACTAAAGCTGAACATCACAGCTCCTGGGATCTCTGCCACCTCTTTTTATGACTCCTGTGGAGAAAGTTGCAGGCTTGTTGATTAAATAATGGCTAACATTTCCTGTGGGTATTAAGGGACTTCATCATCTTACTGCCTTTCAAGGTCATTGTCTTGATTCTTTCAAAACACACAGCAGCGCTCATTAAAAACTTCCTTTTTTCTGAATTACTTTATTACTCGCTGTCATTTCAAATTATACCTTTCTCATTTCCGTATTCTTTGCTTGTTTGGAACCATTGTAGAAAAATGTCATTATTCCCTTCTTCCCCCATGGTTTATCTCCATGGATGTATGTCTGTATGAAAACAAGAATTTCCCTTTCATGTTGCTGGATTTCCACTCATCTCTAACTTCTGTTTTTCTTATCTTGAATTACTCTAGGTATTTAGTTGTGTGTGGCAGCTATTTGCTGTGCACTCATCTATCCACCATAACCTCCTCTAAAGCTAATTGTTCACTCATTCCAACCTGGGAATTGAGAATGAAAATCAGCCAAAATGATTACTGTAAATCAGTGCTGGTGTGAATTTCCCAACTACAAATTTCTAAGGTCATACTTTTACATGTAGCCGAAGTCAGAGGGCATGCTTTCTGAGTCAGTGAAGTCATACTAGTGAATTATATCACAGCAATTGGCAGTTTTATGAGGTTGAGTCTGTGAGTCTCAGAAGAATCATACAAATTAGTAATAAGCTGTCAATATCAGGTGTAACTTCCTATTATCAGTATAGTTAATATGCAGCTAAAATAATTGTAACATATATATACATTGGAGGAAAATGTTTTTTCATGGCTTTACATTAAAGTTATCTAGCTAATAGCTCTACAAAGACCATCCTTCAATAAATTCAATAGACTATAATTCAGTAACTCTTAAGGATTTGTCTTTGTCTTATACATTGGTGGGGAATAAAAAAAACTCAAGGAAGATTTTTTTATACATGCTGAACAACTTTTACATGCTGTAATTTGCATAGCAGCCATTTTAATTATTCCTTATCTGAAGCGAGTTCTGTGCATTTGGAGACAGTTGTTAATGAGATTTAAGGAGGAACCAGCCTTTAAAGTAACAAGTGATTTAAAAACTTGGCTTTCCAATGTCTGTCCGTACTACCTATTGCAGCTGAACTTTCATACCCACATGCTTCACTTCTGAAGTAACCAGAGGTATAATGGTTGTTATTTTACCATTTTCTAAGTCATGACTGAAATTGCCTTCTGAAGGGAGGCAGCATATTTTCAATTCTCGGTGTTGATGCTGGGTAGGTGGCAGCAGTGCTCTCTTGCGGGTGATCAGAAAACAATGCAACCCAGATGTAGGCAAACTTTATATTCAGCGTTACAAAGCTCAGCTGGAAGAATCAGGAGAAATATTTTCCAGAAATACTTTTTAGGCTATTCTAATGTCTTGCTGAGGCTCTAATAACCCAGGTCTGTTTTCAAAACTTAATTGTTTTATATTCATCTACCTGTATAGATCCAGGACAGGTATAACTGTGCATATTATACAGAAAATGCATCAGTAATGTGTTCATTCACACGGTTTTTATATTATCTATTTTAAGGAAGACAATATGCTTTCCACATGAAAATACTTAAGTGCTGGATGATCTGTTGGCTGCATCCGGTTGTCACATTGCTATACATTTCTCTCCTGTAAGGAAGAAATTTGTTAATATCATATTTTGCCCTATTGATTTTTGCAGGTTCAGCTCTTTCTCAAGCATTTAGTGTTGCTGACATTGCTGTGCAGCATCACCCAGAGAAGTAGAAACCACTTCAGCCAAAACCTCCCTTATGACCATTGTCGGTCAGCATCTTCCAGTGAATCAGCAGTGTGGGCTTAGGCTGAACGCTGCACCTCATTCAGCTTGTCCTTAGACATTTGCCCATTGTCATATTGGGAAACTCTCCCTTCTTTTGATACAACAAGGACTCAGAAATTTGCTGCAGTAGTGCATGTGCCTTGCACAGAGCAGTGCAAGATAATGCATTCCTTCCTTTAAGTTTTGGCCTCTGAATGGCATATGGTGGGATATTTTATTTAATGCTCTGAGTCAGCTCACTGACACACTCCACTCTCAATTAATCCCTTTTTTCCCTATGATTTATAGCTGTAATTGATTATATTAATCTGCCAAGGCAGAAAGAGCAAAAGTTGAATAAATACAGTGAGAATTTGAGGACTCTTTATTATCTCAGTTCTGACTTCTCCATGGAAACTTAATGATTACTGGGAATTGTAAGACACATGACTTGCTTCATCTTAATAATAACTGCTTTTATCTCTTAAAATAAAAAAGCAGTAGAAACTGTCAGACTGGCCCAGTGGTCTAAGTAGATCAGTTTTTTAATCTAGATGGCATAAAAGCCAAAAACATTTTCATTGTTACAGTACATCACAGACTGCTCAAGGAACCGATAGCTCTACTTCTGTTGTTTTTTCTTCACAAAAACCTCAAAATATACTTCCCTTCCATATGAAAAATTAAAACCGCTAGGCAATCCACATGAGTATACACAATACTAATTTTAACTGCTTGGATGGCACATCCATTGAAGAGAGCTGGTAAATGCTGCTGAAATGAGGAGACCTTAACCCAATTATTTTTGAATGGTGTGTGAATGCTGCAGGCGGGGATACCATTATTAAATGGCATTTGCCGTAAAAAAAAAAAAAAAAAAAGAAATACCCCATGCCCAGGAGAGTCCCCGGCGCTGGCCAATGGGAAATTACCATACATCATGTCACCAGCCCCTCGGATTTATATCTTTTAGGGTGACATACTATTGGCTGCTAGTTAGGCTGTATGGGAGGGATTACTGGCACGGTTTGTGGCTTCCCCTTCAGGTCCTTATTTGGTAGCTGTTCATAGAGCAGGTCTTTCCAGCAGCTGAGCATCTTGACATACATTATTCATTAAGTCCTGGTGTTCAGGAAATATGCATATCCCTAGCTCTTCAGATATTTCTTCAGCTCGTACAATATGTCTCTTCAGCGTTGCCTCTGAATGCTTGGAGTTTTACAAATGGCATTTATACAATCTGAAGACCATGCGGTTGGATTTCATTTCAGTATGCCTCCTGTGCACACAGTTGCTGAGAACCTGAAGATCAGCAAAAGGAACTAGGAGAGAAAAGAAGGAATCTTTCTTCTTGGAAGTCTTTTGCAGTATCAGATAGCAAAGAACTGATTAGCTTAGATTGGTAGTATAGAAAAAAAAGCAAAAATGCCTGAGGCAAACTACTTACTCTCAGTTTCTTGGGGCTACATAAAGGTAGGATTTTGTTTTACCTTTTGAGAACCTTGATTTGCAGTGCATGATTGCATGATCACTGGATAGCATGGATATTTGTGGGTGATATGACTATGAGTAATATGAATATAAAGTAAAAAAATCAGAAAAGCAAGCCTTTGTTCAGCAATGAGAATGAACTGCACAGTATACAGTCTTTCTTAGAAACTGTGCTGGGACTTCTAAAATAATGTTGCTTCAGTGGATAATCAGACCAAGTCTAAAGCCAAAGAAATTCAGAAGAGTTTTGTGTTCTTTTAAAAAAAGATTGCTACAAAACTGTATTTCTAGACATTAAAAGATTTATTAAAAACCAAACCTCAAAACTGAGATACCATACAACAGGAGAGAGCATGAGTAAAGAGGCTGAGGATAATAGGTGAATGCATGACTCATACTGGTTTTAATAGCTGAAGAAATGTGAAATTATCAACAGTATGTTCCAGCAGCATTTTTTGGTAGCCTCTGTGTGTGTGTGTGTGTGACAGCTCATTGATTAAAATACTGGAAATTGTCATCTTCTAATACTGATCTACGTTATTATGTAGGGTGGCTTTGAACTAGCTTGCAACTGCAATACTGCTAGAAAATGAAATTAAATAAGCTTTTATCTCTTTTCCATAAAAGTTTTGCACCAAAGAATTAAATCAATATGCCTGTCAACGTACAGAACTGAAATTCACTTGATACAAAACCACGTCTGGGCTTTGGTTTAGCCCTACTTACGTGTTTGTGCTTAAAAAATATAGTGTTGCCTGGGTAATTGTTATCAAGTGTGTGTAAAAAAAAAAAAAAAAAAAATCATCCTATGCTTGACATACAATAACTGTTCCAAATAATCCTGTTTTAAAGAAAATTCTTATTTCTCCTGAACTAAATAATGCAAGTGTTGAATTAAATGACTAAAAATAATACAAGCATTATATTCACACATGACTGAATTTCTTACACTTGCTTGTATCAATACCTACTTTTATCATAGATTTTTTTTTTTAAGTAGAAATGTAATGACATTAGGTCATTGTGACCGATCAGGTCACTGTGACCATTCTCTGCTAATGCAGAATCGTTACTGTATATTCTCAAGGATTTTGATAAATCATCTGTGAAGAAACTGGATCCCATTATGCTAGCTGGGTGGATTCCTTTCTCATTTACCAAAAATAAAGATTAAATTACTTTCCACTCAGATAAGAGTGAGGTATTTAGTGTAATACTTCCAAGTAAGTATTTCCTGCATTTCCAGGCAGCTGCTGTCATGTTCCTACTTGCTAAATTAGAAAAATTCAATCACCAGTCTTTAAAAATTATTCACTCTTACTGTTTAGCCTTTAAAATTGATAGATTTTTTGCTAATTGAAGTTCAGCAGAGAACATGGTAGCTGTAATTGATTACACATGGAAAAAAAAGTCCTCTGTATAGACAGTGTTCTATACTGTATATAGACAATTATTTTAGTTAAGAGGCTAAACAGTACTTGAACATAATTTTAGCACAGTGCTTTTTGAGTTCACACTATACACATTACAGGAAAAATGTGAAGAGAGGCAAAGAAGATCTGTTTTTTATGACATTCAAAACAGAATTATTTAGGGTATTTATGAAATTCTAAGGAAGAATGAAACATGTTAGTGTCAGAGATCATGATATATATTTACATCCCTTACTATACATATATTTCTGTAATTTCTGTATGCTTCAGGCTGTACTTTATTATCGTCTGTTAATTATATTTGGGAGAATGGTTGTCATGTGGAGTATTTACCCTTGGCTTTCATTGGTTATCTTTTCTTGAAACAATGAGCACCACAATCACAATGCCAGGCTTAGAGATAGGTACCTCACTATAGCTTATGTATAAAAACCAGTGCGTGACCTTGATATTAATTAAACACATGGGCTTCCAACCCAAATCTTTAGTTATTAAGAATGTTGTTTATGTATTAAGAATGCTGCTAAAATCAAAGATCGTTTTGCATTGATAAGCAATATAAACAGAAGCCTTACATTAATTTGTAAGGCTGGCCTATTTTAAATTCCTTGTCTTGTTTTTGTAGAATACAAGACTTTTCAAATCCAGTAAAAGAATATAGTTTATTCTTTTTTGAGTTACAAACATCTTTTTAAAATAACATTTATGGATATTTCAGAAACAAAATATAGTCATGTAAGTTTAATGTTCCAAGTCTTGAATGCATGGTCCTTGGTTGTATTCTATTCATGTAAGCTTTTAGAAATGTTACCTAGAAAAGAGGTAGCCAGAAAGGTTGAAACTGGGATCTGTTGCCATGTGGGTTTGGGAGTCAGCGCAATGAAAGGCTCCAGGTGCTCCTGAGCATTTTGGTTCCAGCTCCCACTGGGCTTGAAGCTTGATTAAAACTCAAACTGAAGGACAGGCAGGGTGGGGCCTTTTGGTCCATGGACTACCTTCTAGCCCTAGCTTCACCTTCTGTGCTGGTGCCAAAGGTTTTAGTGGAGGCAGCATCTTTACAGTCCTTGGGATGCAGCAGGTCACCCATTCAGGAACAGAAAGCCTGGGTGGAAGAGGTCCTGTCAGGACACGGTATCTACACCAAGGGTGGTTCTGCGTGCTTCCTCTCCCAACACAACTAACTGCAGGCTGCATATTCACTTAAACTTTTTGTTACTGAGTCAAAAATTTTATGCAAAAAATGTAAAATATTCTAAAGTGTAATCAATAAACCCCATATATATGCAGGCAGCCCAAACTTTTTCATGGCCGTGAATTGACTCTAGCTGGATCTTCTCCATGTCTTTGGAGTTGAACTTGTAGTTTTTTTTCTAGTATAGATGCAAAGTCTTCCCAAAATTATATCAGTGCTCTGGTTGCCATCTGGGAACGTGGTTACTGCAAAAGTTTGTCTAAATTTTTCTATGTACCTTTGCTGACATCAGAAAAGTATCCTATTTTTTCCGCCAAAACCCCATGTATATTTATCCTAGGTTGACAGCAGTAATACATATGCATATATATGGCTTCAGCCCAGAAGGACCTAAACTACCACGCTCAATCTCTCATTTGTAACCTGTTCTTTGGAGGTGACCACTATTTAGAAAACTGTTCTTGTCTCATCAACGTATGCACATTTATTCTCATGTATTAGAGTTCTCCTTCTATCAGACTTCTTAGGTTTTTAGGTAAAAGTGCACATGTACTTTTGTCACTTTGGGAGATTTTTAATGTTATTTGAATATTGTGCTTTTGTTTGTGTTGTGGGTTCCCCCCCATGCTGAGAGTAAAATAAAAACATTAAAATCAATAGAAACAAACGAAATGAAAAAATTCCTGCCTAAGGAAATATTTTAGGATTTTTTTCAGACAATACTGCTCTGTTGCTGTGACATCAGTATTCAGCAGTGGAGAACTGTATGATTGGCTTAATGGACATTTTATAGCCTGTACATTTCCAGGGGGAATTTCCTAGACTATAGTCAAGGGCTGTGATATTCCAAAGGGATATATATGCTTCATTTTTCCAATCTAACAATGCCTAGTCTTAACACGGGAGAATCTTTCTTCCTGAGGAAGAATACAATACATGCATAGATTAGCCAAAAACCTCTGCTTCCTCCCCATTCTGAGCTGACAATATCATAATTAAAGTGTATGGTGTAAATGTTTCTTAGTAACAAGAGTTTTGCTGTGTTATGATTGATTTTCTTCAACTAGGAATGTATATGGCATTCAGGTTTTTTTAAATTCTTACTTAATACATTATCTTTAACATTTGCTATTAGTGACAAGGTGGCTTCATGTCTTGTTTGACTTGTTTTGAATAAAGTGCTAAATGTTATTTCTGAGAGGACAAATGATGAGAGTATGGACAGTCTAGCCAAGTTTCAAGTACTTAAGAGGCATCTGCTGGATGACTGAAACAGATGTAACTCGTAACAGAAACTTCTCTGATCGGCAATAAAATCTTTTGAATGCCATGTGAGAGGCAGAGTTTCATTATAAAGTAATTGTGCAAGGATGTATAAATATGTGGAAAGTTGACACGCTCTGAAGCAGCAACTACGTACGGGTGCACTTGGGCCCAAATTGAAGCTTTGAGAAACAGGTAAAATCAGGAAAAAGTAGGGGCTTTGGGATGTTTTGGGGTTTTTTTCTTAGAAAAAAAAGATTTTTTTCCCCAAAGGACAAGTTATTAAAAATCAGAGGATTAAGTAATATACAGATATACTGAAACGGTATAATCAACAAAAATACCTGAACATCTTGATCGCTGTTCACCTATTGTGGTGTTCTTTTATGTTCTCAAAGAGCATTATTGTTCTGCATCAGAAACTGCTGTCTGCATATGGTCTTCAACTTCATCTGTTTCAATGTGGATGATGGTCCTAAAGCTTTGTCATATATTTAGAAAATAAAAACCGTTCTCTAAACTGCTTAGTCCAGATGTTTTCAAAATAAATGTCAATTATTGCTGTGGCATCAGCAACATGTGAAAGAGTATGAAGAAATCACACTGCTACAGTTCTTCAAAGCCAAAGGCTTCTCCCGTTGAATTCACTTCTAGCAGGAGGGCCTTGCAGAAGCTGGAGGACTTGTTTTACTGTACACCCATGTTCAGCAGCAACACAGACTGTTCTGCAGGTTTCGTGCTGATGGCTGAGCTTTTATGTTCTGGTGACTAATGGGGTGATGGGAGGTGGAAAGACAAGGCTTTGCATCAGACTAATGGGGAGCACAGCATTAGAAAAGACTGCCATGCACCTTCCATTTGTTATGGACATCCATACAATAAATACTAATATTGTATGAATTTGAAGTTGGAAATTCTTAAAGAACATATACTCCATAAGTTCCACAAGATGATTCCCAGTATGCAATAACAAACCTTCTCCCTACCTACTCCCTGCAATTAAATTTATGATTTGGAGGAAAAAAAAAAAAGCCCTTCCTATTTGTTGTGTCAGGTAGCTGCAGAAAAAGCATAGTGCAAACAATCTCCTTTCAAAGCTGGGAAATTTTTAAGGAGGGTTCCTGAAGAGTACATACCAGGGCTAGATGGTCTTTTTCCAAACTGCAGAATGTGACCCAGTAGTATTACTCTGCAGCAAAACCAGCATCGCAAAGTTGGGCATCATCTAAAAGGGTTTACTGGGAAACAGCCAGACAGACGAGGACCTATTTATTTGGGATCTGGTGAACCAGCTGGATTAAATTAAGGGAGAGAGTATATTGAAGTGGTAATGGATATACTGATGACAGGCCTGGAAGTTAATGCGATTTTGTCAACTTCTGACATTTTATTGATTCCTATACATGATACTTAATTTAAAGCTGCAGTTTCTGTATACCATCTGGAGACAAGCCATTCTATGAGATCTTCAGTTTTTGCCTTAAATAATTCAGTTTCTCGCCTTTGTGAGTACAGAAGAAAAAGCATGCAAGTGTGACTTAAGTGTGTGTTAAAACTTAAAGAAGGGCTTTTAAAAATACTCTTAGGATTTTTGGACCAGTCACTTTACTGCTTGGCAAGCTTGACTTGTCTTTTTAACATTTGACATTGGTGACAAATATCAGACCTCACTACAGAGATTGATACTGGTTTCGTGCAGAAAGTATAGCCCTGTAGTGCATAGTACATGAAACTGTATTTGCAGTATGGTTCTAATTTTCAGAAATGTGTTGAGCACTTGCTAGCACACAGCTGTAGCTAAGATCAAAGCTGAGCCTTTGGCTTGCGACTAAAGTAGGATTCAGTCTTTGTAGCAGGAACTTCCTGAGCTCATGGCATGTCAAGATGGCAGGAAAATGCAGTGGCTAATGGTTAGAGTGTTATATTAAAGGTAATTTTTATTTGGCACACTGTGAGCAATACAATAATTGGTGACTTACAAAGACATTGCGAAGAAAAAAAACCACTTTCACTATGCAAAGCCTCTTTGAAGAAAGAGCTTTGATGATTCCAGTGGGATGGAAAGGAGGTGGTTAATGTTTAGTCTAGTGCTTTATCTGGTACAGAATAATAAATTACTGGTTTTCAACACAGAGGAATGTTTACAGGGATATATACTAAGGGATAGCTATTGCTTGATGTAATAAATAATCATAACTGGATGAACAAAGTGAAAGATTATTCTGAAAATGGCACAAATCATTTGACTGTTAAGAGAAAGATGACTGAGAAATCTAACAACAAAAGGAAAGGATGGCACAATGGGAGGCAAAATTCAGTAGTGACGGATGCTAATTTACGTTGGCAAGAGTTTGAATTGCTAATAAATATTGCTGAGTTCTATTTGTTGATAATATCAGGGCAGAGCTATAGTCAGTGAAAATGCATATAAGATAGCTAGACCTGTATTATGCAATTAACCTGTTGAACACAATGCCACAAGATATCGTTTAACCCTGGAGTCTAGAAGGAATCAAGAAAGGCTCAATGATGACTACCTAATCAATTACACATTTCATGGAATGTTAATATCCATTTCTATCCTATAGAGTGCCTAGAGTGAATTGCTAACTTAGAGGGAAAAGGAAGGTGTTTCCACAGATGGGTATTTTCTACTCCGGTGTTTCATACAGATACTGACAATTTTCTGGGACTGTGGAATGGTCAAGTCATTGGGCTGATCCAGTATAATAACTTTAAGGCAAAGATGACACAACCTACCTCTATTCATGTTGGTGTGTACGAAATCAGTAAGATATTTTGATTGTTTTGAGCAGTGCTGTCAAATATATTTGAGTAGATTAATGATGGGAGGTAAGATAAACTTGAAATATTACTAAATGAATTGCAAAAAATGCACAAATAGATTAATTTACAAATACGATAAGAAAACCCTAGTGGAGAAAGGGTCCTATGCAAACACATTTGTATTTTTTCCCCAAATTAAAATAAAAAAATTGAAAAGACGGTAATATTAATTATTTGTGTGTATACATATGTCTTACAGTTTCCAGTTACTAGTAGGACCCTGTGCCTTAGTAATTGACTCACTGCGGAGTATTTTAGGAGGTTAAGAATTATGTTGTCCAACCCATGAGTAAGTCAGTAGGGTAGAGCAATGTTACTTGTGATTTTTGCTTTCATAGTTATCTTAGTTTAGTATATATTCTTAATGTCATGTCCTTTCCCCAATTATAAATTGACTGCATTTTCTCATCCTAACTAAAATACATCTTGATTGCTAACTTTACGCTTTTTTGTTTTGTTTTGTTTTGTTTTCCAGTTTAAAAGAATGCTCAACCGGGAGCTAACCCACCTATCTGAAATGAGCAGGTCAGGCAATCAGGTCTCAGAATATATATCAAACACATTCTTAGGTAAGACTATGATGGGAGTTAACTTTTTTGCCTTTTGTTTTTTTATCTCTCTCTGGGCTGTGATAGAGCTTAAAAGCAAGTAGCTTTCCGTATTAATTTCTGTTTTCAGAAGCTGTACGTTTAGTATCTCATTGTTCAGTGTTTGAGCAGAGAGATCATGTTAGATCAGTTTCCTCACAGCTCATTTAGTTTGTGTCTGTGGTTTCCCTGTGTGTGTAATTACAGATAAATATTCATATACTTATTTTCATGTAACATTACAACTACTATATTGCTACAGTATTAAGAAATTAATATATAACTAATTAATTATATACTAAAAAAAATTCTTCCGCTCTGTTTCCCTTATGAAAGTTACCGCAAAGAGGTTTCAGTGTGCTGGAAGCACACAAGCACAGGTAACCTCATAAAATCTCGTAGCGCACAGTTCTGATGCTTTGGTGTTCCCTGCCTGCACATGAGCGGGTGGATGGGTATGACTAAATCAACATCTGAACAGACTGCTGCCAGGAGAATTTGTGCAGCTCAAGAGCTTGCATGGTGGGATGTGAGCATTAAAAAAAGCCCGACACAATCTTACGAAGAGTATGGTTCCTCCTCTATGGCGTTGCAGAACTAAGCATATATTTTTTTGCTAAAACTGGTGAAAATGAATAAAACTTTGTTCCATACTGTTGATTTTTAACATGAAGATAAAGATACCAATCTCCAACATGTTTTGAGCAAAACACCATTGGTTCATAAAGACTGTTTGTGTAAGGGGAGCACAGCTGAACACATCTAAATTAGGATAAGTGCCAGTCACACGTGTTAAGATACATCTTGTTTTATTTGTGTGGGATACCATAGCTGGTGCTTTTTGTGTTTTTTGAAAGAAGCGGGGTTTTTTAAGTACATTTTATCCTGCTTGTCACCGTATCCTAAATGGGTTACTTATTGTGTCTGTTCAGTTTACCTATGATTGCAGTAGCATGCCTGAGCGCTGCAGCACAGCAGGGTTTCAAACAGTAAGAAAGGGATGAGCCTCTGTCATGGAGAAGCAATATTGCACAGCCTCAGGAGCCCTGAAAGTCACAGTGTACAGTTGCCTGAGAAGATGACCCACTTAGGCTGAAAAGACAGATACACCAGTTTCTGCTTGCTTTTACTTGAAAACTTAAGGCTCATTTTGACAGGGTAAGGAAATGCATCTGTCAGCCTTTTACATGAGACCTCAGTCTTGAGCAGAAAGAGGGCTGCAAAGGCAATCACTTCTAAGTTACTGAGCCATGGGTATTGTTTTGTGGCTGCATGAAAACCTAGGATACTTAAAATTGTAGGTTCAAGAGGAATACAATGGGGAAAATACCTCATCTACAGAATTATTGCTTAAATAGAGTATTTTCAAAATATGCAGTCTAAGTATATAGGTTCTGAGCAACAATGTGAAAGAGGGAAAACATTCTCTCCATAGAAAATTTTAATGAATCTAGTTAGTTAATTTTTTTCATACATAATCTATCTCCTGAATATCTACAGACTTTCTCACATTTGAAAGTTAGGAACATGTCATGAGGAAACAGGTTTTTCTGTTCTTCTTATTCTTCAAAAAAAAAAAAAGGACTATTTTCCCAAGTAGGGCTATATGACATGTATGAAGTTACTCATAATGACAACAAATATACTCCTTGTGTAAGAATTAAGGCTCCTACATTGAGTATAATAGTATGCAAGGTTTTTATTTTTCAGTGTCATTAACCTGTTATCCTATGAATGTAAAATGTAAGAGAACCTGCCAATGAGCATAGCACAATCAGGGTCAAAAATGGCAAGCTGTCTTTTCTGGATGTTCAGATGGACGCAGGATCCTTTGCCTTGTGTGCTTGTAGTTACAAAAGCAGAGGCTGTGGAATTCCTCTGGAGATCTAAAGTTGTTCAGACAGACACTTCTTTTCACTTGAGTTAGTCTGACAGCTTGGCTTATGAACCTCCCTTTGATGGGTCTAAACTTTGTGCATATGACCAAAACCATAAACATCAAAGCATGAACACGAGTCACTGCTCCTCATCTGCTGTCGGTTTGCACCAGTCAAGAGCCACAGCGCTCCGCCTCCCCCGTTTTCTTGATTGTCTGTATGAGGAGAGTGGTGAAGTATGACGGGGGCAATTGGGGAACTTGGTGCTGCAGGCTAAAGCTTGGTGACATTTCCACAGTGTCTTTTTTGCTGTGATTTCTTTGCAATTTGAGGTGTCCAGTAAATGCGGCTGCTAAAGGGTAATTAAAAAAAAAGAAATGGAAACAAGAAAGAAAGTGAAGAAACAAACACAATAACAATCCAGGAATTAGAAATGGACTTGCTATCCTCTTCTGGTTTCAATGTCTTTATTGAAAATGACCATTGCAGGAAGGGAAGAATAGACATACGTTTAAAAGACCCCAATTTTTTTTTTTTTTTTTTTTTTTTTTAATTTTTTTTTTCTCTATTTCTTTTGCTCTAGAGTGTTTTTTAAATCATAGTTTTTGCTAGGCTCCTATTTTATAAACATCTGTTCTGGATTTTCCTGCTTTTGCTGGAATATTCCTTGAGGACTAGAAAAGGTGCAGGAACATTTCAGCAAAGAAGAGATAATTTGGAGGGAGTCATTAAAACTCTATGTTGAAATATAATATGAATAAAAAGAACAAAAATTAATGCAAATTCCTAGCAATTTTGGCAGGAGAGTCCTTTGTTGCACTACCTTAGATTTCTTTGGGGACCACAGAAATGCAATTGTTGTCTGCAATGCTCCACACCCCATACTGTTTCTACAGCGATCAGCTGGCAATGGCCTAAACATACTTTTACTCTCAGTTTAATCCTTCTCTAAAGTTTTGCTGGCACATACATTGATGAGGTATGTGAAGTGATGCTGCTGATACTGCTATGGAGACAAAAGCCCACAGCAAAATGTTGGGTTTTAGCAAAAGAGTCCTTTTGTTGGTATTACTTACTCTGGTTGGGAGGTGCAGAAATGCACTGCATTGCTGGTGTGAACTGCCTTTACATCCAAAGCGCTTGTAGATGTGGCTGGCAAAAGGCTTTCTGAGTTGTAGAGTCTTAACACAAACAGGACCAGTCCCCAAGTATTAGGTCCTTTGAGTCCTGAAAATGTTTTGTGAAGGTTTACATGAGATACTGTTTTGATTGTTTTTGAAATACAAATTCAGAGAGTGTTTTTCCTGGAAAAGAAGAAATTTTAAATTTTCTTCAAAATGAAAGTTTAGATTTCTGTTCAACTGTAATATTTTTATAATGAAAGGATTGACCCTCTCTACAGCGCTAGCAGTGCAGGAGAAGTGGAAATCCGACAGTCACAAGTCACATTTAAAGCCAGTTCAGAAATAATGAGGCAATTTGTGAAATAGAGATCTGCTTATACTGAGGTATAGGTCTGTTGTTATCTTTTCATGTTTTTACTGCTCTTGATATGAAGTATCTGTTTCAAAAATCTCCAAACATAAAAATAAAAAAAACTTTTTTTAAATTGAATTACAATATCCATAAGATGCAACTCAGCAGTGAAATGGACAAAAATACTTGTAATTCCTTTAAAAATTATTCTCCTTTTCTTCATTCTTTTGAAGACAAACAACATGAAGTTGAAATCCCTTCTCCGACACAGAAAGAGAAAGAGAAAAAGAAGAGGCCAATGTCCCAGATCAGTGGAGTCAAAAAACTGATGCACAGCTCCAGCCTAACTAATTCCAGTATTCCTAGATTTGGAGTTAAAACAGACCAAGAAGATGTTCTTGCCAAGGTAGAGAATATATAAATCCTTGCATTTAAACCAATGAATTAAAATAGAGGGTGGACTTGTCAATATTACTCCATCTGCTTATAAGCATTGATTTCAAGCTGTAGCACCGAGGGCTGGTCTCCCTTGAAATAGTATAAATTTGGTGAAGTGGAATAATAACAAGTAAAATCAGAATCAGGCCATAAGGGTTAATTTCTGTGTGAACAGGATTTCATCTGGAGATGGAATGTAAATTAGTATTTGTGTATGCATTAGTTAAGCTGCTTTTTCATAAATAATATCTAAGGAATGAAGAGCAAAGATACCATATACTGTCACAGGAATGAAAATATATAGCAGCCCTATGTCTTCTGAAAATGCACAACTGGTATATAGCATTAGAGCTATCCTTCCAGGTACTGCCTTCAGCTGTATCAGTTTATGTACATCATTTGTGGTTTTGTTTTTAGTGACATTTTCTGTGATTTTTGCACCAGCAGCTAACTAGTTGGCAATAATCTAAAACTGGCATAAAGTGATTATTTATTTAATTTTAGCGTTTTACATTTTGAAATATGCTTATACTTATGTTTTCAGGAATCTCCCCCTTTATTTGAAGAGTATTTCTGAGAACCAGGGAGACAGCAGCAGAACCGCAGCATCTCTGGAGGTTTCCTCCTTGCTGAACTCTGCTGTCACTGGGCAGTGAGATAGCAAAGTGTGTCAGTTCAGCTCATTCAAGATACTGTAGCATTTTTCCCTCTGGAGCAATCCGTTTAAGGAGGCACTCCTTCCTGTTTAGTGAATTAAAATCTGAAAAGTTGGTAGCTGCAAATTCAAATATTACAAGACTAGTAGCAGCAGCTTTCCCCCTTTCAGAGTTTAGCATATAATTTTCACAGTGGCAAGGTTTGAATCTTCATGAGTCTGCTGTTTGTAGCTGTTTCAATCAAAAATCACTGGAATTTGTGTGTTAGGTTTCAACATGTCTGTTGCTTGATTCTGCTCTAGGAACTAGAAGATGTGAACAAATGGGGCCTTCAGGTTTTCAGAGTAGCAGAGTTATCCGGAAACAGACCTTTGACAGTCATCATGCACACCATTTTTCAGGCAAGTAGCAGCAGCCATGCTGCTTTTTGCTTACCTTCGAGATTTTTCTATGCTTTGTAATCATAATTGTTTCTCTTTTCCTTTTCTAGGAACGGGACTTGTTAAAAACATTTAAGATTCCAGTAGACACTTTAATAACTTACTTGATGACCCTAGAAGACCATTACCATGCAGATGTGGCATATCACAATAACATACATGCTGCAGATGTTGTTCAGTCAACCCATGTCCTGCTATCAACCCCAGCATTAGAGGTAAACTGCGCTGAGGTGGGAAAAGAGGCAGGCATGAGAGAAAGGGACATACTAAGACTCTTCTAAACTAAATATTAAAGATCTTAGTTTCTGCAATATTTTTAAAAGAAATCTTAACATTTCTTCATGAATGGTGCTCTTTTAAAGGTAATGAGCATCAAAGCTTATTTACATGTAAATATTGTGCAGAAAATGTCACATCTTTTAAATCATGGTTTTATACTTGCAGATTTGTGCTGTCTTAACCTTTTTCATTGTAACACAATGCATAACTTGTTTCCACCATCTCATTATTAATACTACATCCTGTTCTGTCATTATTTCCCATGTGGGATTCTCACTAACCACAGTTAGTGGAATTGCTTAGGAAAGACAGTAATAAAATGGGATTCCCTCAATAGGGCCATTTGTTTTTTGGTTTTTTCCTTGTGCATATTCATTCTGGTCCTGAAAGGCTACTTTTGTGTTTGTTTCTCAGGCAGAGTGGAACATGTACTAAATTTTCATTGGACTATCTCATTTTTTTTTCATAAATATTTCAAAATTGTTTGGGAAAAACTAACATTTCATATGTTCTTTTCTGAAGAATTCTCTTGCCGAAAGTGCTTAAATCTCTGAAGTAGAAAGAAGTGGAAGAAAGATGGAGATTACTTTCCCTTTTTTAAGTACAATTCAGGTCTTAACATAACAAACATTGATATTTACCAGTGAATTGTTGGGAAACGGCAGATATAGCAAGCAGTTGAAATTTTAGTAGTTCAAAAGCATTTGCTCTCATTTTCAAGGAGGGCTGCATTTTGACTCTTTTTCGTAATGACCAATCTTTCATGTTACTGAATGCTTCTGCTTTACCCTCTTCTTAACAAGAGGGTTATAAGTGAAACTTAAGACTGTTGGCAGGTCTCGATCCTCAAATAGTCGGGAATTCTCTTTTGAAAGATATTCTTTATCTCAAGAAGGAAGATCAGATTATGTTCTTAAATCACCACTGGCTTCACCAAACAGCTGAACTGGTCGTCAGTAGCATTTCGGGTTTTTTTCCAGATCAACTGTTTTTCATGGCCTTGTTTTCAGCAGAGCTTTAGCCAGTAAAATAGCAATGTCTGCCCGGTGCCACTGCTGACCTACACGCTCTGAGCTGTTCTTGATCAATTATGAAAGCAATTATATAATGGGGCTGCTTGTGACAACAGGGGACTGGGCTCCGTGACATGCCAGGTCCATTGCAGTCCTCTCTTCCTATCTTCCTCATAAATCATACAGAAGAAAAATCAGTAAATGTTAAGTAAGAGGCCTTGTAATCTGTCACCATTTCCTTTAGCATCATTTAGGAGATGTGTGTCTTTCAAGTATAGGACAATATGTAGGAGTCAGACTGAGATTTTTAACTTCATTTTGTGCTATAGGTTAGAAACCTGGACTTGATGATCTAATCTGTACTTAATGATCTAATAAAAGTGGATTTATTTACAGACTGAAGCTGAAAAAACTTCAGTTGTTATGGAATTTAGTGATGCTGTCAGTGTGAACTAAGGATCGTTTTACTTTGGCCAAACTTGAAATATTTATGAAATTCTACATAATTGACGATTTTACAAAAGGTTGTGATAGCCTATGTGTAAAATCTCTTGAGATCCCTGATACATTTCAAATGTGTTTTCCTTGTTCAGATCTAGATTCAAAGTAGAGTCCTTTTTATTGAAAACACTTTTTCATTGATTAGTGATTGTCATTTCTGTTTCATGATTTTCTAGGCAGTGTTCACTGATTTGGAGATTCTTGCAGCAATTTTTGCCAGTGCAATACATGATGTAGATCATCCTGGGGTTTCAAACCAGTTTCTTATCAACACAAGTAAGTTTGATATTCGGTGGTTTTCTCAAAAATTTGCTGCAAGATCTGCACATAGCACCTGAAAAATACACAGTTCATTCCTTGTTTGCTTCTATCTGTACCTTTTCTCAGTAAATAGATAGGTGTTAATATTTTAAACTGGATATTGTTTTGCATTTCTTGTAACTTTAGAAATAATATACATAGTACCCTCTAACAAGAATTACTAAGACATGAACTATAATCCTGGCTGTATAACACTGTTTCAATGTGTTGGATGTGGTCTCTCCTGGAAATGAGTTGGTTACATTAAATAAATTTGTAGGAGAAAAATGAAGGAAGATTAAATAAAAATCAAAAAAAGGAAGACAATAGTTTATGGGTTAATACTGGAAGCATATGATATGACCAAGAATAGCCATACATTTTTAAGAAATTTAGAAAACAAGTTTCTTTTTAGCAAACAGACTGACTGGCCCATCTCTGTCTCTCCCTGGCTGCTGTACTTAGTTTCTGATCTCTGCATACTCACGCCTCTTGGACTGAATTTTCTCAGCCTGTCCCTGAAGGCTATGGCAAACCTCTTTTTTTGTGAGTCTCTTGCTGGCACTCCATGCATGGAGGAAAAAGCCCTAATGAAATGAGACCCTCATGTCATTTCCAAATTTGAAACCCCGTGTACTTGCTCTGCATTTCTCCATGCTGTTCTCTGCAGCATCGCATGAACCTCTCCCCCCTGTTTAATCTTCTACTAGAAGAAAAACATGTATTAGCTTCGTGGAACCTGATCATGACGCATTTACCGAATGGCTTGTTGCCCCAGTGTAACCTGCTTTGATTTCAGTGGCATATGTTACTATTATAAGTGGGTAGCACCTTGTAGGTCAGTGCAAGTTCTGTCATACAATGTTACTTCTTTTGCCATCTGACAATTTCTCCTTTTATGATAACTCAACCAGAAATACAAAAGTTGAAATAATGTTGTTGTGGTGTAACCTCAGTCAGCAACTGAGCACCACACAGCTGCTTACTCACTCCCGCCAGTCCCGGTGGGCTGGGGGAGAGAACTGGAAGAGTAGAAGTGAGAAAAACTTGTGGGTTGAGATAAAAACAGTTTAATAATTGAAATAAAAGAATTATAATAATAATAATGTAATAATAATATACAAAGCAAGTGATGCACAATGCAGTTACTCACCACCCGCCAACCGATGCCCAGCCAGTCCCTGAGCAGCGGCCCCCCCCTGGCCCGGCCAGCTTTCCCCAGTTGATGTACTGAGCATGACATCACATGGTATGGAATGTCCCTTTGGCCAGTTGGGGTCAGCTGTCCTGGCTGTGCCCCCTCCCAGCTTCTTGTGCACCTCCAGCCTTCTCAGTTGGTAGAGCATGGGAAGCTGAGAAGTCCTTGACTGGTGTAAGCACTGCTCAGCAACAACTGAAACATCGGTGTGTTATCAACATTGCTCTCGTCCCAAATCCAAAACACAGCACTGTACCAGCTACTAGGAAGGAAATTAACTCTATCCCAGCTGAAACCAGGACAAAAACTAATAATCCAAGCACAGAAGAAGAAAAAGGTACAGACATGGAAACATACCTAGGGTTGTGTATTTGACCCATCTGGTTGCATATTTATAGATACTGTCATTCCTGCACTTGGGTGAATCTGTTGCACTGGTGCTAAAATAATATGACTGCGAATCAGCAGTATAGTTTGAAGAAGGGAGCTCCTCTTCTGACTCATTGCTGCTGTATGTTCAAATAAGGCTTCTAGTTTAGCCTGCATCTAATTTTATTTGCCCTAATGGCCTGAGGGCTGCCCTGTAGTGAAATTCAATTTGATGATTCATCTGCAAGGAGGAGGATTGGGATTGACTCTAGATTGCTGGTGCTTTATAGGTAACCAGTACAGTTCAGCAGCGTAGTATAGGAAGAGGGTGAATCAAGCTTTGTGCACAAAACAGTGTGTAATACCTAAATTCTTAAGAGTGGGCATATATAAGTAAATTTTTTATTTGTTTAATCAGAAATTGAATATCAGGATATATTGGTGGCTCTGAGGTGCTACAGGGAAACCACCGAGTTGTTCAGGTTTAAGCAGGATGACTGGCTAGTTGAAGGGACCAATAGTGATACATAAAGCTTTCACTTTTAGGCAGATGGTTGAAATTCAGCTAAGTTAGGAGTGATTCTCATGCTGCTTATTTAGTGGCTTAGAGGAAATGTCTTGTTTTTCTCAATTCAGCTTTTGATAGAGAAGGCTTCCATGTCAATCAAGTAACATCACTAACTGGAACTGCTGTTGCCAAGCTGAAAGAGACAAAGGGATTTTATCCCTTTTGAGTTGTTCTGTGTACAAAGAAGAAACTGTAGGGACAGAGACAGAGATAAAGACCATCTAATTTAGGTCTCTCAAATCCTAGATTTTCCTAACCTCTAGAAGATCATTTGCTTCCACCTAGTTTTGTTTTCCAGTGAACCTTACAATGTATTAACATTTCACTAAGTATAAGAATACATTTTTTAAAAGCATAATAGACTTACAGTTAAAGTATGTACATATTTGCCATATTTCAGCTTATTCTTTATAATTACTTACATGTGATATTTCTGAATATTATTTCCCTATTTAAGGATTTAAAGTCTATTTACACAGTTGTCTAAAAGTCTGATCCCCCTTGAACGCTGTTGAAGAACAAATATGGATTGTATTAGCATCAGAGGAGATGCTTATTTGATCACTCTAACTCTGTCCTTCCAGACAAATACTCTTGAAGCTTATAATGTGTTACAAAGATTACCAAAGGGGAACTTCCTTCCATTTCCACCTCTGTTACAAGGTTCAGCACATTTTAGCTCTGTCTGTAGCTCCAGCCCTTCCAAAGTGTTTTGGCAATGTTGAGTGTTTTGCAGTTGGGGCTCATCAGAAGGCTATTTGAAAGGAAAATAGTGCCTGTTGTCTTTGTAGGAAAAATAACAAATAGGCAAGCTTTGTAAACGTTCTGTGAAAGATGAGAGATCATTTGACAAACTCGCTTTCTTTTTCCTTTTGCTATTATGGTTTTGCTGCCATCAGGATAAGGAAAGGTAGAGGAAGGGTTTCCTGATTGAAAAGATCGATGTATTCAAGACAGGAGAGGAAGACAGCAGGAGAATGGAAAGACTAATGAAATCTGAAGAGCAGAGATTTTATAGGCACCTCATTGAGCCAGAGAGCTTTTAAAACAAAGCTGCTGTAAAAGAAGATAAAGAGGACAAAGAGTAGAATAGACTGATGTATGGTTAGATTTAGGGTAGAACAGCTGTAATAAATAGAAGTTAATATCACACGTGACAGGTGTGATTGCGTAGGAAGTATTTGGTTTTTATGACAGATTAATTTCCAAGCTGTGTCTTAAAACATGTGTGAGCTGACTGTGTGGTATCCCTGGGTAGAATCTAAAGCTGTGCAGAAAATTGTCGTAACTGCTTTTATTTGTCAGAGCGGGCTGTTCAGCAGAAAAGCAGACAAATGCAGACCTTGTGTGTGTGCCTTAGCACAGGCGTTGCTAGGAAGGTGTATGTTATTCTCATACCCATACGGAGTGACCAAGTTAAGAATACTTCTGTTGGAGAAGGCAGCATTACGGCATCAGGCGTTGACCATGCTCAAGCACAAGGCAGTAGGCAAGGCCACTGCTTGCATTTTCAAGCCACATGACCTTCCAAGAAAAAGACCAGAAGCATAACCGTTACAATCCTACCAGCCTCCTCTCAAAATATCCATTTGTCATGGACTAATGACCCGCAGGGCTAGTTGGCTAGGCATCTGATTGCCTTAGCTAACTGCAGAAGGACATGGCTTGAAAACCAAGGTGCGTGCTCTCTGCCTGTGTATTCCCAGTCTGAGTGCTGGATAGCTGCAACTTGACTTAAACAATGGAATTGTAGTAGTTGTGATGGGAGGGAGGCATGAGAAGACAAAACATCACAGTGTGTTTTAGTTTAGGTGTGTTTATGCATATAGTATTCTCCATGTGACCTAATGCAGATATGAAAATGTATTCTGAAAAATACCTTCCTTGTATTTTTTCTAACTTGCCGCTCTAGGCACATGTACATGCTTCACTGCAAAGCATTTTCTTTATTTTCTTCAGCATACTTTGCCTTGATTTGTTAAGATGTTCAGTCATTAATTCTGTAACTTTTGATGTTGTGTGAACTACAGAAACTATGTTTCTAAAAGTTCATCTGTAAATGTTGTTATGAATGTAATGAATTCAGAAAATCTTAAAGGATTTGGTAGAAACACAGACTTTAGTAACGTTCTGCCCTGCGATTGTTATTTCAGATTCTGAACTCGCCTTGATGTACAATGACTCATCAGTACTGGAGAACCATCACTTAGCTGTGGGCTTCAAGCTACTGCAGGAAGAAAATTGTGACATTTTCCAGAATTTGACCAAAAAACAGAGGCAATCATTGAGGAAAATGGTCATTGACATTGTGAGTTCTGCTTGAGAGTCCCTTTTCCATAATGCTAGCAAATTGAATAAAGCACAGAAGCATTTTATGATAAATTACATGTAATTAGATCCATAATCAATGAAGTAAAAGTCTGAAGTTTTATCGTGTCTTATCCAAACATGAATAGTGGGTTCTTTTCAGTTTCAGTAACCATCTATACCTTTTTAGAAGGTAAACAATCCTGCTTCAAGCCATTTCACCATCACAGTTAGAAATTTGCTACTGAATTGATGATGAATTTAGGCTGATCATTCTGAACAATCATTTTGTCATATTCTTAAAATAACCAACATGAAACTTATTAGTTTGGACACTAATGACATACAGGACTCAGACTTTTATAGTGTATTCAGACACAGGAATTAGGGGTTCCCCCCAGAACTGTTTATGTGTTCAAAGATTTGTTTAAAAATCAGTAGAATAATTTATGTAATATTCATTTATTTGTTTCTTTCAAGGTACTTGCAACAGACATGTCTAAGCATATGAATCTATTGGCTGATTTAAAAACTATGGTTGAAACCAAAAAAGTGACCAGTTCTGGCGTGCTGCTTCTTGATAACTATTCAGACAGGATTCAGGTAAGAAAATTCATCTGCAAATGGTCACTTGTATTAACTTACATCCTTATTGACATTGGCCTGCCCATTCTCCAGCATGGGTTAGATCAGCTGTCCATTCTCACACCGTGACTCATTACCTTCCCTTTACTCCCTCTTATGTTTCATACCTGTGACATACTCTGTTACATACTGAGTGACTCTCTGAGAGAGTAACGAGGTGCTAGAGTACTTCTGGACTAAATGAGGCTTTGGCCTTCCCTTCAAATTATCAGCACCTGACTGGTCTTTCTCTCAAAGATTTTCTGTCCCTTATACAGGCAGAAGCAAGGTGATTCATGGCGATTACTGCAAGTGTGCAAAACACCCAAGCACATAAGTTTTTGCTGTTTAGAATAAATCTTGCGCTACATGTATTTTCAAGATCCTGTTTCACAGCCACCAAAAGTGTAAATGGAAAAGGAGCTGGTTTTCTCCAGTGTAATAACACTGCAGGTGTTCAATCTATTTTAGGTTCTTCAGAATATGGTGCACTGTGCAGATCTAAGCAATCCAACCAAGCCGCTCCATCTCTACCGCCAATGGACAGACAGAATAATGGAGGAATTTTTCCGTCAGGGAGATCGGGAAAGAGAGAGGGGAATGGAGATAAGTCCCATGTGTGATAAGCACAATGCATCTGTAGAAAAATCACAGGTAATTGATTTGAGTAGGCAGTTAAATAACACAGTATGACATTTTAACAGAAAAGGATGGTCCATAGCCATGTTTTGATTAATTTCTGAATGCACTATTTCCTTTTTTCCCTCCTAGTTAATTAATTCAGCTCCTGAGTGGTAAGTGAGGGGAGCTGAGATTTTTACTGTGAAAACATAGTGCATGGCAGTGTGTTTTCTGAAGGGATTCCATCATTGTCGTGAATGCAATGAAGCATACATGTCAAAAGAGAGTATTGTACAGCTGCTCATTAGGGTTTCCTTCAAAAGCAGAATTAAATATAAAGCAGCTGTTTGGCTCACTAGATACAGTGGAGTTGTTTGGAATAAACAGTTCATTTGAAAACAAATCTTTTCCAAGTCCTTATCCAATATCCTGAATCAGACTTTTGAAATGTAAAAGACCCTATTTACTACATAAAACAGCATAGTTTCCTTTCAGCCACCTTTAAGGGTAGTGCATCTAGTGTCTCTTACTAGCGTTACATTTCTCATACTTTGCGTGACTTACAGGCATAGTTGTTTATTTCTTTGTGAGTAGGAGCTCATCCTAATTTTGTATTATTTGAAACAGGTGGGTTTTATAGACTACATTGTTCATCCTCTGTGGGAGACATGGGCAGATCTTGTTCACCCAGATGCCCAGGATATCTTAGATACACTGGAGGACAATCGAGAATGGTACCAGAGCACAATCCCTCAAAGTCCCTCTCCTGCACCTGATGACCAGGAAGAGGGTAGGCAGGGCCAAACTGAAAAATTCCAGTTTGAACTAACACTGGAGGAAGATGGTGAGTCAGACACCGAAAAGGACAGTGGCAGTCAAGTAGAAGAAGACACCAGCTGCAGTGACTGCAAGACTCTTTGCACCCAGGATTCAGAATCAACTGAAATTCCTCTTGATGAACAAGTAGGGGAAGAAGTAGAAGAGGAGGAGAACCAGACAGAACCTTCTGTGGTAGAAGACCATTCTCCTGACACGTAACAATGAAGATGCAGTCTCTTTCTCTCTTGCCCTTTCCCTTTCTTTTCCTCTTCCTCTCTTTTTTTTTTTGTTTGTTTTGTTTTGTTTATTAGGTAATGGTTTCCAAAGTGTATGTCATATGCTACAACCATGGTCACAACTCGCTGTCATCTGCCAGGACGTTTGTTGATCAAAACTGATCTTGATGACTCAGTTTGGCACTCAGGAATATTGTAACAAGAATTTTCACCTCCATGGCATCAGAAAGCAGGGGGGAGAACATCCATAAACTACATTTTAATAAGCTCTCCATTTGGCAGATTTGATTAAATAAAGCAAATGTTTTCAGAGGAGTACCACCTGCCAACTGAATGCTGGTATGCTTTGATAGTTTTTGAATTCATTGTATTTCTCAAGCAGAACATTGGATAATGTTCATCATGAGAGGAAACAGACAGAAAATAAACTGAGGTTCCTACTGGAAAACAAATGCACATAAATGATGGGACACAACATGATTCTGTTACCAATAGGAAGATGAGCTGTGGAAATTGCATAATTTTCTAATTTCAAGTCTTCCTGATACGTGACTGAAAAAAGTGTGACCTAGTGGGTTGCGCTAACCTCTGCATTTTGTATAATATGTAAAAGAGAGATCTTTTGTAGAGCTTACTTTTATTATTAAATGTACCAAGGTATTATATTTAAAGACAAACACCTTCAGACTTCATCTGCCACTGGTTATTTTTTTTCCAAAGAGTAACTTGCAAGTTTTCAGTACAAATCTGTGCTACACTGGATAATACTTCTAGGTTTTTTTCCTTTTTTTTTTTTTTGCACCTTAGAATCTCATAGTAATATTGAGCTGTAAAAGTCTATTATTTTATATATTAGTGAGTTCCATGAATATCCTTTATGTTACATAAAACTCTTTCAGTATGATGGCTTTTTTGTTTGTTTGTTTTTCATCACAGTTTTCCCAAACGTATTAGAGGAACTTAACGTTTTGCTTTTGCCCTCATAGTGGCCTGATCCTGCCAATTCTGTCTTACTACAAGAAGTGGTCGCAGTGAAACCGACTGGGACCACTAAGATTAGGATTTGCAGGACTAGAGCCTGTAAGAAAGGTAGTGAATTGTCATCTTAATACAAAAGCAGCTCTTCTGCTATACTACTAAAATTTTTCCCTCTGAAACATGGTTTCCAGACCTTTTTTGGGTGGGAGCTATAGACTGCTAAATCAGAACAGGCCAATACAATGTATGGAATATTTGTTCTGGCAAAAAAAGCATTAGTGTAATATTTACAATTTTGACTCTCTTAATAACTTTTTATCTGTGTCAGCTATCTAGTTAAACCATTTGCTAATCTGAGATGTGTACAGCATAAATATAATGATTAGCATTATTTTTTCATGTCTTTGCTGCAAGAAGAGCCAGGTCAGTCTTTTCTTTTTATGTTTTTAAGTAAATGAGCAATGCATCATGAGAGTTGTAGTTTACTCCACATTATTTCAATCTCAGATCTTTTCATGCTTTATCCAGCTTGTGCTGAGGAAATCCTGCTTTTCAGTTTGATTGGTACTGAAAGTTTCTGTAAATTGGAAAGTTAAAGGGAGGTAGGAGTTTGTATTTGTCATTTTCCAGTCCTGTTGTCTGGTCACATGAAAGGTGAAGGAATTTTTTTTTTCCTCCGCTTTACTAGTAGTTTTGAGCGTGGAAGATGGGAAATAGTTGCCTAGGGAAGCTAGCAGACTCCCACTCTGTAAAATTCTGGTAAAATGACAATACCAAGATGATTTCTTAACAAAAGAGGATACCAACAGCCATTATTTCCCCTTTGGATTCATTTTGTAGTAAATTTGAGATATGAATACAGGGGGTTTTTTAAGTGTCTGAGATCTAGAATAAAAAGCTGTTTAAAAACGATTGGCTAATAATCCAGCTTTTAAATGCATTTTGCATTCTTCTATATCCAGGTCATAGTTTTGTTTACCCTTAGCCCTCACAGGGCCTTAGCGCAGAAGATGCTGAAGGAGGAAAGAGAATGATGAGAACTCATGGGTTTTTTTCAGTTTTTGACTATTTTTTTTTTTTGTTCATCATTTCTTCCTGAACCTGATCCATCTAAAAATCCTTTCAGTCCCCAAGAGTGCCTGGAACCTTAATAATGGAAAAGCAATATAAATTCCGAAATAATCAATAGGGACCTGAAAAGGTTTTGTATCTGCACTAACTGAAAGTAAATGAAAAGAATAATACCATATTGTGAGATATACATCCATATATGTGGACAATCAAATAACAGAAAATTTTATCATTTCTTAGAGCTGGGGATATAATGCACTGTACAATCTTTTTTTTTCCTCTTTTGCCAAAGTGTGTTTTAGCATTGCACACTGCTTTAAAACAATACAATTTGCAAGTGGCTTTATGTGTTCTGAATATTTTTGCCATAAGAAAATGCAGTGAGTGGGTATTGAGGGGGGGGGGGGGGGAGAAAATTCACCTTGCTTATAACAGTACACTTTAGCTTGCAAGTTACTGTACTCAATAATGCTGTATTTGAATTCTTAAACTGTTTTGTGTCATTATTAAAAAATGATAATGAAAGAATATAGATAGAACAAATAGCATTCAGAAGTTTAAAAACTTGAATGAAATGGATTTTACAGAAAGCTTTGACAGTTCTTTTCAAATGCATTATTTATTTTATGTGCCATACATTTTTCTCACCAAATGACCTTACCTGTAATACAGTCTTGTTTGTCTCTGTTTACAACCATGTATTTATTGTGATGTACATACTGTAATGTTAATTGTAAATTATCAGTTCTTATTATAACATCATCCTTGTGAGGGTGGTGTTGCTATATTTGGAAACTCTTGGTGAGAGAATGATTATTGTGTATACATACTCCTTGTACATTTTTTCTCCTGTAATATATTCTATGTCACCTTAGAGCTTGTTTATGGAAGATTCAAGAAAAGTATAAAATACATAAAGAGATATCAATAAAAAAAGCTGCAGGTCTTTGGTCCCAGGGCTGTGCCTTAACTTTAAACAATATTTTCTTCTGTTTTGCTGCATTTGAAAGTAAGGTAGCTGTGGGGCTAGGGCTGGGCATTTCTATCATATTTTTAGTTGCTAACTGATGGGGTTACTCGTACGAGCTAATATGCATGATACTACAATGAGCTTTCATTCATGACCCTACTGGAAGTTCAAGCTTTTCCAGACTTCTGGCAATATAATTGTATTGTCTCTTGATTATCTTTTTACAGGCTATCATCAGGGATTATTGCAGCCATTTTTTGCTTCTAAAAAAATGATGCTGTATTTCAGTACTGAATTGCACTGAAAGAGCTTTGGAAAGCATCTCTAATAAGCATTTGATGCATATTGGGAAATGCATCCCATCCATTGGGAAATGGAATAATTGGAGTTAAAAGGGTATCACTCATACACTTTTACAATCACCTGTAATATCCCTTCTTTATTTAGTAGCACAAATTATCACTGTATAAGCAGAATCCATGAACTAGGACAAAAGACACTTTTAATCTTGAAAATGCTTTCCAACACCAATATTAGTGTTATAAGCAGCCAAAGTTTTATTTTATACAGATGTATCTAAGGCTTTGTACAGGTGTGTATAGCATAATGCACTAGATCTACAAGGGCGTGGTAAACCTTTAGATCTTTTAATAACACTAGTATTAGGTTTGCAGGTTGGACTGAGCATCTCTTGCTGTTTGACTTGTCACGTTGCTCCAGAATACTCAGAGCTGATATCAATGAATTTGCCAGAGCGAGGTAAATGCCTCTCCTCCATTCCAGTGATGCCCAGCCCTTGTAGCATGCAACTTCTTTGTGAAAGGAGAGATTCTTTTTCAAGGAAAAACAGAGCCTCCTTTTTGACACAAACTGTAGATTTTAGCAGCCCTGGCCCAAAGTAAATTGATTGCTTTTGTTTTAAATGGTATAAAAGGGACACTATAACAACAGAAATCCTGAACAATTTTTTGTTACTGTTTTAATTTGATTTTTCCTTTGGGTATGTCTTGAGAGTAGCAACTTGTGTGAACATTGCACATGACTATTCTTTCACTGGTTTCTTAGCCTCTCTTACAGCCTATGGGATAGTACTGTACATCAATACCTTCATATGAAATTTTATATGCAATGGAAATAAAAGCATGGGTTGATTCTGCCTAGTTACTGTATTTGATTTTCTTTTGCAAGTTAAATTTTTTTTTACATACATCCCATAGTTGTGACATCTTAAGAGAAAGCGTATTTCCAGAACAATTTGATTACCATATTTTTGTCATCATACTGTTTTCCATAGATAATACAAAATAAATGTGGGGGGAAAATCAGAAAAGTCAATCAAATGTGGTATTTCATAAAGAAGTCTAATCCACAAAGGTGCCATACAATTATATAGAAAAGCGTTCAGTCTCAGTTTTCAGGAAATTTTACCATTGGCTTCAGTGGCAAAAGCTGCCTACCCTGAGAAAATAAAACTTCAGTTTTAAAGAAACTAGGAGACTACAGATTGCCTAGAGCAGCAATACGCTGGGATACCACAAAGAAAAAAGAAAAAGAGTACCACAGTTAAATATTGACCAGACAATCTCGGCTCTAAATGGATGATAAAATTGTTTTTTAAAATAAAATTCGTAAATGACGGCTGTTGTCTTGAAGAAGAAATGTGGTCTTAATGCAGGCCCAGCTCTTGAAGTGGCTTTCATGCACCTCCCCTTGATCAGAGTGAGGGTTTTGTTGTTTGGGGAGTTGTTTGTTTGCTTAGCTGAAAACAGTTTCTGATTGAATACAAAAAAATTTTATGTCCATTTTTTCCTTAAGTCTCTTAGATTCTTCTTTGGGTTTGGGGTTAGTTTGCAAGGAGTACCAATCCTTAGGACCCCTTTTTAATCACACCTTGGTGGCAGAAGAGGCTGGTAAATGCTGTGCTGGGAAGATGAAGGATGCACTGAGCGTGGCAGGGCAGATAAACCACATGGTGCCTGTGGCTCTTGGCAGGCTCGTCCTTGCAGGTTCCCAGCAGCCCTAGTGGGAAAA
Source organism: Pygoscelis adeliae (assembly GCF_000699105.1). Classification (NCBI taxonomy): domain Eukaryota; kingdom Metazoa; phylum Chordata; class Aves; order Sphenisciformes; family Spheniscidae; genus Pygoscelis; species Pygoscelis adeliae. Next base: position 480,408 of record NW_008825080.1, read on the forward strand.
TGGTTTGTATATATCATGGCTATTATGAAGGAAAGCAGAAATCCAAAATTCTTGTTGGGACTGCTAAAACCTTTTTAGTGTGGAGCTCAGGTATCACAGCTGTGCATGTGGTGAGCCTGAAGCTGGCAGGATTAGTCCACTGCTTCCTACATCTTCTGGCAGCACTTTGTCTCTGCGCGTGGCAATAATGCGTCAGCATAGGCAAGTTTCAGAGCAAAACCAAAATGGATTCCCTGTTTCACTGCAGCCAGCTGCTGCTATAGGAGTTGTATGTATTTCTGAACGCATGACTCCTCTGTTTCCTAATGAGACAAATAGTCTGAATAGCTGCAGCTTTGTTTGCTTGATCTCTCTGCTGCACTGAAAACAAAAGTCACAGCTGCTAGCACACCTAGTGTTTACTGCGATGACCAGCCCAATTTCTCTACCAGCTGTGAATGAGTTTGCTTAGTTTTTCCAGGAAAAAAAAAAAACAAAACAAAACCGCAAAAGTTCAAAGATGTTATAAAAGCCTTTAGTTAGTTCAATTTAGTTTAGCCTGCAGGGTAAAGAAAATCTCCAGCTTCCTCCTGTCAAACTGCTTGAGAAATCTGCAAAAGTAATAAAGAGGGTTAAGAAGTCCAAACAGAAGTCAGAGTGACAAATTGGGAGCAAAACCTGGGCAGGGAGAAATACCCTCCAACTAAAATAATCTCATCTCGTCAAAGGCAATCCCGTGGCTTGGATATGGCCATTAGGAGAACTGAGCTTGAGTTTGATTCTGTCTCAGTTCCCCAGGTACAAAGATGTATTTTTTTCCTTCTCACAAAGCAAATATTTTGAGGTCCTTGGAGTTACTGTGGTAGTAAGAACTACACATGTATTTAAGATGGACATTTGAAAAGCCAAAAATTGTTTGATACAATGCAGAGTTTAGCGCAGCTTTAAAGACTAAAAATGTGTGATGACTATCTCTGCTAAACAAGCCCTTAGCATGGAGGAGGAGAAAGAGGATGACATCATACCTGGGTAAACAGCCCTGAGAGGGAGAAGATACAGGATGTGTGGCCCCAGATAGCATTAACTGTCTAGTGCTGATGAGCTATGCAGACGGCAAATGCAGATCAGAAACTCAGCAGTCACGTTGCACGGTTACCTCCAAACGTTGAACTTCACATTCCCTCCAGCATCCATAGAGTTCAGATGCCTACACTATCAGCATCTCTAATATGCAGCAGAGACCACTGTTTATCTGAAGAAGGCTGGAAAAGAAAATAGAGGTTATGCAGCATGTAGTAATCAAAGTACAGTTGGCATGTGTGTTGTACATGTGTAGGACTTGGCCTATGGCACATGCCTATGAGCCATCATTACGCGGGGCTAGACAGAGACAATTAAAGGTGGCTTAAATCTTCAGTACCTTCTGATAGTTGAAACTCTCCAGAAAACTAATACTCCAAATCCCTTACTAACTTGAGTTTTCAAAACCTGACTGTCTGCAGCGTTGACCAAACTACGAGCTGTGCATAGCCCGTTGCATTCTCAGACTGTGATTAGCCGCTTACATTGGCTGTCCTGACCATGGCCAGGGGTAGGCCTCCTAAACTGTGACGTTGGTTGAAGCCTGATACAAGGCCTACTTGATACAAGGGATCACTTATGTGCAGAGACACTGAGTAGTGCTCCTCCTCTGATGAAAAAAGCAGCACCAGCTGATGTAGAGCTGCCTTTATAATCCAGCTGGCTGTGGACCTCTGCCGGCACCTGGGTTTGTTACAGGGCCCACATAAAGCAGTTCTTGGTTTTAGGATCTTTGCCATGATGTGGAAAGAGAACAGAAGCACTCTGTGGAGTTTTAAAATTGTTTTTATTTATTGCACGTACCACAAAGACAAAGCTTGCAGCGAAGAAAGAAGCAGCCCTAGCCCTGCTTCAAAGCAATCTTGCTTGCTCTCTCTTTCTCAGTCTCTCGTTCCCTCCCACAAGCTGGGGTAGTATGTCTCTAATAACCACATGCAGCTGGTTATTAGATGTTATTAGAATGTGGGACACATTTACCAGGTGAGAGACTATTAAGGAATCAGTGATACAGCATGTGTGTGATGATGCTGTGCTGATGGCAGCTGCAGAGAAATGTCCCTTACAAAGCTGTGCCTGTAAAAGGGCTAAAAAAATGCTTGAGAAGCAGTAAATGGGAGACTATTTAAACAACCTTTAGTATTGCTAAGGATGTAATTGGAATCACGCTGTTCAGGCTTGGTAGTGATGCTTGGAGACGCAGTTTGAGGGGAAAAAATAATGCAATGGAAAAACAAGTTAACAACCTGGAATCTTGCTGTCTAGCAGGATTCAAGGAATATGACCTATTTATCTTACCCAAGAGAAGGTTAAGATATAGTTTGATCATGTGGGAACAGAAATGTGATAGTCTCTCAGTCCATCTTTTTGTCTAGCAGGCAAAGCCAGCTGCTGGCAAGGGAGCCAAATCACTGGAAGCTGACCTGCGATAAATTCAGGCTGCAGGATGGAGCAGCTGCATCAGCTGGTTTCATTCACTCTTTGTGCTTGCAGGTACCTCTCTGGGGACCAGGACCTGGGGAAATGTCACCATTACAAGTGAGCGACGTGCTGTGTGTGCTGGAAGCCACACACACTGCTTAGTGCCACAGGTCCTACCCTTAAAGGTATTTAATGACATGTGCAATTCACCTTAATTTAGCTTTGCCTGAGAATGGGCTGGTCCTTTGTGCAAATGATGGGGGGGAGGGGAAGGAGAGGGAAATGCTCTTTGGAAGGGCTTTTTCTATTACAGGAATTTTCAAACCATAAAGCAGTAGGGCTATTTAATGCAAAATAGCAAAGTATTTTCTTTGCAGGCAAAAAGCTTCCTCTCTCTGTTTCTGATAACAGCCTCCAGCCAGAGCTGATATTCTCATTTAACCTTCTGCGTTGTTTGGCTCCTTCCCCACGTGCTTGTAGGAGGGAAAGGATACCGCTGGATTTAGGGGTGCTGGCAGTCATGTCCCTCCTAATGTCAGTGTGGGGTCCTGGGCTTGTGAGCCGCACGGGGAGGGGAGATGGGGCTGCAGTGCTCCGACCATTGCATTGTGCTGTTCACGGCAGCGGTTATGTGTCACCCTGCGTTAGCAGCACGGCGTTGGCTCTGTTTTCCTCAGCTGAACTGAGACAGTGGGGTGAAATTGCACATGTGCCTCCCCCCGTTTTTTTAATGAGCACAGCCCCCATCAGCCAGGCTGCCAGTGGCATGAGGGCATCCAAAAAGACCGGGCTGGTCTGCTTCCCTCTGTTACCCAAACATGTGTTTGGGTTTGAGTTGTCTTCTCCTGTCGTCAGGTAGCAGAGTTTGATGGGGTTGGTTCACTGTGTTGGTCAACGTGGCTGTGTCCAGCCAGGGGAGAAGACACCTCCGTCACAGGAAGGGATGGGTACAGTTCATGGAGGCAGGCTCCTGCTTTCTGCTCTTGTGGTATGACTAAGCTGTGTGCACAGATGTGTGTGTGCATTTTCAAACATGTGTCTTTCACTTCCATGTACATCAAATAACTTTGCTCTTGGATGGCCTCACCAGCACCTGGAGCTTGTGCTTCAAGTGCCGCTCTTACCCCATCCCTAAGGAAAGCAGTTACATCTGTTATTCAGGAGCTGCGAAGCCTCCCTCATGTGCTTAGTGCTTGGACACTACCCACAACCAACAACTGGAGGACAGCCTGGCCCCTTCCCCCAGCTTCTCACTCTCTGGGTGACACCATGCCAAAATCCCTGCTGGAGGGAGCACTGTGCTGCCAGCGGTGGAAGAAACTCTCCCTGACTGGCAGGAGAGGAAAGTTTTGCAGTTTGTCCAGAGATGTGCCAGAGCACTGTGCTGGGCTGCGTGATGATGCATGGCATGACAGCATCCCACCTTGCATGCACCCAGGGGCTCCTTCTCAGTGGGAGATGAACACTCACCATAAGACAACCACGCATTTCTGCAAGTCACAGAGCTTACGAGGCCAGTTTTCTTCTGCTCTGGTGTTTTTTCTGAAGTCGTAAGCTCCCAGCTGAGCCTACCCCTGCGCGGGGTTTTTCTCCTCCAGCTGGCTGTTTATTTTCATGAAACTATTAGAAATTCAGGCCCTTAAATGTGGTAAAATTTGGCTACAGGTTCAAAAGTTAAAGGACAGCTATGTAGGCAGCTGGTGTTGGTGCGTGGGCTGTGTCTCCTGGTGGCGGGGGTGGGGGGTGGGGACGAGGACGAGGACTCCACTGCTTACAATTAGCAGCCGTCTCCTGGACCCCAGAGGAAAGAGCTGCTTTGCCGCAGGCATCATTTCCCTGGCAAGTACTGTCCATTAAAGGAGCATGATGGTTCCCGGTGCATCCCAAATATGAAAGGAGTGGCAGATGCCCTCCTGGGGGGCTCTGCCTCCCACTCCGCAGCACCAGGCGGTGGTGGAGCAAGGTGGGAAGGAGCAAGGTGCCACGCGGAGTGGGGAGAGGTGCAGGGCAGTGAGTGCCGCCCTCTGGTACACTTCCATTTAATTAAACAAGTTAGTGTCTGTATGTAGAAGGAGCATGCTTAGGATACAGTAGGTATTAGCTAGCGTGTTTTTTCAGAAGAGTATCTCTGTAACACCTCCAGTTTTGCTGAAGGTTACTCATATAAGCTACCCTCAGGTGCAATGAGCTAATGAGATCTCATTGAAATCTACCAAAAATGGTCTGTCTGGGATTGCCTTGAAGTCAAGCGTGAAACCCTCAGGGAAAACACAAGTGAGGGAAGAGAAGGGGGAAACATTTCAAGGAAATTTAGAGAAAAACAGGGAAAAAAAATGTATGAAAATTAGATTATTGCCATCTGGCCCAGGGTTTTTACACTTCTTAGCAGAGATACAACCTCCTGCTGTGTCCTCTGATCTTTGCAGTCCCCTAGTGCTGTAGGGACCCAGGCCTTCATGCTGAAAAGCTGTGGAATGGCTGGGGGGACTGAAGCCAGGGAGGGAGAAACGGGAGGAAACCAAGGAACAAAGCCTCACTTAAGAAATGTCTCAACCACAGACACTCTGCTGCTCTGGAAAGGATTAAAGAACTACAGATCTCAACCAAAAAAACCCACTGTGATCTGAGGCTGTTATGTACTGGTGTTTCGGCCTGCACAGTTGCTCTCTTGCTCACGCAGTGCTGCAGCAGACGTGCCTGGGCTCGGCCAGAGTAGCTGCTCATTGCTAAATGCAGTGCACAGGTTGGGGTGCCAGCTGCTCTGAAGTCATTGGAGGGACAGGTCCCTAGGAAAACCGCCAGTGCCCTGAGGCCGAAATGCATGCCCGAAAGTCTCCCAGGTGGTGCTGGCAGCAGCCGTGTCAGGATGGAAACCGGCTGTGCTCCTGTGGGTCGCCCTGCAGCATCGCTGTCCCCGCTGCGCTGTCCCCGCTGCCCCCTCGCTTGGAGCTGGCCAGCACCGGACAGAGCAGTCTGTAAATTTAAAGGGTCTTTAAATCCTGCTTCCCAAAATGGGAGTGGGGTGCTATCCTGTTTGCAGTGAACTACAGCCTCTGATCTTCAATGCTCAACAGCACTGCAAGGCCAGGGCAGATGTGGTGCCAGGCAGTGTCCCCAGCAGGGTCACAGGAGTTGTCCTGTGGGAGCTGTAAGACCCAGGCTGTCTTCTAGTACCCTCCTCCACAGTCAGTAATTAATATTAATGAACACCATTAGTAGTCAAACAATTTATCCATTAGACTGTCCAAGCTGAAAAATCCTTCAGCAGCATGACTTGTAACTGAACTGGTCACGTTTTTTTTCTTTTTCCTGTGCAGGTAGGCAAAGCAAGTCTCAAACTCACACTTTATTAGAAGTATTTGATAGCATTGTCCCTTTTTTCCCCACCAAAATTCCCTGTGCAAGCCCCACCTGC
>NW_008825080.1:486326-493372 GCF_000699105.1 Pygoscelis adeliae
TTCTTACTGGCCTGCAGCTGTCCGGAGAGACTAATAGGAATACCCTTTTAAAATACGGTGTTGCAGATCGCATTCAGCCCCCGTGTCTGACTCAGGTGGCGTCAAGCCTCAGGCCTTCTGCTCTGCTGGGTTTGCCGGTGCGGGCGCTCCACCAGCTGGGGACAGTGGCGAGGCCCCAGTGCTGTTTCCCGGTGGCACAGCTGCGGTGGCAGTGCTGGAACTCATCTGCTCCAGATGGGCGGCTTGCACAAGCTGCCAGGCAGGAGGAAGCGTGGGTGGCAATGCAGGATGTTTCTCTGGCAGGTTGATGGGCTGGCAAAATCCTCAGGGCTTCGTGCTTGGTGAGCAGCGAAAATCACAACGGAGTGCAACCGCGATGTTCTGCAGGGATGAGTGGGGGGTGGCACGGTGAGCAGGGTGAGGTTTTGGGCTACCTGTACTCTTGCTTACCCCCAGCCAACATTGAAAGCCTGGAGGGTTATTTTTAGACACGTTTGGGCAATTTTCTGCTGCCTCTCTGCAGAGTCCTGCAGCTCTCCTTGTAGTCACGGCCCTCCCTGGCAGCACTAACGGCAGCTTTTTTCCTGGGGAACTGATGTTAGGGTTTGGCTCCTTCTAGCAAAAGGTATCCTCACGGTGGTACCCAAGTTTTCCTCTGCTGTACTGGGTTCAGGGAGAATGGAGATGAAATCCCAGTGCCTACCCTTCCCCTCCCAGTAGCCACCCAGTAGCAGGCAGTGGGTTCCCACCGCTTTCTGGGGACAGGTCATGCACCCACGAGGACCCTCGCTGCAGGGGTGCTGCCAGCTGTGCTGCGACCCTGGGCTGCACAACCTGCTGCCCTGCTGGTGCGGTGCTGCAGAGGAGCGGCTGGGCCGGTCACCGGCTGCTGCGATGGTGTTTTGTGTGTTCATGGCGGATGGGAAATGCTGCTTTGGGCACACACTAATCTCTCCATTTCAGTATAGAGCAGCATATTATTGTGAAAAATAGATCAATATGTGAAAGAAACCCTTTGAAACAGGCTTCATATCCAAAACCCCATGTTGCATTTCAGGTATTGCTGTGGGGCTGGTTTGTACGTGGCTGATGGAGTCTTATACAGACCACTCTGCCTCTGATAAATTGAAATTTCCTCTAACAGGGTAGAGTTTTGTGCCTGATTTAAAAAAAGGGGAGGGAAGGGGGATTTAATTGTGGGTCACTGGAAATGCAGTGAATTACTCTGAAAGCATTAGCGAGAGTGGGTATGAATCACTCCTTTCTCCTTTGTGCTGCTTCAGCTGAACTGCTCCAGTGTTCAGCTTCATTAATAATTAATACAGCCAGGAAGCGGGACTCAGCCGCATTGTCTTCTGTCACAGTCAAAGGGGAGAGCACGTCTGCAGACCTGCACAGCTGCTTTTACGCCAAAGCTCTGGAAAGGATGGCTGGGTGTGTAAGAGAACTAAACAAAATCTGTGCCTCTTGTTGTAGCTAACAGTGGTAGGTGAGAAAAGGTGAGCGCACCATCCAAGATGAAGTGAAGTTTCCCCAGGAGGAGGAAAGAAGCGCACAACAGAAAACACAACCTTGACATCTGCAGCAAGGCTCGCACAGCAACATAACTGCGCTTGTTAGAGGAGAGGAAAGCACAGGGCCTCTGAGGATCCCTTAATGAACAGCTAAAAAAGCCTGAGTGTGTCATGAGGCAGGTTACAGCAAGATGAAGGACTGCCCAGCCCCTGGCACCCCCGCACCTGCTCTGTGAAGGTGCCTGGCTCTGCTGCTTGCCTGGCCCGCACCTCCCACCTGGGCATCTCTCAGGGAGGGCTGATGGATGGGGCAGGGCGGTGCGGGGGGGCATAATCCTGGCTGAGGAATTATTTCCCAGTGAGCATCTCAGCACAGAGGGTGATGGTGGATGGAGGGATGCTGGGAGCACCTTTAGGGTAGGAGTAAAGCTCCGCATCCAGCAATTGTTGAGAGAGGGGCCACAGCTTGCTCACAAGGCAAGGGAGGGACCTCCTGCTGTCACGGTCCTGGGACGTGGAGGGAAAAAGTCCTTGGAGGAATGTCTACAAGACAGCTTGTGTAGAGGAGTCAGGCCCTGGTGAACAGCAGTGAACAGCTTAACTATGTGCATGGCAGATTGGGATGGTATTTTAGTCCATCTACAACTTACTTTATCATCTCTTCTCACCAAGAGTAAACTAGCAACTTCCTTCGATGCAGAGGGAAGTTAATGTTTGCTTACTTTGAGCAATTGTCCGTGTCAAGGTGGTGGGTTGGTGTTTGACATCAGCTAAAAAGCTTTAGTTCAGCATGGAGTTCATTGTACATGTCTGTGGGTTAAGGCTTTCCGAAAAGCTTTTACAGTACAGAAATCACTATTGCTTAGTGAGTTTTTGAAACTAGTACCTTAGGAAAGCTTATTATGTTTCTATCAGTGAAAGACGTATGAAATAACCTGTGCTCGGTGTGAAAAAGCATATGTATGTATATATACACATCCCTTTTTAACCTGTTGAGAATGACAAGCTGTGTGTGGTGTGCCAGTAAACATGTTTCTCTTGTGGAGTAGCTGCATTAAGAAGAAAAAAGCTGCCCCGAACAGCTCATTAGTGCCCAGACTAGTGAGTCTACCTGGAGCAATTCAAGCAGTTACCAGGGGTGAACGTCTGGTCTGGCAGTCTATAAGGACGGGCCTTCCTCGCAAAAGTGAACATATGAGTATTTATTGACAGCTTCAATGCAAGGCCTGCAGGCTCTGACTAAGCTCACCTCTGCCAGCCATGCAAGCTGCGGTGGGGGCCTATGGACTGCTGTGGCTGATCTTACTCCTCCAGCTCCACTGTGAAGGGGCAGAGAGCTGGGGGAGGAGTGCTGTCTTGAGCCACCATCCCCCTTGCTCCAGACACAAGCAGCAAAATGCAGGTGCCTTAGAAGCAAGATTTAAGACAAGTAGCTAAACACAAGTAATTACAGACACACACACACGCGCATACAAGCTAAGATGTTCCTGTGTTACATATGAGGAACACAGCTCAGACGTTCCTTAAAATGGCTCACAGTAACAGAGCCATGGGGAAATCATGCAACAGAACTAACTCTGGCTGGACTTGAAAAGTATTTCATACACTCCATATTGGGGTGGTCAGGAATTCTCAAGGATCAAACAGGTGATGGCATTTTAATCATTAAAATAGACATTGAATTTAACACTCAGTTGAGATGAATGGAACAAGCTCACAGCCCTGTTGTTTGTGTTTTCACCCTAGCTGCAGGAGGACCGAGCTGGCCAGGGAGTCACAGAGGCTGACTGTGCAGACTAGAGAGAGTGGTAAAATACTGCCTCATCTTTTTCTTTTTTTTTTTTCCAATTTAGATGAAGAGAGCAAGCAGAGCAGGCTCTCTGATAGAGCAAAATTGCAGAACTCCATCGTTGTTTATGTCTGGTTTCTGTTCATGACAAAGTCATTGGCAGTAAGTTTTGACAGGGCCATCTTAAAAACTAACGGATGAGTCAAAAGATGAAAGTTGGTTAATCCTATGGTCATCTGCAAAGGTCAATAAGTCTTGGATGTCAGTGGGGACCCTGTGCAAGCCTGGAGCTTGCTGCAGCAGCTGTGGTAAAGGGACTGACACCCCTCTATCACCCCTCCCCTGGGACTCACTGCCAGCATTGCTGCTCAAAGCCTTGTTTACTCCAACCCCCTTCAGCTCAAATAATGCATGTTAGCCAGAGCACTTTTAATAACAGTGCTTTTTTTGTGCCACCAAGCCTATTCTATGGGCAGAGTGCAAAGAGCTGTCATTGTGGCTGTTAGCAGCATATTCATTTTCCTAGCTTCTGCACCTTCACCCCCAAACATGTTCCCTCCAATCTTCACACCTTTTCCTGTCAGGCACTGAGAAAGGGATTGAATATTCACCTCCCCTTCCAGTAGCTAGGCTGTAACAAAATCCCTTCCCCAAAGCGGCGCTCAGCCTCTGGGAGGAGGGAAGGGTGTTGAAGAGGTTGCAGAGCCAGAGGGGCTGCAGCCTCAGTCTGTCCCCCCTCTAAACCCACTTCTCTTGCAGCTGTGCAGAACTAACCCATTTGTCAACTGTATTTTAACTGCAGTTCATCATATTCATCACATTTCATTATCACTTCTCACACCTTTCCTCTGAGTAACTCCCTGCACTCTCACAGTTTTGCTGCACACACGGGTCCTTTCCTTTTAGGCCGGGGCTTTCAATCACTCCCATTTTCCCTGGTCCCACGAGGTTTCTTTCTTTGTACTTCGTATGTCATCACCTCAATACTCTCACACCTTCTCCTTCCTTGGTTAAGCACTGCAAAGGATGTCGTTCTGCTCTTTTTGCTGTTGCTAGGATGGGGCAACTCACCTCTACCATATTATGTTGTTTGGAATGGATACCTATAGTGAGTGATATAAGTAAATAGATACATAACAGACAAACTTAACTCTCCTCGTGGTGCTAAGTCTCCTAGAAACATCCTCCTCAGATGGTTCTTCCTGGTAAATATCATTCAACAGCAAGTATTTTCAACCATAAAGGGTATCTTTGATACTGCATTAGAAATAAACCCTTGCAGCATTTATGCAGAAGGATTTTGGCCCCATTCTCCCATCAGAGCATAAGCTGGCTCACTCCAGGTACCAGTAGGTGCAAGGTTCCTTCTGGTGACTCTGGATGAAGTAGATATTGAGCATGTGGGATCCCTGACCTGCCTGCTGTACCCCTGGGGGAGGTACTCCCACAGCACAGTCACCCGTAGGGAACATTGCCTGTGACTCAACCATTGCAATGCAAAGCCCAGCATCACCGATGACACTGTCACCGAAAGTAGATTTGTGCAAAGACGTGGAAATGTGCACTGAAATGACTAATGTTTGGGTGCCTGTACCCTTCCCCTCTCTCTGCAGATGAAAGGGGCAAGCAACTGCTCAAGCAGTGGAGATGATGCTCATCAGAGAATATAGAAGCCAGCTCAGCATAAATGGCGTGCTGTCATCGCATACTCCTACCCACCCAGATGGGTGTAGCTGCGTTCACATTGACGCTATCCACATCTCTGTACAGGATGGATTGGGACGGTTCACTGTGCGTGCACACAGGCTCCCTGCTGTTCACTGAGTGTGGGGCTGTGGCCCATCAGCACGACACCTTGCTTTGAAGCACCCAGCAGCCTTCTCTGCTGCCTGGAGAACTGCAACCAGAATGAAAAAATACGGAGGTAAAAAGCTGAGCTGGTCTTGGCAGATGTCAGCTTAGGAGAAAGGTAAAAAAGAAAAAAAGGACAATACAGCCCAAGTGCCCAGGTATAACTGTGGGATGGCTCAAGGAGGCCCAGCAGTGTCAAAACTTCTCAAGGCCGGTTCTCAGTGCAGAAAAAGCTGGTGATCCAGTTGGAAAGGGATGAAACCTGGGCTCAAGCCCATATTCTGAGCTGCATCTGTTTGGTGAGGGCAAGAGCATCTTCCACCTGCATTACAGCTATGTGCATGTGCCTGGAAGAGGGACAGGGCAGAGCAGTGCCTGGGCCAAGAAGAGGTTTACCACTAACTGCAAAATACCTGTTAAATCTAAGGTTGTATTACTTGGACCGTGCTCCGAAGCCCTGCTTGATCCCACCTCTCCTCACACTGTATTTGGAGAGAAAGCCACAACCAGAAGGGGTTTGGGTGGCATATATTGGGAAAAGAAGAGGTGTTCACACCAACACCATGCCTTACTGTGGGCTGTCTGGGTGGGAGTGCTGTGCCTGGTCACTAAGGCAGGTCACTTGGTCTCCCTAGAAATGCTATGGGGAAAGGTGGCGTCTACAGGCAGTCAGATCCAGGTGCACCTTCTGGCCTCGCAAAATGGTCCATGAACTGGGTCTGAGCAAGTAATTTCACCTGGGCACTGAGATAAAATGTAGACGGGGCCAACAGAACAGCTGCAGAGATCACTTCACAGGGGGGTTTCAAGCAGAAAACAGAGGCCCAGGACACTGACTGGCCTGGAAGCAGGGCAGTAGGCTCTCACAGGAGTCTCTGTCTGTGTTGCAAGGGGAGAGGCCCTACAAGGCACTGGAGAAGTGAAAGAGAGAGAAGGGCACTGCTGTGCAAGCTGGCTTCTGCCGGCTCCTGGAGACAGCCCAGGGCTTTGCCCTATCTCATGGAGGGATCTCCCAACCAAAGGAATTTCCTCTGCAGCCTGGGTTCCCCCTGGAGCATGGGAAAACATGTGCTAGTAGCCAAATTATGGCTGGGTGCCTTAGTGCTAGTCCTGGATATCCTCCCAGTATTTAATTAGAGGCAGTAATGAAAATAGCATGGTGTTCTCCACGGCTGAAATGAGCAGGGAGCTGCCAAGCTGGCAGAGATCGTGCCACCAGGTCTCCAGGACACCCATGACTCACTCTGCAGCAAAACACCTGACACAGAGCAAGACACTCCTTGGGAAATCCCGTCTGTGTCTGCAAGGATTCCTTCTCCTGCACTGGAGAAAAAAGCAAAAGCTGCAGGAAGAAAAGATGGTCATAAGACCTATTTTCCTTTAGGGATGTAGGAAAGAAATGACTGCAAGGCAGTTCTCCCCGCAGCCTGTGCCAGCTACTACCCTAATAAACAAGTTTGCTGACCTAGATCAGAGTCCATGTATTAGGAACAGGAAAACACTCCTGATCAACACGTGGCTCAGGGGCTGGTGCCATCAGAGGAATTTTGGCTTTTTTGATCATGGGGAGGTTTACACGGCACTGGGCCTGCTGGCGACAGATGGAGTCCAGCTGTCTCACAGGGGGAAAAGGATCATTGATCATGAATTGCCGGGGCTCATTGAGAGGGCTTTAAACTAGGTTCGAAGGGAGAAGGGGATAAAACCAGGCTCACTAGAGATGAGCCTAGGGGTGGCATGCCGATGCTGGGGGCGAAATCGATAGCCCAGCTCAAGTGCATCTACACCAATGCACGCAGCATGGGGGGCAAACGGGAGGAGCTGGAAGCCATTGTGCAGTGGGAGAGATATGACTTAGTCGCCATCACAGAAACATGGTGGGGTGACTCTCA
>NW_008825080.1:493474-493928 GCF_000699105.1 Pygoscelis adeliae
ATAGAGCTCAACAATTGTGATGATGATATGGTTGAGTGTTTATGGGTAAGGATGAGGGGGAAGGCCAGCGAGGCAGATATCCTGCTGGGAGTCTGTTATAGACCACCCAACCAGGATGAAGAGGCGGATGAAGCATTCTACAAGTGGCAGGCAGAAGTTTCACAATCACTAGTCTTGTTCTCATGGGGGACTTCAACTTCCCGGACGTCTGCTGGAAATACAACATGGCAGAGAGGAAGCAGTCTAGGAGGTTCCTGGAGTGTGTGGAAGACAACTTCCTGACACAGCTGGTAAGTGAGCCTACCAGGGGAGGTGCCTCGCTCGACCTGCTGTTTACAAACAGAGAAGGACTGGTGGGAGATGTGGTGGTCGGAGGCCATCTTGGGCTTAGCGACCATGAAATGGTAGAATTCTCAATTCTCGGTGAAGTAAGGAGGGGAGGCAGCAAAATTGC
>NW_008825080.1:495771-504805 GCF_000699105.1 Pygoscelis adeliae
GGGCATGGTGGTGTTGGGTTGATGGTTGGACTCGATGATCTTAGAGGTCTCTTCCAACCTTAATGATTCTAGGATTCTAGGAATCTAGGATGTGAATTGTGCAGCATGGAGCATTGAACAAGCTCTTTGAGGGCACGTGTGTGCAGCGAGCCACAGCTACGCCAGCTCAGGTGCTCCTCCTGGGGCGATGCACACTGTGACGTCTGCCCTTTTGTGTCATGGGTGCAGCCATACAGACCTGCAAGTAGGACACATGTCTTAGGGCCCCACCATTTCAGGGAACTGCCCCATGCAGAGCCTCTCTGCTCTGTACCCAGCCCTGGCAGCAAGCACACCTCTCTAGGTACTGAATGCCTTGCGGAAAACTCATCTCAAAAAGCAAGGGAAGCCGATTGTGAACCAAGCGGTGGGGATCCCATGCTTGACAGCCAACCCCAGTGGCGGGGGGTTCAGCCTTGACAAAGATTCAGCCTTGACAAATCCCCCATCTCACTTGCGTGACACATAAAATCCGATGAGTGAATACGCTACCTGAACCAGGGATGTACAAAAGCACAGACACACTGCCTGTGAATCACCTGCTATTCCTGCCTCCGATGAGTCCCCTGACACGCTGGTGACATGCTAATGCCAAACCATGTAAAGCAACGACTGATACCTCCCACCCTCTTTTCTCACCTATGTCTTCTGGGTGGGTATATGTAGCTTGACAAGAAAGGGGGGCATGAAGGGAGGCTTATGAAGTGACAGGTTTTTATAGGGAGGAAAAAAAGGTAGTGTTTGGTTTTCTGTTTTCTCGCTGTGACATCTGATGACACGAATACCTGTGAATAGAAGCAGCAGTGGCAGGGCAAGGCAAGCATGGATAGCTTCATTAGCCTGCACTGCTTCACGCTGCACTCTCGGATGAGTGTGTGCAGTGCCCATTAAAGCAGCGGGAGCTGTGCCAGCCTGTCCAAGGCAGAATTACAACACCCCCTTGCCCCATTTTTCTGCAGCATAGGGTCATCAGTCTGATCATGGCAGAGCTTAACCCTGGGTTGCTCATGTCCAAGCCACTTGGTGCTGGCCAGACCCAGCTCCCTCGTGCTGTGGGGAAAACCTTATTCCCAACATGTTAGCCTTCTGGACTAATGCCTGTTGCTCAACTTCGCAAACCCTTTTCCCACAACAGCCTCAGACTTAACTTCCCGCAGCAGTGTTGCGTCTTGACCCAGGCTTTTCATTCAGCCACACAGAGGACATCCTGTTATGAAAGCAAAAATTGTGCCAGGGCACAATTGATCCTGTGACCAGGATCCCCTATGTTTTGTTTACAACTTACTCTTAGAGCACTTGAAAGTTTTTGGGGGAGGGGGAAGAGGCAAAGGGACGAAGATACCACATAGCTGTAAGTCCCTGCTCTCTGCATGGCTCGGTGCTGTGAACAAGCATAAGCAAGCATATGTTTTGGCTTGACGTGTTCATTTTCCTTAATTCCCTGCAAAAGCTTGAGCTCTCTGGCTTAGCCTGCACTCAGCACATTTAGGATGTTAGGAATAGAACAGGGAGCTGAAGTTGACGTCTTTACCACATTCCCAAGGAAGCCATGGTTAGGGCTGAATCCAAGCTGTGACCTGGCAGGGCCACTGTAAACCACCATGTGCGCAGTGGCTTCACTTCTGATTGATATCAAAGATGGGTGTGATTCATCCCGCAAATCAGTACAGAATACTAAGCTGTTCAAAACACTGCCTAAAAGTGGTACATAAGTGGAGTGCTGGTCTTCCTGGATCCCCTATGCAGGTGCAAATTTAATCTAGCTGTCTTGTAACTAGAATCATAAATATACTCTGGAAATTTGGGCTCCTAATGAAAACAACAGGAACCAGAGAGTGAGTATTATAATGTTAGCTCATTGCCTCTATTGAATCACCTCCAACACAACCAGCATCACATTGCATTACGGAATGGCAGTGCCACCAGATCCTAACGTAATTTGATCAATTTAAAGTAAAAAAATCTTGCTATGCAGACCTCAGGGGGCATGTGTAGAAACAGTTATATACCTAAAGAATGTTTTTTTCTTCCATCTGAAGCTATGGAGGCCTCATTAGAAACACGGAGAGTTTTAAATGCCTGCCATGGAAGACTGATTAAGGCTTGCTTTCAGGAAGCTGAGGGCAATAAATTAATTCATAAAATTTTTTTCTTTAAGTACTGAAAATGTGTGGTGCTCTAACATGTCACCATGTGAAAATGAACAGAAAGCTGAAAGTATTTCACAGAATGGTGGAACAAAATTGCACATTTGCAGGCATGTGAGGGGTTTTTTTTCTTCTTTTTATTCCCCCCTGATATCTCCAGCTTTTAGCAGCTCCTGCAGTAGGAAAACATGTGAAGCTTTCCAGCCTGGCAGGCAGCAGTGGGAAGCTGGGCACATTGCTCTGAGATCTGACTTGTGCTTCCAGAGGTACTGGTCAAAGTCATCAGCCTGAAGGAAAATAAAATAGCCCTGAGCCATGGTCAGGTGTGCTCGCTGTGTTTAAACCAGGCTGCACTGCTCCAGGAACATGCAGCATTTTCAGACTGCTTGAGAATGATAACGTCAGGGGAAATGATTCAGGGGTTTTAAGAGTGTTTCTTCATGCCCTTGTCTTATGTCTTCAAAGTGTGGTTTTTGGAAAGCACGGCTGAATGGCAGGTGACTCATAAATACCTATTTTAAAGATGGGCTCTAGCTAGTGTGTCACATACAAACCAGACAACATGTGAATCCACTGGTAAAAGCCAGTGACATGATCTGATGAGGAAGAAACCGTCAGTCCTGGTGACGGAAACACTATAGATACCGAAAGTGGAGGCAGGAATTCTTTGCAGTTTCAACTTTGGAGTCATTCGGCTGAGAAGAGTCAAAATCTCCAGCTTCCTCCTCATTTACTTATCCACACGCAGACTTTGAGGATTGCAGAGTCATTAGATCATGTAACCTGACCTTTTCAGCTCTTGGAATCACACGTAGTTAGTCAAGCAGTGTTTGACTGTCTTCCAGTATGATATTCAAGTAGCTGGAAGACTTTTACCCAATTATGCCAAAGTGCTTTATCTTTCTTTTGGAGAAACTGCCTCTTCTGAAGTGACTTCTTTCTCTAGAGGGTAATTTTTTGTCAGAGCTGGACTGACAGGCTTCCCAGCTGCATTATGATTCATTCTCTTACTAATCATCATCTTCAAAAGTGACATTCGCATATATACACAAGTCCTGTCTGAGCTGGCAAGACAGGAAAGTCCCTGGGTGCCTGAGCCAGGGCACAAGGATGCTACTGATGACTAGGAAATCCCACCTGAAGTCTCTACGTTGCACACATGTCCAGGTTTCCATGCTGAGTGAGGAATATGTTCAGCCTTTTATAAAATCACGGTGCATGGACACCTGTCTGGACAGCTGCAAACCTGATACCAATGTCTTTGGCAAGGCAGGAGCAGCTGAAGGCTCTCCTTCAGGCACTCCTAGGTACAGGAGTGAGAAGTACACAGATTCCTTCTTGCAGTGATTCCTGATGATTGCTCAAGTCCTCCTTCCCCTCCAAACCAAGCAAGACCGAATCTGATTACATCAGACCCATCTGCATTGGTCTCTCTCTCTGTCCGTCTTTGTTTTTGCACAGGCTTTGAAAGTGCTTCTTCCTCAGAGCTCAGCTTCTGATCCTCTTTCCTCTGTCTTGTGCACACCTGGTTTCCTAAATCTTAAACAAAGGTGCACCTGAGGTACATCCACAGATCTCAATGCATATAAGTAGAGAGGTGAGAGTAGTCTTCAGCATTTATATGAATAAGGATTTTGTAGTTAACCATTATATCACTACCATATCCTAAAGCAAGTAACACACCTACTGGCCAGCACACTCCAGCCTTCATTCTACATGCAGCGGCACTAAAATGCCCTTTTTGGAAATAAAACACCATTAAATGGTAATGTTGCAGTAGGTAATTTTGGAGTTTCATTGAGAAATTGTTGTTTAATGTGAGCATGGAAGGTGAATCAGACTTCACACATTTAATATGCACTCATTGGTGTGCTATGCTGTGTTAGATAATTACCGTTGTCTTGTGTTGAACACCTCTATTTATACACACTGCTGCTTTTCTCTTCTTTTTGTGTAGATTCTGACTTTTTTGAAGGGGCAAAGCAACCTTTGTTAGCACATAACTACAGTAGACATTAATTTGTGTTGCTCTGCTGACTCAAAACTATTTAAAAAAAAAACAACTGAATTAAAAAGTCATGTAGCAATGCAAAAAATTTGGGAAGTGCTTGGCATTTATCAAATGTTTCATTGGATTATGCTAAAAATAGCTTTTTCTGGAGACTCCTGTTTCCACTGTGACCATATGAAAAGTTTTACATGAACCAGAGGAGCATGGCAGAGAGAAGGCTAACTCTCTTGGGAGGCTCTTTTGCTTTGCTGAAAGGTGAAAATGTTACACACTGTGAACTTGCTCCAGAGACAGTCATCACAATAACTGATAGTGAAAACACAGCTATTTTCACTGAAGAGTTCCTCCTGTTTTAAAGCTGAAAACAGTGGCATTTATTGATGAGCACTAAGTGGCTATAATACAGGTAAAACCTTAATCTCCAAAAGCCTAAAATATGAAATAAAAAAGAGGCTTCAGCCTAGGTACTGGAGAATTAAAGAGACTATAGAATATTTATAAGATGGCAAGCAGATGTTTGAAATTATTTTTATTTGGAGAGTTATAGTCTAGTTGTCAAGAGACAATGCTCACTTGAAACTCTGTGAGAGGCCACTATCTGCTGGAAGTGGTGTGTTGTGGGGGAATCTGTTTGGGCATCAAGAACTCGAAGGCCCAGCACGGCAGTCAGCATTACCTCATGGCAACTCCAAGACATTTCTTTTTCCTCTCTGTATCAGTGTGTGATCTAGCTTTAAAGGAATTGGGGAGCGCTAACAGTAAGAACCCATGAATCCAAGGAAGGGATTTTCCACTACAATGACAGGAAATGTCTCCCTCATCCTGTAAAGCTCTTCTCCACTCGGGGTTTCCCTGGGAAAGCGGTCCTGGGAGGGACCGCTTCTTGAAGACTTTACACGACTTCATCTGTGCCCTCCGGCCATCAGCAGAGGCATTCTGGCAGAAGCAGATTATGCCCCCATTGCAGATGTGGTTACCATCTCCAGCAGTTTTTCATGGCCTTCCAACTCCTTGGAATCACTGGATCCTGCAGCAGGGTTTTGTGCAAAGTCACCCCTGGGCCACTGCAATTCCTGGACCTGGATAAGGTAGCCTTCACCCAGCGTTAAGGCAGGCAGCAGGGAAGCAACTGACCTCATGAGAGCATTGGTGTTGTCCCTGGGGTCTATTTTGTTGTAGGGACTATTGAGTCAGCCACAAACCAGCAGGTTTCCGAGATCCTTCATCAAATGCAGGTGCACTACATGACTGTGGATGACCACAGGTCATGCAATGTGCAACCCTTATCACCCTGCCCTCCCTGGCCTGCAAAAGCTCTGCTTCCCTTTGCAGAAGGGCAGCAGGGCAGCATCTCTTGCTTAAAAAGGAGCAACTGCAGAGCTGCCTGGTATGAAAAATAAGATGCTTTAATGGTCTGAAGCAGCTTCCATATTCTCTGTTTCAGCTTTTCTTATTGTTTGCACTTTTCACTTAGTATCTGCAAACTTTCACAACTTGCTCCGTACCTGATACTTCCTAATTCTCACATGCCATTTCCTTCACCCAGACACTTCATAAATGACTCTGTTCACTGCCGTATCGCTCAGTAAGGCCTAAGTTTGCAACCTCTGCCATGCTGCCCCTTACGCTTGCAAGCACCTCTCCCTGTCTGACACCCGGGACCTCTTCTGCTCTGCTCTGCGGTGAGACCCCACTCTGCTTCTTCAGGCCTCACCAGTCAGTCTTAGTTCAAGCTGAGAAACTGAGAGTGGGTGGAAACTGCAAGGGAGGCAGAACCAAGATGGTGCTGGGAGCAGGGATGAGCTCTCCCAGGCCAGTCTTGGCCCACCAGGGAAGCTCTCTCTCCCAGAGACACTGTTCAGAGAGAAAGCCTTGGCTGGTACTACAACCAGGTGATGGCCAAGATAAAGCAGGGGCGTAAGAGAGTGGAAATGGACATGGCAAGTCCCTTGGCTGGTCACAGCAGCGCTCCCCAGGAAAAGCCACTGCACAGCAGACTCATGCCTCAAGTGAGTTGCTCTGTCTCGCCACCATTTCTGGGTTTTGTTTTTTCCATTTTTAATGCTACATGCTCTTGCGGGCAATGATCGCTGCCATTGCTATGTACATTAGAGCTGGACTATTTCTCCTAATCACTTGCTCAGGCATATTAAGGCAGGATGCTGAGATCTGGGAGCACAGCCCCAGCAGAGCCAGACATTCGCAGAGCTGTATGTGGCTGTGAGCTGGGCCAGGCTGTCTCCCTTTGGGAAAAAAGGAGTACAAAAGGAGTCACATCTCTAAATGACAAGTGATAAGGAAGTCTGGGAGGGAGAAACCCATAACTTTAGTAGATTTAACATGGAACATAAATCCTCCCCTCTCTTCCCCCTCAGTGAGCAAATTTTTGGGTAGCAGCATCTGCAGTGCCCTTTCCCTTGGCCATCCCTCCTGGCCACTTTAGCACACAAAGGGCAAGAGGACGTGTTCCTCCTGCAAAAGCCTTCAGAAATTAGGTCAGCATCCTTTCCAGAGTCATAAGGCAGCACTGGGATTCACGACCTCTGTGTGTCCCTGCTGAGAAATATTTCTATGTTGTCTGCAACAGAGGTTAAGAGGGGACAACATCAGGCGTCGCATGAAGGGAGCTTTTGTGCTCCTGGCCGCCTGCCCTGCCGACACCACGAGACCAGGGCCAGGGAACTTGCGTGGCTCCCTGGTGAAGGCAGGAGCATCGAGCATTGTCTGTCTGAGCTGAGCATCTTCTCACCCTGCCTTCTGGCTGGACAGGGGCGGATCGGTAGGTTGCGATATTTTAGATGTGGGGGATGTGAGGATAGAAGCAGCCTCTTCTCCCATACAGGAATGGGGCAATCTCCCCTGATATTTTAGGAGGAGGTCAGCTGAGCATTTGCAGCCAGCTCTGCTCTCTCTCAAAGCTTTAAACCTCCAGTTAATGTAAATGCCTGCCCAAAGCCTGCAAACCTGGTGGCCCACATCTTTGGGGCAGATGGAAAGATGGGGAGGACTGAGATATCCACAGCCTCTGCTTGGTGCAGAGTGGGGTGAGTCTGTCCCTGACCACTCCACACCCCCATGCACTCTACTGCCCATGTGGAGGACCACAGGGCCCGCTTCTCCTGGGTGGTGAGTTAATAAGAAATACACTTGGTGTTGCTGCTATTTCACTAGTGGGTCTGGCAGCCTTTAAAATTCAGGTTTGCAAGCTTACCGCTATAATAAATGTTTTGGAAGATGCAAACATTTTTTGAGCATTCTGATGAGTCAGTCTGAGGGCTAGGGTTTTAAGAGAAACCGTAGAAATTGTGTGAACTGCAATAATATCATATGAATTGGCAGTGGGATACACCATTTTTGCAGATTGTAGCCTCACGCACCACATGCCTGCCATGTGACAAAGCACAGGTAGCAAGTGATCATTCCTAGCGTGCTAAAGGGTGTTTCCTATACACTGTGTAAAGTTTCCTTGCTTTGCAATCTTGGCAAAACCCCTTCCCATGGCACATCAGGATACTTTCTCCACTGGAGGGTGGTATGCATTAGGCTACAAGGAAGGGGGGAAAGGTGTTTCCTATCTCCCCACTGGAACCAGCTTTTCCCCACTCCTATTCCTGGGGTCACAGAAATAGGAGGGACAGACAGGATACCTCTGCTTACACAAACAGCACACCCTGCATCATGGGCCCACGTTAAAGCTGTGTGTTTCTCCCCCTCTGCAGCTGCTGCAGGTGGGAAGCTCTCTCTGCCTGCCAGCCCCCTGCCCAGCCCACTGCAAGCTGCGGGTCCTGTGCAGCAGCACCTCCTGCTTCTGGCTGAGTTGCAGGAACTGAACAGGAAAGCCTGTTTGGGTGTCCCTGTGAGCCCACCTGGAGGTGTTGGCAAATGCACCACTAATCTTGCATCTGAAAAAATGCAGACGTTTGGATAAGCCTTGAAGCTTGTCAATGCTGAGGTGTTTCTGGCTATGGAACCATAATGTCTTGTCTTAAAGCTGGTAGGAAATGATTGAAGAGTCTCTCGGCACTAATTCTCCAGGGAGTTTCTAGCCCTCGGAGCTCAGAGCAAGGTTGACAACATGGGAGGTGTCAGGGGCAGATGGAGCACTGTGGTGCTGAGCTTGAATGGGGAGGCAGAGACTGGGGTGCCCACGAGGGATGGTGGGAGATCATCTTTGATCGCTTTTCTTTATATATACGGGAGAGCTGACAGCATGAAGTATTTCTCCTTCTTGCTCTTTCTTCCCTTCACCTGAGCAGCAACTCTTAACACACTAAACACACATCTCAGATGCACTTGGAGTACAGACAAAAAGCCCTACGCACCAGACAATAGAAGGGATGAAGCCAATATATTATATAGCTTTTAGGCGCCTATCTCACAGCTTTCCTGGAGTCAGACTCATGGTTTGGGAAATTAGAAGAATGACAATGTTGAAATCTATAATTAAAGACAGAGCTGAAAAGCGTCAGCAGCTGCCGTCAAAATGTGTGCTGCAGGCGAAACAGGATGGGATCTGCGTGGGAAAAGGGGAAAGGGCCGGAACGGAGCAGAAATCTTTCCCACGCTTGGATCCGGACAGGTTAAAGGTAGCAGATACGGCTCTGCAAGGGACTCAGCAGATGGCGCCGAGCTAAAAAAAAAGTCTTGTCGCCACATCGTGGCCAAGAGAGGCCACTCATTTCTGGCGTGGAGAAAACAGCCCTTCTCCCTCTTCTTCTGAAAAGAAAAAAGAGAAAGGGCTGTTCACAGACGTAAAGGCAAGCTGCAGGGAATTATATATGAAAACATTAGCAAAGTATAAAAGGGGCACAGCAACCCCGGCTGCGTCCCGAGAGGG
>NW_008825080.1:504871-509363 GCF_000699105.1 Pygoscelis adeliae
TCCCTCTGCTGCCCGCCTCTGCGCCCAGCGCAGCCCCACGCGGGCTCGAAGCGCCCCTCCTGCTGCACTCGAAACAGAAAACACTGGGGAAGGGTTAGGTCAAAATGCGTGTTCATCAGAGGTAACCCCTTCCAGATTTAGAGCTGGGCTGCTCCTGGGATATAGTAGTAATGCTCGTCTGTACAGTCTGGTCTCCGACAGTCCCTCTTTGGCACACGGCTGTGGGGTACGGCAGAGGAAGGTGGTCAGCGCAACTGTACGTGGTCATCGGCACAGCACTGTGCATTGCAAGCTTACTGACCCCCCACTTCAGCTCTTGCTCTGGTCAGGAGAGCAGCTCTTAGGCATCACCCCCTCCTGTAATGAGGGACTGCGCCGCACGCCTTGCTTGCCTTGTGGCTCGTGGTGAACGACGGCGCAGTGTCGCAGCCAGAAAATGCAGCCTGGCTTGGTGCTCAGGCCTGACACTCAACTACAGAGATCACAGTGATGGGAAAAGTGAATTTCACATGATGGGGCAGCTCAATCTATCAACCGGGCTGAGTAGCAGCCTGGTGTGCGAGCAGGTTAAAAATGGAAACTTCTTCCCGTGAAAGTTGAAATGACAAAACTGCTCCCAAGGCAAAATGCTGTGAAAAAAAATTTTGCTGTTTGAAGAAAGGGATTTCTTCACTGAACAAAAGAAGTTCAGACTGTTTATTGCCCAGAGCTGGCCTTTGTAAAGGATTACAGTATTTTGACTTGTTTTGTCCTCACTTTTAAGTCAAACAAGAAATTGTCATGTCAAAGTATTTTAGACACATTTGCTGAACCAAATTGGGCAGCCCTTCCAGCCCCTATGAACATCTCAATGTGACACTCAGCTTCAGCGTCACTTGCTCTAGCAGCTCTTCCATCTCTTACCTCCTCTTCATATTCTCCAGATTGCTTAATTTCCCCTCTTTATCATGTATTCCTCGAAGTCCATGTTCTTCTGTCCTGGTGTCTACCAGCTCTCCCCACAGCTCTACATGACCCTACCACCTCTACTGCCACCTCCCCTGCCACGTCCCCTGCTGCTGCCTAGCTCCAGCTGCATACCCCAAATCTGCCCCTTTTCATCCTGCCTCTTGGCTGTGCCCAGGGTCAGCTCTGGTGCCCACCTTGCCCCGTGCATGCCTCAGCCTTTGCTGTCTCCTCCACTATGGATCCCTGGATCTTAACAACCCCATCTTTGGTGGTTGAAGTCACTGCTGGACGGGATCAGTTTCTGAGCCAGCCCCATTCCAAATGGCTTCCAATCAGGTAGGTGATGAGTAATCTGGGGAGGTGGGTGGATGCTCTGGTGATCACAGTAATACCCATAACAAATACAAAAGTAATAAATAACAACCAACCCTCTGACAAGCAGATCTCCCCAGCATGAAGGAAAAGGCCAGCAGTGACCCCTCAGCCTGCAGGCAGAGTCAGGAAAGTCACTTCTGATCCAGATTCCTCTCAACAACTTTCTTTTAGGCAATTTAATATAAAAAGGTTACTTTTCCCCTCTTGTGTGCCTGTGCCTCCCCTTGCTGCCTGGCAGGTGACAGGGACAAGGACGGGGCCCTGCCAGGTGGCTCTGAGCGGCTGCAATGTGCAGCAAGGTGCGTTTGCGGCACACGCACATTAGAGGGCTATCTAACGCAATTATAAACCACGCAGCAGAAAGGCACCCGCTGCTCCTTCCCCAGGGGCCTGGGGAAAAAAGGGACTGGGAGGTAGCTGGGAGAGATTTGAGCCAGTAGCACCTGTATGGCGTGTTGAGTAACACAAGGGCTGGTTTTTGCTGTGAGACCAGAAGTGACGGTCAGTTAAAAGACATTTCTGGCATTTGATTTTCACTTCAGTGCAAAGTAAAGTACAGAGGCAGAAGGGAGAAAGCAAGATTTTTAGATGAGCCCATCAGCACAGGGCAGTTCAATGTCACGACTAAATTGAGAACTGGCCATGTTGACCACAGCAGCGTGGGGCTGCAGCAGCAAGTCCTGGTGACCACCCCTTGTGATCTCTGTACCGAGGCATGCGTAGCCCAGGGTGTAAGACCAATGGCAAGCTTTACCAACTAAACACATCAGGGCTCTGACTTGCCAGAAGCCCTGGGACCTCTAAATTGGACAAAGGGACTAGGTCATTCCTGATTTACTAACTCTACTCCTATTCCTGAAGAGTATTGCTTTTACATCAAGATTCTGTGCAGCTCTCATAGACCCTGCTCTTCCCCGCACCTTCGTTTACGCCTATGAGATGAAACCATTAGCTGAGCTGTGTGACTCCCCACTTGTTGGGCTGGAGCAGCACCTTCCAAGCAAATGCAGTGCTCAGAAACCTCGTGGCTGGATTGTGAAGGGTGTCTGAAGGCAAACAGATGACCAGGAAAGAGGTTGCCCACAAGATCATAGGTTCCATTGCTCATACTTGGAAGTGGCTTTGCATGGTATCTGTGGTCGTCAAAACCATCCAGGCCCAGCTGCCTCTTCCTGCTGTGGCTTGTCTCTCATCATCATCATGCGCATATGCCATGGCTTATTATTTGAGTGCAGCATTTATCCGCACCTTTTCTGGTACAGTGAATGGTTTTTGTGGTTATGTGACCTCATTTTCAGAAAATAAGACACACTTCCCAGAATCCCAGCTCTAAAAGGTCACAGTTTCTCTTTGGAATATAAGTGGTGAATGGGGGAGAAAGCATCTGTTTGCCTAGCACTAGGACGCCAAGGCCGCTGACCCAAACTCATGAGGTTAGCCCACCAATGAGCTCGATGCAGGGGGAAAGCCTGTTGCTAGCACATCTCCAAAATATAGTTCTGTGATTTTTCCGTTTCGCCTTGGTAGCAGTTGCCGGGCACCTGCCACGCTGAGTTAATGACTTCTGCATTATGGGTCTGTGCAGGTGTGGATTACCTTTAACCAAGATTGGTAATGCAAGAGAGAAGGCTTAGCAGCTTAATAAGTTGTCTTTCTGGCTCCCTCTGAAATGTAATAGCAAAGTCATTATCTGCTAGTGCAATAGGAAAAATCCCTACTTTTATATTTCAGGACTTTCTATTATTATATTTCAGGAAAGTAATTAGTGGAAGAAAACTGAAAGTCACATGCAGAAGGGGAATTAGGCAATTTCCAGACTGAAATTCTCATCCCAGGGCCAGGTGCTTATGTCCCCTAATACCATGGTTTGGAAAGCACCCATATAATAAAAGTGGATAACAGCCAGACTATTGACCAAAAGCATAGGAATCATGAAATGAAAGGTTGTGTCTGAAATCCTGTGCATGCCCTGGGTTAAGTGACCTCCTGTAGGCTCGAAAGAGCCCCTAAGTACCTCTGTCCTGGTAGATGGTCCCCACTCCCTGCGTGGTGAAAAGAGGCTGTTTAACCAGCTTGTCAGTAATGCTGGTGCAGATGTTTTTATTCTGCATAGATGCAAAGTAACGGTTGTTGTGTGTTGACTTTAGTTATACAGTAAAACCTTAGTGGTTTTCTGCTTTGCCAGGGGGCACGTGGACAGTTAGGTGCCCTCATGCAGGGACAACATCAGAAAACTCGTCTTCCTATTGTTAATTACTGAAAAGAGAAACTGCCATTTGAAATGGGCTTTATTTTCTACACAATTTCTGATGTTGTTCCCCATCAGAAATAAAAGAGATGGCTCAAAGGCAAGTTCCACCTGAGACACCCACCAGATGTTGCCTGAGCTGATGGCCGCCTCGCTGCTGCAGGGCAAGGCTGGCTGGGTGGTGTGTGGAGCAGCACAAGCTGCACGCATTGTGTTGCTGACCTGCAAAGGACCTGGTGGTATCGGGGTCACGGGCTAAGCTTTTTTCTGCTTTGTTGAGTATTAAAGGTAACAGTAAAAATGAAGACATGCTGTGGCCAGCTTTGCTTTTAGGGTACATCTTCTTGAAAGAAAAGCAGGGCAGGGTTTTAAAAAATGGCTGCCTGATGTTATATTCCTAAAACCTTATTTAAGCTTTAAAACTTTAAGAGGCTGGCAAGAGACAGACGTCCTGTGTGGCATCCCCAGATGTTCTACAGCTATTCGTAGACTTATTTTCTAACCACAGGCATTGGTTTGAAACAAGTGTGTACGCACTTCCTGGGGCCTCAGAAAACCCAGCAGGGGCCACAGAGTGAGGTTGCTGTGCTATGAGCATGCTTATGTCTGCGCCTGGCTGAGTTGTATTGGGCTAGCTGCACTGCGTCATTAGGGGTGATAATCTGCCTGCCCAAGGTCTCTCTTTGCGTGTGCTTGGACATGAGAAAAAGGCATTATCTCCTCAGGAGAGCATGTTCCTGCGTAGGGGAGACCCCAGATACCCTCCCCTGGGGCAGCTGTTAGGGAATGAAGAGTGTAATACTAGAGTTTCTAACTCTCCAAGAAGATGTTTTTTATCTTCTGGACGCTCTTGGACACTCACAAGTCTATGGGGCCGGATGGGATCCACCCGAGAGTGCTGAGGGAGCTGGCGGAGGAGCT
>NW_008825080.1:510951-518765 GCF_000699105.1 Pygoscelis adeliae
ATAGATGGGGTGCTCAGGGACATGGTTTAGTGGGCATGGTGGTGTTGGGTTGATGGTTGGACTCGATGATCTTAGAGGTCTTTTCTTAATGATTCTATGAATTGAACCTCTATGATTCTATGATTCTATGATCTTCCTAACAGTGGGGGTTTGGGTGAGCTTTGCCCCTTCCACACCTTTTTTCTGCAGTTGGAATGGTCTCTGGTCTCATTTTCCATCCTACTGCAGTGGGTTGCAGAGCTGCCTGAGCTCACTCTTGGGCTTGGTCACTCATTGGGCTGAGGTGCCTCCTTATCCTGCCACTCCTCCAGCACCTCCAGCTTCTTGACCCCTGGTGGAGCACTGGGACCAGACCCTAGGCAGACCCTCTGGCTAGGACATCACAGAGGACAGGACCTCACACCAGCGCCCCATCGCCTGTGCCTGCCACTGATGACCTGAGTTCACCATGGCTTAAAGCACATCTTTTCCTGATGTCAACCAGTTAAGCTGTAAATCTTCTGGCTTACAGTTTAATTCTTCAGGATCTTGCTTGGGTGCAAACAGACACACAGATATAGCAGGCACTTCATAAGATTTTTGAAGGCACCTTTGTTTTTCACTTTACAGCTCCAGAATTGCACAGGTCTGTACAAAAACCAACTAACCCTCCTTGCACTTAACTGTCTCAGTTTTCTCATTAACTTGCAGAGTCTCTTCAGTTGGGTGTAAGACCACAGTTTGTCTTTCTTGATTTTGGCAGATCACGTTGCTAAGTCATCCACCCTCATTTCACTGGTACATTCTGCCTGTTTGCCCTTTCTTACTCAGTCAGGAATCTTTTCTGCATCACTTTATATCTCCTCTTTCCAGCATCTTTTCTGACATCTTTTTCTTTAGTGGTTAGGAGCTTTCTGTCTCTGTCTCCAGCCTTCTGACTGGAAATAAGATAAAAATGGGTTTTCTTGAGCAAGAAGCACCTGTTGTTGAGACAGTTTTTATCCTAGCAGATCACCATTCTCATCTACCCATCTGTGATTTTCTCTAGTCTAGTTCTACATGTTAGAAGTCCCAGCATATTCAAAAGAGCAGCAATTCAAAAATACCCTCATTCCAAGGTATCGTCAGAAGTCGTCTGTTCCTTCCCTGTTATCCTCCCCCTCTACCCATCATTCTCTTGTCTTCCACTTACCCTAGTAGGCAGAGCAAGTGCATTAGGGCCAATCTCACAGAGCAATGGCATGAAGAAGGTGGATGGAGAAGACACTATGTTTGCTGGTAGCCAGGAGGAATGAGGGAGTTTCATTCTCAGAGGTGATTCGATGACAAGGGCCGATTCCAGAAATAGAAGCTCTGTGAGCGAGGGCAGTGAGCTGCACAGATAGACCCCTCAGAAGAAACCTGCTTAGAGATCTGGGATTCCAAGCTAGGAAGCACTTGCTATTAAGTGAGAACTAGACATTAATCAGGCAATGATTACTCTGCAGATGAGATGTCAATATACTAGAAAAACTGAGGGACTTGATTGAAACACAGCAGAACAACGAGAGGGAACATGTGCTAAAGGAGTTTGCAGGTGGACTCCTGTGAGCAGGAGCTGGGGGGGCACAGGGGACTGTGCGACCTGTTCAACAGATTGGTTGAAGATTAGGACTTATGTGGAGGGAACATAAATTCAGGACTCACAGTAGGGTTCAAACTAGCACAAAGGTGTGTGTGTGTCTAGAAAAAAGCAACACCTGGACAGTGATATATCACAATTTGTGTGAAATACCACCCACCACAACTGAGATGGCTTATTCGGGCTAAGATTACATGACCAACTAATAACAGCATCCAACAGGCACAGATACTGTTTAACAGTTTATACAGTGAAAAGTCAAAAGAAAAAACTTTGCCCCATTTTAAAGGGTCAGTGTATAGGCTGAGACAACAGTGGGCTTATGGTAGGAAAGTGTCTAATCTTTCTCCTGCAGATTCCTAGGGGAAAAACTCCAGTGAATTCTGTGGGTTTCAGACAGCACTACGATTCACCAGTGCTACTGAGAAGATATTAATTAAATGAATTATTGCAGATGTGGTATTGTTGTCCATTATTTTGTCAAAACTGAAGTCATTCTCTCCCAGTTTTAGTAAGTGAAAGGAAATAGAGGGAGGAGGAGGGTAAGACCATGTCACCACAACTGAGACATTCATGAATATAGTCTCTTGAATATTTATTGTAATCACAAAAGGAAAAAAAAAACTTCCAACAAAAGTTTAAACAAAATCCACTTGGTATACAGAAGTCACATACAAACAGAATATCCAATGGAATACACATGGTCTCTACGTCCACATAGAATTAAAACTCTGCACATGGATAAAACTTGTACTTCACGTTCAGACAAGAGCTCCTGTGGATGTATGCAGAAGATTCACAAAATTTGTCACCCAGCAGCATTTTGAACTAACATATTTTTTAGAACCACAGTAACTATATTGTGGGAGGAGTTGGGGGAGGAGGGACAGATTGAGTCTCATCCCCTCACAAATGTATCCTAAGCAAGTACCTCAAGTTTTCTTCAAGAACAGTTCAGCAAGCAAGTTAGCTTGAGGGAGCCAGAACAGCTACATATTTTCAAGGTAAGCATTTATCTTTGTGTATGTAATCACATGTCTATGAGGAATAATAAAAATGCTAGGTAAAATTATCTGCCAGCCCTTGAACAGTCAGGTCACTTAGCAATACAAAGTTTAGGTAAAGCATCCTCAGTCCTGTAGCAGTCTGTATATCTGTATTTAAGTGGTACTTCATTTTATGACTGTTACTTTGTCTGCTGCTCAGCTACAAAGATATCAAGAATTTCCTTTTTTTATTAAGCAATCCCAGATTTCTCTCCACATACATTTTCATTTCACTCTGGTCTGTATAATTTTGCAGAAGTTTTCATGGCAGAAGGTATAAAAACAGAATAATTAACAGAATGAGCTTCTCCCCTGCAGAGTCTGTGGGCACAGCTGGGAACCCATGGCAGATCAGTGATTCAGGGTCTAAGGTCCCAAATGTACCCAAGGGTTTTGCTGAATAGTGATGGTCTTGCTCATGTGCTTAGAGAACTATGAGAAATATGCAAGGATAACAGGAAAGGAAAAAGAAATAATTGGATGTCTCCTTTTAATTTCATGGTTAGATTCTGGGCTGCATTTTGTTTCCATTTATACCTCAGCTTTACTGCTAACAGTGGAGTTGTTCAACATTGAGGGCCATGTGACAGATGAGTGAAGAGTCTGGGTCAATATATTTAAGGATGTATCTTCCATCTTTAGGATCTAGAAAAGTTAAGAAACTTAATTGGCAGAAGTAACTAATTAAGGTCACCATCCACTGCGCTGGACCATTTTGACTGTGACCTTCAAGCTGTTCCCAAAAATGTTAACTCAGGGCACCAACTGAAGTTTGCTGAGTCATCTGCAATAGTATTGGGTACTCCTATTTAATATTTCAGGTAAGTGTTATGATTTAACTGTATCAGATTAAAGAAAACATGCTCACGTGATATTATGCAATACAGGCAGACAGAGCATGTAAGTGATTCTTTAAGAATAACTAACTCACCATAACTGCTGAGCTCTAGGAGGTTCTTTTAATGCTTCTAGAGAACATGCTTTAAAAGTATAGGCAGATAGTTTGGAAATGGTTACAAGCATCTTCTGACTGAAAGTGCTGTCCCACTAGTGTTGGTGTAGCATGCTAATTTTCAAAAAGGACACTCACAACTCTAAAAGTAAAATTGACATGCACTTGCAGTAAACATACAAATATCTTTTACCATTGTCTCACATATGAAAAATAGTTCAAATGACTTAAGAATAGAGTATTCTTACACTAAACTGGTAAAGTGTTTACTAGATAAATTTTACTACATGACACATACATCTACTGGAAATCTTAAGCCACACAGGCATCATCAACAGCTTATCACACATACATGACACTTCTCCCTTTCACACAAGTTTATATACACTGAGTAAATAATTAAATATTGCACTTATTGGCCCATGATTCCTCAGTTTTGAGGTATTCAAAAATAGAAAAAATATCTATTTTTATAACATATTTTCATGCAACATTTAAGACATTTGAATTCCACAAACACTAGTATATAGGTTACACATTCTGACAGTCCAACTGAGCCACGACACATCTGACATTATTGACAAAATATTAAACAGGAGTTACAGCACAAACATTTCATTTAACACTAGTTGCAGGTACATGTCAGAATTACTTGAGGAAATTTATCGCCAGAAGTGGTAAGCAATCTCTAGCTTTCATTTCTGCATGTTATGCATGATCCTGAAGTTATTGGAAGATTAGGACTTTTGCTTCCCCACCAAATCAAATACCAGGTACGTTATTCTATAAATGACAAGACATCTACATCTGCTATGTAGATGGTCTGCATCCTATGGTCTGCAAATGTCACCCAGCTGATTTCTGGTGCTAATGAGAATTTACAGATAAATTCCACTGTGGCATTCCATTTAGGGAAGGCTGTACTGAACATGAACAAGAGTGGGAACTGAATGAGTGTCAAAGATGTACTGCTGTGTATACGTGTATACTATACGTGTGTAGCTACAATTTCTGCTTCAATGAACATCCATGGATAAACCAAGTGGAAAAAAAGAAGAAAAAAAAAGAAAAAGAAAAGCTTAAATTGCAAAGGTGAACTACATTTACCCCTTAATAAAGAAAACTGGTAGAAATCATTCAAATAATTGAAATGAGTTGCCGCTTTACATAAGACTTGACAAATGATGAACCTTAGAGAATCTGGAGTCAGCGTACTGAAGAGACTGTGTATGGATTAAATGGTGTAAATCAACACAACTCACTCCCCTGTTGGCACAAGTGAAGACATGTTGCTTTACACCCCCTGAGGGTTTATCTATGAGGATTTACGTACTCATGGTCTCACATTGCTAAATCTGTCATCCTAAGGAAGAACTAGGCTCATACACTGTGTGTCTGTCTATATGAAACAGGCCAAGGAGGAATCTGTCCGTCAGCAGAACAGTAATTTAGTTGATGCCCTTAAAAATGCAAGTAATAAAACTTGCCTCTCACAAACAAATATAGAAAAGAGTAGTTGGGGTGGGGTGGGGGGCAGAATTTGGAAGGGGGGCTTCTTTTGGAATGCAAATGCAGCATAATTCATCTGCTATTGAAGAAACAAAGGCATCATCATCAGGTGTAGAATTTGTACCACCATTTTTTTCCTAAAAATGACAATTAAAACATTCTCAAAGTTAGGATCAAACTCCAGCAGATTTTGTGCACTCTGAAATAGCACTTCATTCCTAAAATAAAGAAGGTGCAGGTGGTACAGCTGAATATACAGAGCTGAGCAGACTGGGAAGAAAACTTAATCTTTTAGAATGGTGCTCTGGAAAGGCCACATAGATGTAGTTGCTCAGGTAGCTTCTCTAGGCATTGCATTAAGTGTAAGCACAAAGGAACAGACAGTTCCAGGTAACAGTCACGTACACAGCTGTTCAGAAAGAGTATTTTTTGACAGAAAATCAGGCTATCTCATGTATTTCAAACACCAAACAAACAGGTCTAAATAAACAAAACAACAACAACAACAACAAAAAGATACAGTATTTAGTTGCGCTATAAGGACCAGAATACTTGTGAACATGAACTCTTATCAGAATCAAAAACATGCATCTGAAGGTTCAACCCAGCAGGGCTTGCTAGCTGTTCGGCAGGTCAGTGCCAGGAGGCACTGCAGGAACCCGTCACATCCTGTGCTCTTGTGTGCTCCCAAGGCTTTTTCTGAGCACTAGTTTCATCATGCAGCAAGCAAGACACTGTCAGAGCATGATAAAGCTGGTGCATTACCCGTGCACAGGATTAGCCTGCTGCTAAAAGCTTTAGTCTAGATCATAACTTGGAAAATGGGTTGTGTAGTATTAGTTCAGCTGGCACTATGGAGCTCAGGACCCTCTGCCCAAAGGCATCTAATCTCTCAGAAATTTGACATGCTCTGTGTGTCAACTGCTGTATTGCACCAAGTGGCCTAAATCTCAGCTGAAGGGGTTATCTGTGGCTAGACCAATAAGGCTCCATGACATTCAGTCCTATTGCTGTGCTGAGAGTGACAACAAATTAGTGCAAACTGTGTGAGTACTTTTCACGAAGAATTGTGATGAGGCTGAAAATAGTTTTGGATCGCTTATCCCAGGTTTCAATTTAATGATCCAGCCCTCTTCTATCACTAAAATAGAACTCTTTTTAGCCTGGTATTTTCTTTTGATGGAACTGTGCTATGCCAGTGGATAGATCAGGGATCTAACCAAATCCTGCTTGTCTCCTCCAACAACTCATAATCAGTGACTATTGGATATATGTGAAGAACGGGCCATTGATTGTTTAAATTTTGGCCCTTGATCAGGTTGGAATGGGATTTCCAAAAGTGTTCAGCCTAACTACTTGCATTTAAGACAATTGCAGGTCTATCACATAAGTCAATAGGAGCTGAACTAGATTGAAGGAGCCGAACTAGATTGACACAGGCTGCTTTTGGATATCCTACCCTATGAACAGGCCAAGGCATAATTTTAAATAGAATGAAAAACCCAATCCTGCTAGTTCCCTCAGAATTCAAAGTAAATTTTTAGAATGTTTGGGGAAGGCATAGTAAGTTAATTCCCAAAAGCCTTTCTGTCTTCTGTGTTTCTCTACAATAGCCAGGTTCCAGCTGAGAGAGTTACTGAGATCATGATGCTCCTGATCTAAATCTGACCACACTTTATAACAGAAAACTCAATATTGCTGTGAAACATGTGGCTGCAAAAGCCAACCTGTGATGGAAAATCGAAGCCTACTTTTCCAACAGTAGGTAAGCCTGATTGTTAACAAAAGGTCTACTTGAACTTCCACACATTTTCAATTTCAGAGGAAGGGATGATAGGATAAATTTGGTTTGATGGGACATCAGCAGGTCATCCGTCTCAACCTCCTGTTCAAAACAGTGTCAACTAAGACGTCTGAGCAGTCTGCCCAGGGTTTTAGCCAGTCTGGTCTTGAAAACATCCAAGGATTTGATCTGGACACTTTAAAAATTAATCTGACTAATTCTGAACTCTGTGACAATATCTGAGTGTCAATACAAAGATCCTAGGAGTTTTTAAATACTGACTGGTTCTGCTGCTGTACTTCAGATAAGCCTTTTTCTTATAACGTATGTCTAATGAACAATGTTACTCTGGCAGCTGCTTCCCCCATCCTCCTCATCCCATGCAGAAGGTCAGACATGTTGGAGGCCTGGGAGGTTAGTTGTCTCAGAAATGCGAAGGAGAGATTCTCCCTCTTTGATTTTGCTGTTACTCTTCTGCCCAGACTCTTAATACAAAATGAAAGACAATTAATTACTTAATCCTATTTAAGTAAAGAACTATTTATCTATCACTCAATTTGTTTAAAAAGATATATGTTAATAATGTATTGCCACCACTGATGAGAGTCTACATGTTCATAAAGAGGCAGGGAGGGTCCAGAGTTCATTGCAATGGAGTACAAGCAAGGTGTGGCTGTAGCAAGGGGCATCTTGGAGTGTTTTTTCCTTGTTACAATGTGCACAGGAGATGACCATTTTGAGCAAGCATCCTAGAGCAAAGCTGGAAGAATACTTGCACTTGTAGCCATACTGCATGATCCAGGATACGCCCAAGCTGATGTAAGATGTGACTGTCCTCCTCTCGCCTTGCCTGAGATGGCTCAGAATAATAATACAACCTAAAACTTTTCTAAAGGACTTGAGGGCTGAAGCTGGGTGCTGTCT
>NW_008825080.1:518792-520414 GCF_000699105.1 Pygoscelis adeliae
TCACATAGCAAGAAAATGATGGAAAACTGCCCACTGTCTCACACAAAGCTTCCTCAGCTTCTTATCACTTCTTTTTCTAAAGCAGCTGGTACCTAATGGGTGAAGAGGTATTAATGAAAGTCTCTCAGCACAGTTACCAACATGCTGCCTTAGATGTGGGAGAGAAAAACAGCATCCCTGGAGAGAGGCAGGCTTATGGTTGTGATAGCACGTGCCTCTTCCACCTGGCTTCTCATCAGCCCCAAAGAAGACAATGCTTTCTCTTATTGGAAGTAAAAAAGTAAAGTCCAGTCTCCATGTCTACTCAGAAAACAAGTACTTGAGTAAACTAGCTAACAGGACAGACATGGTTTAAAACCCCAGGCTGAAGAAAGAATGTTTCTTCATTTAAGTTAGGCAGCCAATGTAGCACCCTGATGGCATATCTATTTTACATGCATCTATATGCATGTTTGGAAGTAATTTTTGCTGTGTCAAAGTGTATGTAGGTTATTTAATTGGTAAAAAAAAAGTGACCATATTGTCTTAGTGTGTTTCAGGACTTACATAAATTACCTTAAAAAACCAGTAATGTGTGCAGAGGGATTTCTTTGCAGTTGTGAGCAGTTTGCAGTACCTTGTGTTACTTCCTTTTTTTTGTTTGTCTTCTGATTTTTCCCATTGCAGACAGTTTAAGAAATGTCAACCTTGTCCTAAATTCTGTCTAATTGGAACAATAAAACAGTTAATACTTCTTCAATTATGTCATTTAGTTAAAAAATGTCACTGCGATGCAAGTAAAGCAGTTGTACTCCATGGCACAGGTGTAAGAAACAACCACCAATTGCTAGAATAGTACTTTTAAAAACTGTGAAATATGACTATTTTTAACACTTTATTAAAAAAAATTTTGTGTACTTTATTCTGCTATCTTCACAGCCTTTTGCCGATCTTATGAATGGATTCAGCCTAACACTAGAAATGTTGACAATATTTTATTACTCCTAAAGTTTTTAAAAATCTTGTGAAATTCTGATTGTCTTGTCAAAATAGATATCATCATCAAACTAAAAATGAGGTCAGACTCCAGTTCACTGACACCAGCATCACTTCTGCAATAGGTCTGGGTAAAATACAGGCATTTGTAGCCAGTGTGGTGATGGTTGTCTCAGTGACTGAATGGGAGATGAAATTCCTGAAAACTTAAGTATGCAGGTTTGGCAGCAACATGACGAGAGTTTTTGGCTATGAACAACCGAGCGTAATGGATTTGGATTTGGCTCTGTCAGGAGTAATATAGAACTGTGTGTTTAATATCTCATGGCTCGGACGGGCATACTCTTCGCTGGGTAAAAAACTAGCCGGATGGTGAGGCCCCAAGAGTTGTGGTGAATGGAGTTAAATCCAGCTGGTGGCCAGTCACAGGTGGTGTTCCCCAGGGCTCAGTTTTGGGGCCGGTCTTGTTCAATATCTTTATCAATGATCTGGACGAGGGGTCGAGTGCACCCTCAGTAAGTTTGCAGACGACACCAAGTTGGGCGGCAGTGTTGATCTGCTCGAGGGTAGGAAGGCTCTGCAGAGGGACCTGGACAGGCTGGATCGATGGGCCGAGGCCAACTGTATGAGATTCAACAAGGCCAAGT
>NW_008825080.1:520610-536582 GCF_000699105.1 Pygoscelis adeliae
TTTTGGGCCCCTCACTACAAGAAGGACGTTGAGGTGTTGGAGCGTGTCCAGAGAAGGGCAACGAGGCTGGTGAGGGGTCTGGAGAACAAGTCCTGTGAGGAGCAGCTGAAGGAACTGGGGCTGTTCAGCCTGGAGAAAAGGAGGCTGAGGGGAGACCTCATCGCTCTCTACAACTACCTGAAAGGAGGTTGTAGCGAGGTGGGTGTCGGTCTCTTCTCCCGATAGGACAAGAGGAAATGGCCTCAAGTTGTGCCAGGGGAGGTTTAGATTGGATATTAGGAAAAATTTCTTCACTGAAAGTGTTATCAAGCATTGGAACAGGCTGCCCAGGGAAGTGGTTGAGTCATCATCCCTGTAGGTATTTGAAAGATGTGTAGATGTGATGCTTAGGGTTTAGTGGTGGACTTGGCAGCGCTAGGTTAATGGTTGAACTTGATGGTCTTAAAGGTCTTTTGCAACCTAAACTATTCTATGATTCTATGATCCACACAAGTAGAAATGAAAAGAGCTAGTCAGCCCTGCACTACAGGGGTAGGTACTACGGGGATCTCCATAATGATGGAATGAGAAATTAAATCCAGTTTCAGAAGGGTATTTGATAGACATGCAGCTCCCATGGAAATGTAACCATACTAGCTATTAAGCCAGGATGAAGTACCTAATATTTGTGAGGGTCTGCACTGAATGCCCACGTCCAGTTTGAAAATCACAGCGCAGTTTGGTGGCTTTGGGTCCAGGAAATAACTTATTTCTAAATTCTGCAATTTCCAATCGGCCATGATGTGTAACATAGTAAATGTAGATTTGCCAAGGCAATACGCTCCAGGAAGTGTCCCTCATACAAATGATCTGGACAGAATGAGGGATTGGCTCACTAGAGAAATATTTCTAAATTGATTTTCAGTCAGGAGAAAATATAAGTGGTATCAGGAAGCTTATTCTAAAACACCTTGGACACTACCCTAAGGATTCAACTACATAATTTGAAACTGATGAAGCAAGAGCCAATTCTAGGCAAATGTGGTCTGAGGACATGGCACCAGCTGAAGTAAGTGTAATGTAAAACAGTAAAAGGAAAAGAGAAACTAATATCCATGCTGCATGCAAAAGCCAGGTGCTAAAAAATGGATCGTCCCTTCAAACTAATAACCTCTCCATCTCCATACGCATACTTGACCAGCTGCTGATGTAAAATAAAAGACTTTTCTCCCAAATAAATTAATAAGACTATAAATAAAGGCATATAGACCATTCATAAATACTCTGTTGGCAACAGAACACACTGGAGCTGCCTTTGCTGATAGCTGCATTAACAGCTGCAGTTGGGCTGCTGTGGAGGAGGGCTGTCCTTTAGCCGTGTGTTCTGCTTGCTGGCAGCAATGGTGGGATCCGTCTCCAGACTTTCCGACATTTTGTCACAGATGATATCCACGAGTCGCTCAAATGTCTGCTTGACATTAATGTTGTCCTTTGCACTTGTTTCAAAAAATTCAAATCCTAAGAAAATAAACAACACATTTATGTTCGATGCATATTCCAGTATCTCCAATAAATATACAAACTTTTCTTGGGAAAGGAAGCATGGAGTGATACTCAGAAAGCAAAAATGTGAGAGCACACATATAAAAGAGTGATATTGGAAGAGCAGTTAAAATTGTAACACAATCAGAGTAAGTACACTAGTACTATTTTCTTTATACCAAGTCAGATAAAATCAGGACTGGCCCAAATACATTCCCTTAGACAAATTCTACTTTAAAACAGTTTAATCTAAAAATTGACACCAGTTTGAGAGTATTATTATTTTAGAAATGCCCTATATATCCAGCCATTGGGAAGGAATAATCTACTGCTCCATCTCTAACTGTTATGTTCCTCTGAGCATTATTCAGCTGGAAACAGCCACTTCTATTGTGTCATTAACCTGGTACCAAAACAGACAACTGTGTTGGAAATAACCAGGTAAAAAACCAAGCAAGACAAGGAAAGATTTCTGCAATTTGATGTCTACTTAAGTTAGAGGTGAATCTGTGGGACCAAAGGGACTCCCAACCCCACAAACCAAACTAATAAAAAAATACACAAATGCTTATAAGGAAGAAAACTTCCTTAATTAATTTATATAGAAGGACTTTTTATCTATCCATTCCCAATGACTACCCCAAAGGCAAAAATCAGAGCTATCCTTAACCCAGAAGGGACACTGGAAGCCTTTAGGGAGCACAGCCAGCTTTCCTAAGCTCTCTGCTCTGCCCCCGTTTGTCCCATGTTTCATCTCCCACATCTGCCTCCTTCATCCGAGCCGGGTTTGCAACTTGCTGGTCAGCCTGCAATGCAGCAGGCTTCTGCCAGCACTGGGTCTTCCCATGGTTTTGCTTTCTTTGCAAGACATTTGTCTCCTTTAATTTGTTTGTTTTCTAAGCCTTTTCCCCCATGCTCCACCTTTTCCCACAAGTTACCACATTGCTCACCTGAGGGTTCCCTAGTAATTTAAAACTTTCTTCTACTTCTGTCTTTCCACTACCTAACGGTTCAATATTAAAACAGTTTACAAAACGCCTAATCCACTGGTCATTTTACAGAAGTGGCTTAGCCTTTGAACAACTATTTTGGTTCTTTCTGATTAAATCTGAATAACAATGTGCAACTACCACCATGTTTAATGATGACAAAAATCCCAGTAAGAAAAAATCAATCACCTGAAACTCTTGGCAGAAGGGCAGAAAACAGCTTTTTGTGTTTTTGGGTGTTTTTTTTTTTTTTTTTTAAGTTGTGTGTGTTTTCTAGTGAATGGGCTAATCTTCTATTTTGAAAGGCCACTTGAAATTTAAATGCAACTACTTTGATCACATTAATACTATGTATTCAATATGCCATCTAAACAGGATGTAAAGTGCACATTCAGTCCTATAACAGCTTACCATGTAGCTTTTGCATGTTTGAGTACTAGCCTAGAATTACAGCAGATAATTACATTTAGCTTGGCATGATATCCCAGCATGCACTAATAACCAATGCAAAAACTTAACTCTCTGTTCTGAATTTTTTTCATATTTTTAATTTATATAAGGTGCCTTGTGCTGAAATGTCACAAAGTGCTAGATTGTTTAAATGCATAGGAGCTAAACACAGGCCAACGTTAGTGTCCATAGGTAGTTTATGATAACAAGAGGTATAAATATTGTACAGGGATTTGGTCATACAGCATCTATTAATATCAGCAATAAGTGTAAGGATAACCTCACAGGTGTGAGTATACATTGTCATTAAAACTTTTCCTTTCCACATTTCTCTGGAAAACAGGAAAACTGTGCATAATGAAAGACCATCTACAGAAATCATATACTGGGAGGAGGCTTGAATCTACATGGCATTGTTTTAGTTTAGCTTGGCTTACATGTCTCCTTTGTTCTAAACTAGAAGGAAAATGGGGAAAGCCAGTGTATCCTCACTTGCTGGTGGCTTCAGCCCTCCTGCAGAGCTCCATGCAGGAGAATACTGTTCAGATTACTTGGGGACTGCTTGGGAGAAGGAAGATCCTCCACATTTTCGGTGCTCTGTGTTGAAACACGGCTTCAACTCTAGCACGGCAACAGTCAGATCCTTCCACAACTGTTAGTGTCTGCTCCACAGGAAGCAGGAGGAAAGCAGCCATTCCAAAGAGGAACAAGCAGGACCAGAGGGCAGAATGGTTGAGGGACAATGAGAGGATGCCTGAGAAATGGCACACCAAAGCCTTGGAGAAGACGACAGAAGGAAGAATGAATCTTAAGGACATTTATGAGGGGAGCAGTTTTTACACATAGGAAGACAGCATAACTGGCACATGAGATGATCATGAAATGGCCGATATGACAGGTAGGTAAAGGTATCTGGACAGAGAAAAGCAGAAAGTGAAAGGAAAAGAGTCACAAAGAAGAGAGGAGACCCATGTCAGGAAATACTGTAACATGGATAGGATCAAGAAAACAGGCCCACTACCACGGTGAGGATGTTCTGCGTAACAACACCATGAAAAACTTAGAGGTACCCATTCTCCAAGTAAAATAGAGGCTTATTTATTCAAATAAAATAAAAATAGACACTACAGCTGTGGTGAAATCTATGGAATTTCAGTTGCGATTTTGATATAAGAAGGAAATTGCAGTCACAGTAGTGGTGTGTATCAGGCTCTCCCATAGCTGGGTATCAGGCTATTCCTGTATACACATCCCATCAACTTAGCCATTAATTGCCTGAGTGATCCAGCACCTCCTCAGCTAGACCCTGCATAGATGAGACAATGCACTGACCTGTGAGAAAGTGTCTGAACTCTCAGCTGCCTCCACAACAAAGTATTTGCTTTATTCTTTACAGGAACTGTACAGGTGGGAATTTTGGACAGTCCTGGAGATTGCCCCAGGCAGCCCCTGCTGTGCCTAGGCCATCTGATAGGAACTGTTTATTTGCCTAAATGCACTGATAAACATCCTAAGTATAGAACGGGGCATGCTGGTGGGCTCCCCCCAAGAGTTCAGAGAGTCTCACCTGATGCAGCTGAAGACACCATGGCAAAGACCCTTGCAACAGAGGCTCCTGTTGCCATCCAGACAGCAACTGTCTGTCCTGTGCATGGGATTCAATTCCCCATGTGAGTGGTGTTTCTTTTTTTTTTTGTTTAACAGAAACTCTGTGGAACAGTTTCAAAGAGATATGCAGCATTTTTCCTAGCAGAGTGTGACTGGAATAAATATCTGAATTCTGGTTGTTTTCCATTTTGTTATGGAATATTTTGCAGACCTTTTTCCCTGAGACCTCTCCTCTCCTCTCCTCCTAACTCATCTTGCAATTATTTTACTAACAGTACTTAGACACACTAAGCTTCTAAAATGGCTGTATATGAGGGCCTCAGATCTATGCCTTTTAATACCTTCTTCATTTTTTTTTCCACTGCTCATTATTTTCCATGTGAGTATAAGTCTGAAGCGAGACAACTCTCTGGTGATGCTCAGGGCAGCAGAGCTCAAAGAACACCGTGTTCCCACTGCCCATGATGACCTGTACTGATGATGTGAGTGAGACCGGACAGAGCAGATTACTGCAAAGGTATAACAAAGCCCAAGAGGCAAATGGGTAGGTAAAGCAGAACAGAGCTGAAACAGAAAATCCAAAATATCAAAGTGCTGCCTGAACATATGAACAATGTGTGTGGAACATGCATCAGGATGTTCTAATTTAAATGCCTCTTCCGTGTTTAATTCAGTTTTCCCTTTGCTGTCCTTTAAAAAAAACCTTATCTACCTTCTTCCCAATAGCGTTGACTCAAAGAAAGCAGGCAAGCTCTCAGCAGCCCCTGCAGAGCACTACAGCAGTGGGGGCCAGCCAGGACACTGGCATGGTGCTGTTGTTCGGCTGGTGAGCTATAATGCACACAGACCAGTTTAGATAGCCGCCCTGAAACACATAAACAGCCTGAATTACTGACTTGTTCCCTCTCTGCCTCACACTTGTCCTGGCTCTGCAGAGGCTCCTTCATCAATGCTCATTAACACTTGTTTATGCCTGCTTTCAAACAACAAAGGAAAAGAAAAAAAACAGAAAGGAGAGCCATATGCAAAGGGAAGAACATTCTGCACCCTCTCATATTCCTGAGAAAATGTGACATCAAGAGGACACACTAGCTAGCAAATTTTAAGCACAATTCCACAGACAATACAGACAAAAGCTATGTTAATGTTTCACCAGCTGATCAGGAAGACCTTCTGGTTTTAGAGTGTTTGTCCACAACCAAGACAATTTTATTTACCACCCGTGATGTTATGTTATGTTTAAGAGATATCCTCAAGGGTGTGTTCCCACAATAACTAGCCTTCTTTGAAGACAAGCTTGAACTGTGATTTTTAGTGCTGCTCTTGCCAGTGCCCTGTTCAATCCAGTATTTTGAGGAGTAGTAGGAGACTGCAATGACAGAGCAAGAAGCGGCTGCAGGAAGCTGCTCCCTTTGTAACACAGGAGTGTACAAAAGGCAAAATCTAGGAAGCCGTGGGAATGAATCATTTAACAATGTCATAGTGTATAAAGGAGAGGAGCTAATGATGCCTTATTTTCTTGGATTTGCATACTGTGGGCAGTTCTGAGGGGGCACTGGCAGGCACTTATCTTCTTGCCTGCTGTGAATAGTATCTAATAAGGTTTGCATTCACATGGCAGGCTGTCAGTCAAGGTGTGCTGGTTTTGGCTGGGATAGAGTTAATTTTCTTCATAGTAGCTAGTATGGGGCTATGTTTTGGATTTGTGCTGAAAACAGTGTTGATGACACAGGGATGTTTTAGTTACTGCTGAGCAGGGCTTACACAGAGTCAAGGCCTTTTCTCCTCCTCACCCCACCCCACCAGCGAGCAGGATGGGGGTGCACAAGAAGGTGGGAGGGGACACAGCTGGGACAGCTGACCCCAACTGACCAAAGGGATATTCCACACCATATGACGTCATGCTCAGCATGTAAAGCTGGGGGAAGAAGAAGCAAGTAGGGGACATTGGAGTGATGGCATTTGTCTTCCCAAGCAACAGTTACGTGTGATGGAGCCCTGCTTTCCTGGAGATGGCTGAACACCTGCCTGCTGATGGGAAGGAGTGAATGAATTCCTTGTTCTGCTTTGCTTGTGCATGTGGCTTTTGCTTTCACTGTTAAACTGTCTTTATCTCAACCCACGAGTTTTCTCACTTTTACCCTTCCAATTCTCTCCCCCATCCCACCAGGATGTGAGTGGCTGTGTGGTGCTTAGTTGCTGGCTGGGGTTAAACCATGACACAAGGCAACTGCAAGACCTTTCTCCTCTGCTCAGATGTCCACTTCCTCAGAACTGTTAATATCTTTGAGACCTCTACCCGTCTCTCAAAGAGAGAGAGACACACATGGCATGATTGCAAAGGTCATCTCTCCTAGGAAACTGGGCTGAAAGTAGCTGGTGACTGTTGCTGTTCTTCAAAGTATCTCCTACACATGCAACTATGGTAGCAGATCTGGATATACTGTGTTCTGCTTTGTAGACCAGTTGGATGGGACCTCTGCTGTCCAAGCAAGCCCAAGGGCTGGACTATGTTAAAAAAAGTATTAAAACAACAAAATAGGACTTTTCTAATACTACCTCAGCAAAGAGCAGTGCTTCAGCACCATTCTGGATAGAGCTACTGTAAAGGCTCTTAACAGAAATGCTAAGATATTTATCCCACCTTTATGATGGCCAAATTTATTATAAAAAAAAAAAAAAGCTAAATGGGCACTCTCAGCTACGACAGAACGGACAGACCTGAGGGGCAGCTAGTGGTAATGCTCTAGCGAACACCTTCGTTTCCAGTCTTTCAGAACAGGAGGTTTCCATATAAATTTGGGTTGTACTGATTTTGATTGTGGCTTCCAGATACCTTTTAAATGAGTGCATTTGGGCAATAAATTAGATTCCTGGCAAAGACATTTTTTTGATTTGTTTACATGATACATTTGTTGAGCAAACACAATCCCTTGCTTCCCATTGTCATTAAGTAACTTTCCTTTAGCGCTGCTCCAAGTGTGTGAAGGCAATGGCAGGTTGGCATTTCCCCCCTGTAAAAAATCATCCTGGGGACAGAAGCCTTTAATTGCCTTGCCAATACCCTCTGCGTGTTGTAACTAAACAGAAGACTGTTGTTTGTCAGTGCTGTCAGCCTGTCTCCTTCCTCTGGCACTAACATTTGCCCTTTAAAAAGAGCTAAAAAATGGTGAAGGGTGGAACTATGAACAAGCATGTTCCTGCACAACCCAGTTGTTTTCATTTTTAATGCAAAGTTAGATGCAGCCATATGTCCGTGCTTTCAAAGCTGCCGGTGACCCTACCTTCTGCACCACAGCCTCCAGCCAGCCATGGAGGCAAAACAGAACTTGCTGTGCTAGCAAGCTTTGTGCTGAGGTGCCAAGTCCCAATTGATTCCTGATTTAGATGACAAAATTACAGCCCTAAAAATGCCTTTTCTGTTGCTGCCTAAACTCACAGATGCCTAATACCCCCAGTGTACCCACAGATGCCTAATGTACACATTACCCCGCCAGGACTCATACCCCAAGGCAAGTGAAGGTTCACTCCAGTCCTGATGCTGGGGAGCTGCTGTCTTGTGCCCCAGCCCTGGCGGGACACAGAAACCAGTCATATTCCTGCCCCATCTCAGCAGCAGGCCTGGTCTTGCAGGCTTG
The DNA here is from genome assembly GCF_000699105.1 of Pygoscelis adeliae. NCBI lineage: Eukaryota > Metazoa > Chordata > Aves > Sphenisciformes > Spheniscidae > Pygoscelis > Pygoscelis adeliae. Next base: position 528,817 of record NW_008825080.1, read on the forward strand.
CTGATCACACAGAACTGCTGGATGCTGGATGCAAAACTTCACCCTATATAAGTACACAACACTGACAAACACTCCACTTTCAAGCTTGCTGGGGTGCTAAATGGGTTTAATTTGAAGAAATCTAATCACCCCTGAATCGGGTCTCTGGCATCTCCCCAGCATGACCATTATGTACATACATGCCTAAGCCACGAACAAAATGAAAACAAAATAGGCAAAGCAGGGTGATTTTGGTTTGTGCGAAATTTTCTTCTCATTTTTGGTGGAATTTATTTTCAAAGCATTGGGAATCAAGAGAAAGAAAGAAAGAAAAGCTCAAAATAAAGAGTTTAAGGAAGAAATGGCCCAAAAGAGATGAGAAGAGAAAGGATGGAGAGGGGAAAACCACCCCAAAATATGCAAAATAAGGTATGTGTTAAAATCTGAGGGGTAAAATGACTACTTCCCTGAGTGACAAGCTGTGGAGGTGCACTGAAGACCCGGGCACTGCTGATGCTGGGGCATGTAGCATTCAGAGCCCTTTGCAGGGCCCTGAATGCACCATGAGGGCTGGCTTCTGCCAGCCCTTGCAGAAGGGAATGTGAGAGCTCACCCAGAAAGGGCCTGTTTCGTTTTGTTTTCTGACATTGGTTGGTGGCCTCTGGGAGAAACAGTGTGCCAGGGTACATTTAGAAAGCAGGCGAGTGCACCCTAAGGCATGCTCAGACATGCTGGATGCCCCCAGCCATGGGTGACCCTGGGTGGCAGAGTGTAAGAAATGTGGAGGCACAGAAAATCTGATGGGAAGGGCACTGCCCTGAAAACTGCTGGACAGAACATAGAGCCAGAGGCATATTTTAGCAGAACATCACACCAGGTGATCACCAGAGGTTCCTTCCAGCCAACATTTCTATGATACCACAGCTCCATTTCCCAGATCCTTAACCAGCTTGAGCCAAAAAGGTAGGATAGGACAAACAGGACCTTACAGACAAGGTGGCCAGATAATTTGGGGCAGACCTTGCAGTACCCGCCTAGTACCTGGTGCAGCATGAGCACAATAGGCACGGTTTGGACCCGTGGCAGGATTGTACTGTTGCAGCAACCTTAGGGGCCCTGGTCTTAAAAATATAATATGCTCTGTAATGGCAGTACTTGCAATTAAAAACTAAAGAGTGTTGAAATAATTTATAGCACACACAGAGCAAATAGGAGTTCTACAGAAGCACATGAGCAACCAAAGAACACATATAAAATTATGTACCTGATTTGCATGCACAGCAAAATGTCATAAATAAATGGAGAAACTGTGTGTCAAACTACATATGCAACTGTCCATTTGCGTGTGCAGTTACTCAGAGTCTATTCAAAGCCCTGTGCACAGCTCTGCCTGCTAATCCTTTGCAAGATGTAGATCATAATACATCATACAGCCCACGAATAAAAGGAACCAAGAGATTCATGCCATCTGTGAGCCATTCTTTTTATTTCCGTTCTGACAAGTGACACCAAACTTTCATGAACGTATGAAGCTTTGAACTCAGCTGCGATGCACGAGATGAACATGTCAGAAAAGCTGTGTGAGTAATGCAGCTGGCAAGTGTGCATGCATTTGCTTGCAAGAAGTTCCAAGCCTTTTTTACTAAAATGCTTTAAAAGCATTTTAGTAAGTGCTGACTATATAGGGGTTTCACTCAATAGCCAATGCATGTAGTGCTCAGAGCAAACATTCATGAAGAGACAAAATAGCATAAACATTATGTTCCACACCCTTTTTTTGTAGTGATTAGTGAATAAACTTGATTAAATGTGTTTGCTGTGATTCCTGTGTCAATATTAACATTATGTTAATTAATTCTCTCTACTGGCTGGTTTGTCACATTTCTATATTTTCTCAGTATGATATCTCTGTGAGGTAAAGTTACATGACTCAACTGAATTTATTTGATCCTGTCTGTTTTCACTTCATTCTAACATTACTCTTTTAATAATGCTATTATGTTAAACAACCATGAACTAATTTCTGAAAAAAGGCTGTACCACTTACAAAAGGTACTGAATAGGGTGACAAGGAATGGCTAAGATGTGAGATGGTCTTTGTGTCTGGAACAATAAAATAGTCTGGGAATTTCAGCCTGGAGAAAAAGGAGGGGTATGAGAGAGGTGTCTGAAACCAACGGTGTTACAGAGCAGGTAACAGCAAACAATTGTTCCCTCTGTCAGAATATAACAGTGAAGAAACATCAAATAAAACTAGCAAGTGGCCGATTCAAAGCAGAAGCAGATAACTCAGATGAACTGCGCAAATTTAAAGATGTTGTGTATATGGTTTCAAAGACAGCACTGGACAAGTCCATGGATAAAAATCATGAAAGGGCTATTGAATATAAAGATACTGCCTTTGATTCATGAGACCCACAAATACAATTTGCTACAGTCTGGGAAAGTATCACTATATGTTTGCCCTTTAATACCTTTCACAAGGCACCTACTTCTGGCCATTACTGTAGGTAAGGTAGTACGCTGCTTGCAGCTGTGATCTGTGGTGTCATCACCACTGTCATGCCCTATGTCATTAACAACAAACTTTAAAAAAATCTAAAATGGAAACGAGACAAATTGTATCTTCATAAAGATTCTGTTAATTTCCCTTCAAGGTCAGATCTGGTTTTCTTAACCATTCTTTCTCTCTTTTGTGCACTTCCATTAGTGTTATGAGAGAGGTACCCAGAGCTACCACAGGACACTTGACTAGTTTAGCCAGACCTTCCCAGGTAACGAGGCCTATTGCTGGTTGATCTAAACGACTTGTTTGGGTTACACTTGAGAAATAAGCCAGCACTGAGATTTAAAGAAATGATTGATTACATCTTGTTAATAAAATCGAAGGCTATACTTTTCAAAGAGGTTAGCAGCCACAAAAGAGGCACGATTTTCTGATAACACTGTTCTCAACAGGACACCATGTTTCCCAGAGGATTAAATGCCCAGTGCTCTTTTTGACCTTTTGAAAACCTGACCCAAAATGTACATGTATTCATCTTCTCAGTGACTTCAAATAAACCAGGGCTGAAAATAAAACCACACTTGAGAAAAGTGTTTCACAACGTGTTCTTCGTTAAGCACTCATGCATTGTGCTTGCTTGTAATTGTGGCTGCCATCAATGTTGCAGACCATGGCATTCAAAGGACCCACAGTCTTAAAATATCTTGCTGGACACAAAAATCTATATCATTATTTTTAAAACTTGTCCGCAAGAGATATTATCAACTCACTGGCAGAGAAAGAAAAGACGGTCCCAAGTGTTTGACACAACACATGCCCTTCAAACTGGCCAACATGGCCAGAGCACTTACTACAATTCAGGGAAATTTGTTCTGCTGCTTTTCCTGACACCACCTCCCACAATCTCTGAGCAGATTTAAGAAATGATTGCAGCTGTACAGGAAACATATAAACATTTGTGTGTGCAGTCTGAGTGTGGTAAATGACATACTGGATCAGAGCCACAATTTATCCAATACAATAATCTGCCCTTGAGATAGCCACAGGACGTATATATGAGTAAGGAAAACCCCAGAGTAGATAAAGATGGGAATAGAGGGTAATCTGCTTCCATAAAGATTGAATTCTAAATCCCAGGAGTTAGAAGTTGCTTTAAAGCCTGAAACATGAGTTTTGATATCTATCTCATTACCCTTTTTTTTTTTTTTGCAAGCATTGGTTATTACAGCTGAGGATTCTTGACTGTACAACATGCAAAGTTCCTTCTCATCTTGCTAAATTCATGACCTTGGGGATTCCTTGTCAACTCATTGCGTTAATCTTTATATAGGAAAATAGTTCGAGGAGTAGAAATTCAGATTAGTTATGTGACTTAAATTTGCAATGTAGAATTTGAAGATTTTTTTTTAATGTTTATTGCCAGACTTTTTAGTGTCAGGTCTAAATTTGGGTTAAAAGTGTACAGTTACATTTTTTGGATCTCTTTCTACATTGAATACACTTTCCTAGCTCGTATTAAAATGAATAAATATCAGAAATGCTTACAGATGGAAGAACAGGTTATGGCAATATATATAACATGACAAGTATTTCTGCAAAGAAAAATATCCTCTGTTAAAGCAGGTGCAATGTTAACCATTTTGGTTTTGTTGCAAACAGTTTTAGAAACTCAGTTCTTCACAAATGTTGGCAACTTTTCTGGACATAACCTGCTGTTAAATCTTTTCTGTCACCTTTCAAGGACTAATTTATGGTTATTTTTAATGTCTACTTTTAAGGTGTGCTTTTACACATATGTAACTCTTATTTAGACAGATGCAATAGGAAGATATGTTATTCTGATGAAATTATTTACCAGGACAAGCAATTGTACAACTAGAAAAAATGTTTAAAAAAATCAGGTCAGCAAGCTATGAATATATATAAGTTAAGAACCACCAGCATGGGATTAGATCCAGCACAGGTGGTATACTGTGAAATGCCACCATCTCTCTCTGTTTCCCATGCAGTTACTCTTATAACACCCTTTCCCCTAAACGCCTATATAGCAATAGTGACACATGTTCACCAGACTGAGCCTTTACCACAATCAGTTTTAAAAATAATAACAAACCCATGCCCAATACAGCACAGAAATTGACCTCCAATGGTGCCAGGGTTTGATTTGCACACCTGCTGAGCATGCTCTCCAGAGATCAGCAAATTTGAATGAAAAAAACAGGCCAGGTAGTAGTATTATGATGATGCTCTGGAGATTTTCCATTACAGTTTGGCCAGTGTCACCTCAAAAACATTTCATGGTATGAAAGGTTATCACTGCTGGGCAGAAACAGAAAGAACAGAGATGTTCACAGCTCCGTAATTTTCTATGTGGACAATATCTGCTTCCTAGAGGGAGACTTTATGAGACAGAGGTTCATGTTATTTACACCTGTGTAAATGTGCAGTAGGTGAACAGTTAGCAGTGGGAGTTGGATATTGGCGTCTTTCTGTTTTGGATTATTGGTATTGGAAATCATAACCCAAATGTTCTCAACTTGCAAAAAGGTCTAATTCACATTTTGAGTAAGCTGTTTCTTCAATCTCTCCTCTCCTTGGGTTTTTTTTTTTTTTTGTTGGTTTGTTGGGGTTTTTTTAATTTTTCCCTGGCTAGGACGTATCTGCCTATAGCTATAACTATCTAAACATATTGCATATATACACACACGGCTAATCTTGCTGCTTATCACAAAGGCCATAATGTACTTCCTATCCAAGGAGCAGCATAAGGAACATTTTATCAGATATGTCTTTAGTCTAAGCCAACCTCTGAGCCAGCACTGGTCTTACGGACACTTTTAGATGACAGACATGTCACAGCTCTGCATAAGATCATCCCTGGACAGACGTCTATTCTAATGATGTTACAGTGTTAGTGATAACAAGGACAGTTCAGATCTCAGCCTGAGAAACAAAAGGGAGGCAGTGTATGACTATTCCTTTACAGTGAATGTATCACAAACATTTAATTACAAATACTGTAGCAATTAATGACATTACTTTGTGCATTCTCATGAGCAATCATAAAGCTTTTGTAAATTCTTTTCTTACCAAGTTGCTCTGCTAAATGTTTGCCTCTCTCAGTGAAGATTACCCGTTCATCCTCCATGTCACATTTGTTACCGACCAAAATAACCTGGGCATTATCCCAAGAGTATGTTTTGATTTGAGTTGACCTTAAAAGAGAGACACAGGGGGGGAGAGAGAGAGAGAAAGAGAGAAGTCAAACAAAGCAAATTCCCCTTAAATCAATTTCAAACAAAATTGTAACAAGGCAAAAAAGACAATCCTGATTTTGACATCTAGGGTAACAGGGTTCTGTTTAACTCTGGATTTCAAATAAACTAAGGATTATCTGTCAGAAATTATTACAGGAATAATATCAACATAGGTTTTATTTTTGCTTGTTAAGTCAGTCTTTCAATATTTTCTCCTGCCATCAACGTTGTTCTTATATTTTTAGAAAGAAGTGGTGACACTTCCTCCCACACAATTAAAAAAAGTATTTTCACATTTTAATGCAAATCTTATATTCTAAAACCAGAGCTTTGAAAGAAAATCAACAGCTTGTTCATTTCTTATCTTTCAGCTTTTAAAAACAGGATCTAAATTTATCAGCAAAACTTCAAAGCCATTCTGTCTTCCTTCTGTGGTTTCCCTCCAGCACATTCCACTATAGGTCTTTGACCTACCAGGACAACAGCAACGTTTACATTGCGCATTAAGCCATGGATGGGGGCTGAGTCTGAGCTTTGATTTACCTCCCATTTAAATTATACAAGCCCTAACTATGACTACAGCTGAATTGGAGTATCTGAGGCCTTGAAACACCACAGGACCTTGAGTGCTGGTGGTGGAACAGCTTACCCTACAAAGCTCTCTTCTGCAATTTGAATGCAATGCAGCTAATGGGCAACTTAGGAGCACACTCGTAGCACCTCTCAGTCGCTGACTGCCACCATTCTGCTGATAATCAGGCCTGCTCTGTAGGAAGGAAAGGTCCATGTCCTGGCTCCAGGCTCAGCCAGGAGTGATGCTGCTGGCTACCACCTTCTAACTGAGAGCAATACCTGCCCTTGAAGGTAATGCAGGGTGCAGCAAGCTTACTCTAAGCACTTACCCTTTGCCTCGAACTTGTGACTATGTCTGGCTTTAGGCTCCGAGTCAAATGCTTGTAAGATATTAATATATCTTCTGTCCCCATATGATCAGTGGAGAGAGAAAAAGATGTAGGTCATCTCTCTCTCTCTCCCCCTTTGGACAACACAGGGCGCTTAGGAAAACTGCACTGAAATGGAAACTAATCTGCTTAACTACACATTTAGGAGAGGACACCCTGGAAGGGAACCATGCTGTGTATCAGAGCCCTAGGTCCCTGTGAGAAAAGATGAAATAGCTTTGAAAATCTGTCTCCTAAGTGTTTTGGAAGCTGGTCTGTGTGGGTACTAAGTTCACTAGTGACCCCTTCTCATGACACAGCCGTTATCTCTACATATTCAGATCCCTGTCTGCAAAATGTTTCATGCACAAAAAAGATCATGATGTAGTACGACAACCATTTCTAGTGAAAGACAGAAAATGGATCAGACCTCTTCAGCTGGCTTTGCTTATTGCAAGACCAGAGGGATGGACATAGGCAAAAACCGCTACAGCTATCTTTGTAAGCCTTTGCAATTGCCCACAGGCCCAGACCCTCCTGCACGAGTCAAAGCACCTTAAGCCATGTGTGATGGGTTTGCAGCGCCAGGCAGAGGAAGGGGAAGGATCAGACTGCCTTTAGCGTTGTTTCACTTCATTAGAATGACCATAAAGAAGCTGAAGCAAGCCCCGGGCATTTTGTGCTACAGATTGTTCCCTTGTGCCTGCCTTGACCTTTCCTTCAAGAAATGGACACTGTGCTTTTTTAAAATCTGTTTTACAGTAATTTGAGTAGGCGATCATAAGGTATTGTGACCAAAGCAGAAGTCAGACTTCCCTGTACACTTACATTTTACTAAAGATACAATTGCTCAGAAAAAAGGGTACCATGCATACATTTTGGCAGAAATGTTCTTTTGGAACCATCTGAGTTCTTCTGGAATCTGTGGTTAAGCAAAAATAGATATTCTTTTTTTTTTTTTTAACCAGAACTACATTTGTCACTATAGCAACTTTGCAAATACTAGTAGCTCAAACGTCAGAGGATGTTAGTCCATTAAGGACTCTAAAAGAGCTTAGCTTTCAACAGTTACGAGTTGGGGGT
>NW_008825080.1:536608-541031 GCF_000699105.1 Pygoscelis adeliae
ATTGAAGATGTTTCAAAAGCAAAATATACAGTAAAGATATTAAGCTTTACAGAAGGAATTACTTGCGTATTCTGCAAAGGTGAAATATAAGAAATTGATGAATGAAGAAATACAACCTGGAGAAATATCATCACACCAGTGTAAAGAGAATTCATTCAGCCTTGTTTTGCAGACTTTTGCTCCAGAGCCTTACATGAGTTTCTTTGCTGTCCTGGTTTTGGCTGGGATAGAGTTAATTTCCTTCCTAGCAGCTGGTACAGTGCTGCGTTTTGGATTTAGCATGAGAATAATGTTGATAACACACTAATGTTTTAGTTGTTGCTAGGTAGTGCTTACACTAGCCAAGGACTTTTCAGCTTCCCATGCTCTACCGACTGAGAAGGCTGGAGGTGCACAAGAAGCTGGGAGGGGGCACAGCCAGGACAGCTGACCCAAACGGGCCAAAGGGACATTCCATACCATGTGACATCATGCTCAGCACATAAACTGTGGGAAAGCTGGCCAGGGGGGCTGCTGCTCAGGGACCAGCTGGGCATCGGTCAGCAGGTGGTGACCAATTGCATTGTGCATCACTTGCTTTGTATATTATTATTATTATTATTTTATTTCAATTATTAAACTGTTTTTATCTGAACCCATGAGTTTTCTCACTTCTACTCTTCCAATTCTCTCCCCCATCCCACCGGGTGGGGGGAGCGAGCAAGCGGCTGTGTGGTGCTTAGTTGCTGACTGAGGTTAAACCATGACATTTGGTTAAGAATGGAACCCCCTTCGTTTTACTGCAGCTAGACGTGATTTTTCATTCTATGAACTATGAACCTGTGCATTCAAATGCTTCTCATTACCAAAGTGACTTACTTTATTCTTAGACTTTTTTATCTGGTTAGCTTATGTCTCATCTTCCAGTTATAAAGAATTTTTTAAGCAACAAGAGAAGAGATCTTGTCCTTGACAACAGTTCCAAAGGCTTATGGTTTGCAAAAGACTCTGTAGTACAAAAATACAACTGTTTGACTGTGAAAATCAGTCAAATGTATCCCCACCCAACCCCACAACAGTAGGAGCTTGGATTCAAAGAGTATAATAGGCTTATCACTGTTATGTTTTCTTTTAGACATACATTTCCACTAATGGATTCTATAGACTTTGATTCCCACAATTCTCCACAAAAGCCAACACACAGGTCATTTAAAAAAGAGATTTTGCTGTTCCTTGCGTACATGACCTTTCAAATGACTGAGGCTTCTGATTAATCCAAAACACCAACCATTGTCCTTGTAAATAACTTTAGCCTCAGGAAGACTGAAGACATGAAAAGGCAAAGCTGATGTTTGCAGTAAGCTGAATACAGCGATTCTTGTTCAGTCTCAGTGACTTGGTGTATGTCAATAGTAATTTACCCTGTAAATCTTTCACATTCTACTTGTGCGGTAGGCAGGCAATCTGCAACATGCTTGAATTTTTATAATGTATAGACACCAGAGGGTCAGATTAATGCAGGAGTTCAACGATCCATTACTTTCAGTGATCAACACAAGACTTGTTCTCCCTGGAATATTCTGCCATATTCCTTGTCAGAAAAGAGTACTTACTGAATGGTAAGAAATTCAATGCTCTTTGCTCACCTTAAAACAGTGCTGTATTTTCCACTACTGGTTCAAAGTACTGTAAAGTTACATCAATAAATCTCCAAAAGAATTTTGGACTATTATGACAGAAGACTGTCAGAGACAATATGGAGGCTTTTTTCCTTTGTTTTATGGAATGAAATACTATGTGAAAAAAAAGGTTCAAAACAGTTCAAAACGGTTCAAAAACAGTTTTGTGTTTTGAACACAAAAATCCTACTTTGTTTGAAATGAACCCTAAAGGAAAGGCAAAGTTAAACAGTTCACACTGGCATATGTACGTATACACACTGCTTCAGTATTACTGTGCTACCTAGTTCTGGTCCTAGGAAATGCCTTGTAATACTTGTTAGTTCACAAAATATTCTTCTGAAAATATTGCACTTTAGTTCAATAGAGTATAACAAGATTTTGTATTGCTGCCGCTTCCAACACTGTCATTTACTGAAGGAGAGAATAAAACCAGTGTTGCCTAGGCAAAGCAATCCACTGTTACCTCATCTCTCATGAGCACACAGGTTTCAAAGTGAATATTACAATGCTTAAAATGGTGAACACACCATTATAAAGACCAAAGACAGTATCATAATGCACTACCCCCCTCCAAGTCTGCCAAAAAAATAAAATGTCAGTGCTGGTTATAACCAAGCATAGTGAAAATGCACCTTCATGACAGAGAGGAAGCCGTAGTAAAAAGTCTATGTTGCAGCACATTATCTTTTGGGAAAAGATCAGGTACAAGCTTAAAGGGTTACGTCTATTCTCAGATAAGACTCTGCTTGAGGTCTAGAAAAGAATCAGTTTATATAAAGAACTTGATTCTAGCAGGAAGACTGAAACCAACCATGAAAGAACAAAAGTTTCAAGAAGCAGGAGACTAATCTTTGTGCAGCCATGTGACCCTGCATCTCTGAACATGCAAGAACTTCAAATAGTTGTCCAGGCAACAATGGTGGGGTGTCTATGCTCGTGTGGTCAGCTTACAAGAAGTACTGCACAGCATGATGGATTTGGGTTCAGAAATAGGCAGCCCCAGCTGGCTGAGGTAGCTGAGATGCTGGAAGCCAAGGTAGCTAGCACAGAGCAATATGGGAGCATTGCTGTAATGTTACTGTTGTGCAAACTAGCTTGTTCACATTAAATTATGTGATAAAAGCTCATCTGCACATCCACAAAGGAGCACAGAGAGACGGTGGCAGGTGGGAGAGCCCAAATAATATCCTGGCCCTGACGGCTTCCAGGCCAATTGCAGGAGCCATCAGCCTCTCAAAGTGGCACAAAGGCAGGTGACAACCCAAATTAAGGGCTCAGAAGAAGGGACACCCATCCAGGCCCCTCCCAGGGCTGTCCCAGGACAGCCTCAGCCCCACTATCCAGGTGTGAAACCCATCACCATGGGTCAACACTGACAGCTTGTATGTCCATGTGCCAGCAGCTGGGGAGACTGGGATCCAGGGGCAGTTACTGGGCAGACTGAGTGTATTGTGCCCATCTGATGGAGGGACCTACACTGTGTATATGTCTACACAGATATATATTCTCAATAGTGGACCTCCATGCTGCTCTCCCAGGGAGAGGAGCAGGATGAGGCTGTTGGTGCTGTTTGTGTTTGTGGGAGTGCTCTGTGTGTCTGTGCGTGGTCTGTGTGGCTGGCCATGTATATATCCATATATATGTGCTACACGTGTATATGTATATGCGTGTGTTGTGTGCACATGCCTGCTGGGAATAAATCTTCAGACTCACTACTGGTTGGACCTCAGGCACGGAGCTGCAGCAGCCTCACCTCTCTCGAGCTGTCAGATCCAGCATGATATATTTTCCCCTAAGAGTTCAGACTTAACTCAGCTATACCTGAGTAACACTGCATTGTACCCTGGAGAAACTGCTACAGAAGCCAAACCTGCCACTTGTACTCAATACATTTCAGGTTGCACCCACTGATTGGCATAACTTAGGCTTCACTCTGAATATGTCTCCAGAGGATCACTTTTTACTAACTCATATAAGTCCAGAACAAACATTAATCTAACCTGGAATAGTCTCTAGTACATTCTCACCCTCAGACAGCAAGGATAGCAAACAAATACATTCGATAAAGATATGCCCATATAGTAAATATATCAGGAATATGAACTTTTAGAGACAGCTGCCATCTACACACCACTGTTTGGACCTAGAGCCCTCCAAGGATGCCTGCCATCCCTAGAGGGGCTGGTTTCTATGGGCTTTTTAGATGAATTATATAGTAAGTCACATGCACTGGCAGCAGAGAAGCACCCTAACAGAAATGCTCCAGAGGGGGCCACGTATAATGCTTATTCCAGCAAGTTCAGGGAACATGTTGTACTTCTGATGTTCTAGTTTCAGAAAGGAGTACGCAATTAACTAGAGTGCATCATCTTGCCAGGAAAACAAATTTAAAAAAAAAAAAAAAAGCAAAAAAAAACCCAACCTAAAACCAAATTAACAAAAACTCTACCAAAACATCTTCATTTTTTGAAGTTACTGTTATGTTGAGTTCACTGATTGATCCTTAAAATTTTCCCATCTCTGTCTATAGCATGGTGCCTCCAAAGCCTATTAGCTGAACTATCAGGGGTTGCAGTGTAGTGACGGGATCTGGGGTGGAGTCCAGGTTATCTGTTCTAAGACTTTCCCAGTTTACTGCCAGAGGGGGAGTGTCAGAGAAGCAGCTATGAGTTTGGAGGTGGGTCCAAAAACATTCAGTGCTCCCAGTTAAACTTCCTCCCTTTATTTTCAATTAAGCATGCCAAATGGCTGGCTACCTCTCA
>NW_008825080.1:541041-553324 GCF_000699105.1 Pygoscelis adeliae
CAGCATTTTCAGGAGACATAATTTTCCTTCTGTAATTGAGCCAATGGAGGGTATCTTTCCCCACTTCCCGCAGTCCCTATCCTATGATGTGGGAAGGTATGGCACAGCCCACTCCAACCCCTGACACAGACTGGGATGGTGAGGGGAAGCTCTGCCGTTCCCATCTTTTTAGGGGATGGGATCATGTCAGGAGCCCTTTCCCACCCTCCTTGTCTGTGAGGAGATCTGGCACGCTCCCCGTTCAAGCTGTCTTTTCCACAGGGTGAGTCTGAGGTCTCCCTCACACTCCCAAGTGTCTTCTATACTTCAGTGTGTACCATATGCTCCATTCCCTTCCCCATGCCCTCCTTTATGTCTCCTAAACCCTTATTATTCCCAGCAATCCTGATAGGTTATGTGCCTTAGGAATGCCCCTGTATCTTGGAGTTTTCCCATCTCCTCTTTCAATCCTATTCATCTTGGGGATATGATGGAGATGGGGCCTATATAGGATTATTCTTTACAGTGCATTAAATGATTGCAATGCTCAATCTTGATGGCCATTTGGAAGCTGGCTCTGAACCAGCTGCTCTGCACTTGGTGCTCAGACCCTGCTGCAGGGAGGGCAGGGGAAGAGGTGCCCTCCATCAGGCTTTCCATCTGTTCTCCAGTAAATAACCCACTGTTAGTGGGAGATGAGCCATCCAAAATGTATAAACCTACCAACCAAAAACCCCAACTCAACTTTCTGATTGGGATTTTGAGGTTAAAAATTTGAAGCACTCTGAGGAAAAACAAGACAGAAGAGACCTGGAGTACTTGAATACTAGACTTTTTGTGGCCATGATTACTGGCATAGTAGTAATATATAAGAAATAATTAGTAATAACATCAGTAATAATAAAAAGAAGATCCTAACATTTGCCAGATTTTAGCTGAACCGATGAGCAGCTGGGGGCATACATGGCCCCAAGAAACAGAACTAGCTTTGAGAAACAGCTCAGGATCTTTTCTCCCTTACTGATGAGGAAGATCTGGATATTTGCAACTTTTAAACTCAAACTATTGCTATTCATCATTCTGACACGTTCCAGCTGAGGGACATAAAAGCTATATGATTATGGATAATACAATTCTTTTACCTCTTGCATTCATGAACCCCTTTATAATTATTGAAATAATTAGTGAAAACCAACAAAAGCGATCAATAAAGGAAATAATTTTCAAAATAGAAAGCTGAGGTAGATGAACCTGTGACAGGAATGGGGAAATTGCACCTCGATCCTTCTCATCGAGGATTTAACTCTAGTGGATGTCCTAGCATCTACACTTCTATTCAGAATAGATGATGTATACTGAATTTGCAATGCTTACTTTCAGTGATGGTACCAGCACCTGCTGACAGCAAGTGCTTATTGACATGTGACAGAAAATAGGCTAAGATGTCCCAGGAACACTGGACTATTGAACATGGATGGAGGGGGGCAAAGAAAGGGAAAAAATGAACAAAATAAATTTCTTCCATCCTCAGTATCACAAAGCAGCAAGGAAAAGGATCTGTGGAGAAGTGGATGTAATAGCAAAAATGGGATATACCAACCCCTTTACTCTTGCAACAGACCGGGATAGGTGAATGTTGGCCAGGACTGACTGTATTTGATGTGTCAGTTATTGTTTATACAATATTATGTTTTCTGTCTGGATTGAAGGGCAAATGAATTGAAAAATGCCTTATGATTGTGAAATAAGCTGATATTGAAGAAACCAGAAGAATACCAATGACTCACCACTTCCTTCTGACAGGCTTTATCTTCCTTGTGCAAAGCCAAAGGGTGCACACCATGCAATGAAAGGCTACACGTTTAACCTTCCCTTGGAGGAAGATAAATCGATGATGCAGAAGCTGCATGACAGGTGTGACAGTAACAAATTTCTTCATTTTCAGCCAGAAGACTAGACAAAATGCACATCACCCAGAGCATCACAGGTTTTCGTTGTTCTGGTAGGGATTGCGTCTACTTTAAGGAAAGTAAATTTAGCTTTGCCAGTGAACAAAACACAAAAGCTACCTTAATAGAAGACCTCACTACAAGTTTCTGAGGCCATAACTTCATTTTAGAAAACCATGTGCCACATTTCAGTTTTGGCAGGTTATAAAGATAAGAAAAGTGAATCCAGTTCTTTTGGAGGGTAAAAGTGAGCTAATCTTTAATATGTACATTTTTGTAACATTATTAAAGTAAATATGACATCATTTTGCAAAAAGCTTAGTTACTCAAAAAAAAAAAAAGAAAAAGGAGAGAACAGCTAAAGATGTAAGAGCCGGTATTCTCTATGCGTTTATGACATTTATTCTTATGTAAGTATCTTAGTGATAATACCTTACCATAATTGTAATGAGGAAGTATATGCTTGCTCAATAATGTCCACTCTGGGTCTGCATTTTACACAATGCAGTAAGAACTGACATGGCATTGATAACTATGTCATTCTGTGTGGTACCTAAGATGGGAGGTAGGCATCACAGAGATTCATCAATCAGAATTTTCTTTCTTTCTAATCAACCGTTTCTATCTGTTCTTACCTTGCACATGGAAGTGCCTTCCCATCCAGAATCCTCTGCTGAGTACTTTATTGAATTACATTCCATTTTTAATGTAATATACAAATAATTTTCTTAATAGTCCATGAATTAGCTTTGGTGCCTTTTCTGTACAGTGTTGGTTCAAATAAGAGTACCAAGCGTCTTGTTTTCAGAAGATTATTTTCTGACACTAAAATGCAAATCCACTGGATAATGGTATACAGTATCAAATGAATATATTGTGGGAAAAAGACATTCGTGTTCAAACTCTAATTCTTATGTACGTCCCTCTACTTGGAGTTACAATGAAGGACCAGAGGCCTGCAGGGCATACTTAATTTGTATTAATCAGGTTGCAGACGTCCTTAATTTTTGCATCTTTGGCACAATCTCTGCATCCTGCTTTCTTCCCAGCTGTCAAATACACCTTGAAACTACTTTCCAATACCAGTGTAGCAGGAGCCCAATTATGCACTTACTACCTTTAAAAAAAAAAAAAAAGAAAGAAAAAGACTGTGCTCTAACGTGGTACTATACTCTGTATCCTTCCTCCCCAGTACCTCCTGTGCCTGAGCTCTGACTGCCATCTCTTTAGAAGAAAAGCCCACCAGGTGAGGTGTTTTCCTGTACCTGCACAGCCAGCACACCGAAGCTGGCACTTAAACAGCTGGCAGTTAGTCTAAGAACAGCCTTAGGCAGAGTAAGGTCCCGACACACAGTACGTCACCCTGACGTTGCACACCCTGGAGGCTTTTTTGTCACGGAGGCAGATGACAGAGTACTCATATGGAAGCTCCTGACCTACTCCTAAGCAAGGTGGACTTTGGCTGATGGTGTGCAGAATTAATAAAAGACAGTAAATTTTCTGTCAAAGTCAACTGTATTTCTTTCCTTTTCTGATGTGTAGTATATACTTCTTTTCCAGGCTTTTTGTTTAGAAGCATTGAACAGATGTTTACACAGACAGTGGAGAAGAGACAGCAAATACTGTGTTAGACATTAAGGGCAGAGAGATCTTCCAACCTACTACCTTATATTTTGTGTCATGATTAAACAGTATAAAATACATTTCAATATTCTTATTCACAGGAGTACAAAATCCTCTCCTACAACAAGGTTTACTTATGAGCAGACCAACAAATATAACACATTTTTCACAGTGGGACACAGTAATGACACATGTTAATGAAGAGTTTTTATGTCATGTATAATGCCGCAAGCTGTGCCATACTGTGGGAAGTGATTTAGCAACTCACCACACAGACAAAAGGCTGTACATTTTAATTTTCTCCCCACTGGGAAACCCACCATTAAATTATGATCCTTCAAAGCTACAACATGCACAGTGTACACGGTCATAAAAAATTAGGGTTTGAAAGGAGATGGAAAAAAGTATTTACAGGAAAATAATTTTCATGGAAACAATAAAAGGCAAAATACAGTCTGTACTTGCACATCTTTTGACTAACCCCATGGTTTCATGTTCCAGATGCTTCCAAATAAATGATCCTGTTAATCACCTATTTATGTTGATTGCACAGACTGTCACTGGAACTCTGAGTAATGACACTAATCAATACAGCTGATCCTAACTCTGGTATTTGAAAAACATAGCTGTGAAATAAGGAAGTACTGAAGTCATTTACTAAAGCAACTACAGCATCTGTTTGAGTGTATTACACTTTTAAGTAAATGAGCAATTTGCTGTCACTTAAAAATATATTTTCTGCTTGCCATTTTGTATTCATATGTATATATATATAAGGAAACAGATACAGACACATATGTATGTGTCCTCACATTTGCTGTTTTTCTTTCTCACAGTGATGTGCTTTTGAGAATTTAAAAAAAAAAAAAAAAGATAGTTAAGCAAGCAATACTGATGCTGAGCAAGTGTTTTGGGTCCTACATGCTCATATCTAATACTTTCCTCTCCACTGCACCAGTAACAGTCCCTTAACCCTGCACTGCACTACTCTGCCAAAGAGCTTCTCTTGCACTTCTGGAATTATGTATTAGCCTCTTGCCTTCAGCCCTGAAGAGTACCTGCACAGCGATGGCATTTTGGAAGTAGCAAAGTTTTTGCAGGCACAGTCAAGTTCTTTTGGTTTGTAACGAAATTGATAGTTCTGTGTGCATAATTTAGCTTGGTCAGAGTTATTTATTTTTCCTTTTTCTATTTAAATAGCAAATCCAGATTCATATTTACAATATATATGGCAAGTGTCTGGCAACAAGACGTCCCTATTTTAGGGAACTTCTCATTAAACAATTCTCTGGAATTCTGGATTGACCCTGACTGTTTGGTGTCATATCTCATTATGAAATTTGTTGCATATTTGTGGCTATTAATCCCTTCCTGCCTTTTTCGCCAGGAATGTCTTCCAAGTTTTTCCTCACTTCTCAAATTCACTGGTTTGGATTTTATTTCCTCTATTGCTTTAGCTTTCATTTTTCAAGTTTAAGTGAATTCTGCTTTTGCTTCTCTTATATCTGATCCTGTTAGATCATTTGGGGTTATTTTTCTTATCTGGTATTTTGCACAAACTCTTTCATAAAAAAGTCTTATATGCACACAAATTGTGCTCTGAAATGCCGGTGTTCATGTTTTCATGAAGGCGTTAAAACAATATGACCTAATTTTAATCACTGAAAAAGCTTACTAGGTCATTGAAGCCACCTGTGATAATTTATCATGGACTATGCCTGTTAAGGATTCATCCAGCTTGCAAGCCATGTGTCAGGGCTATCATGTGAGTCATTTTACTTCTTGTTGATAAGATAGACAGCATTGTTTTACTAGAACATCAAGGATATGTTAGTTCTGTAATAGTACATTTTATGCCAGAACTGGTACAAATCCTATCAGCATTTTGTCTTTAAAGTTACTTATCTTGTTATCTTCTGGAAGCAGAGCAAAGGAAATGTTCAGAGCTACACTTGAACCCTAGGCATAAAAATGTGATTCCACCATTGTGTCCTTGCACCAATACCTCTTTGGAAGTAATTTCCCTATGTGGCTGTACACTTGCCAGCACAAGAGATTTGAGGTCTGAAATTTTGCATCAGAATACGTGTGGCCTAGTTTTCATCTGAACACCTGAGCTTCTGCCTTTTTTTTCAGATACCTGAAACTGGACTGGCGAAATGGCAACTACCTTAATCTCATTGTTAACTGATACTGGTTAATCAGACAAGTATGAGTTATATAATTGTACCTTTTTTTTTTTTCTTTTTTTTTTCCTTTGAGGCCCTGAAGAGAAATTTTGAATTAGTCTGGTCACACTTTGCTTTTGTGATACTGCTGATCAAAATTCATTTTGTGAGGGCTGCCAGGAGCCAAAGCCAACAGTGAAAACCATTTCACTGTCGACCCTGCCTGGCACAGGGTGGCAGGATTGTCTTGCTGACTCACCCTGCAAGCAAGTAAACTGCAAGTTTATTTCTGCTGACTCACAAAGGATGACAGGAGGCGTTAGACTTTAGATTTTATTTCTAGGATTAAAAATAAAGCAAGAAAAGAGGTTGTAAAAAAAAAAAAAAAAAAAGAGTTGCGTATTAATTCAGAATGTCAGTAGTGCTGGTACCTGATTCACAAATCAAAAGACTGTGTTTTTATGTATGTGTGTATCTATATATACATATTTGCCTCTCAAACCCTAGCTATTATATATTTGAATTTTGTTCTCCATCACAATTCTTAAAACAATAGTGTTTGTCCCTGACCCCAGAATCCAGATTTAAAAGGAAATCCTGAGTATGGTGGAAGCTGTCGGCAACATATGCAGGCATGAATACAACTTTTTATTAAAAAATTTGGAGATTAGATTTAAAGCTTTCTAACACTTTTGAAATGCCACTGTGTTCAGTTTTCAATGTGATACGGCCTAACCTCTCTTAGGGTTCATGTTGAACTTCCATAAATTAAATTTTATCTCACTCTTCCTGTGAGCACTTTAAAGCACACTGTTTAAACCATGTTAGCTAACACATTTTTAAGGTTACAGCTTCTCTCCAGTAATAAAAAAAGTAGTGTTTAATACCGTCTTATTGACACTTTGTCACTGACTTCAGTGGGTAGAGACCGCTCTTGGAGGACACAACTGTGTGCATTAAACAGGTGCTTGGGTAGACAGTAATCTTTGGATGGAAAGCTTATAAGAGCAAGCATCACAAAATCAAAAGTTCATCAGTGAAATTGTTCTGTATCCCCAGAGTGGTAGAGTGAAGTAATGTACTGGAAAATCAAGAGAACAAAACATTTCCTATGCACTGATCCAGAAATGAAAGCCTACAATAGCAAACAAGTAAGTGTGAATCCATGAGTTGGACAGCAGGTCCTTATAAGGCATGGAGCAGAGGAAATGACTGCGCTTTACCAGAAAGTGTTTCCAGTCTGGATGTAACTATATCAACAAAACTGTATTTTGCCCTGGAATGTAATAAACTGTCATGCACTGCCAACTCTGATCCTATAGCAAATCAAATAAAGCAGTAAAACTTTTGCCTGGATAACCACATCCTTATTAGAGATTTCTCTTGGCAGAGCTAGACAGGTTAAGAGTTACAACTCTCCACAGCTCCAACACAGATGGGCTGGCAGAGGTCTTTTTGGGTGCAATTCATCTGGTCTATTCTAGACAACTACTTTAGAATGAGATGAGTAATGAGCAAAAAGTGTCTGTTTCTTGCCGTTGACTAGAAGGGATCCTAATGAATTTAATTTGGATATGGACATCTGCAATGTATCAGCTAAATTTATTCTGAGGAGTCTCACCCACAGCTTTGGATGTTGTCAAGGTCTCCAGGGTTACAGAACTCACTAATAGACTAAAAGATTTGCCTACAGAATAGCAGTATCAGATGAAGGTTCCCCATACACCTCTACTTTACAGATATAAACTAGCAAACATCCAAGCAGACTTATCTCATACCAGAGAAAGATTTCTGTGGAGGTATTAACACTCAGGAGATAGTTTAGCTAATGAATTTATATAAGGTTTGTTGTTATGAAACATTTCTAGCCAAGGCTGATCCTCTAAGGTGTGTTCACTACCTGTAACTCAAGAAGGAAAAACACAGGACTTAGCTTGTGGCAGACTAGGAGGACAGCTGAGTACACCTGTGTGTGTATTGCAGAACTGCAGAAGGGTTACACTCTGGGGCAAGACGGCACCATCTCCTGCCATCCAGCTTCCTTTCTCCCTTTCATTTACAATCGCCACCATCTGATCTCTTTCTCAGAAGGAGCAGAAGGCCTCCCCTCTTTTATCTCTATGGCATTTGGTGGTATTAACCACCAGGTCCTGCAACAAAAAGAGGCCATGGCTGTCTTCATCTAGGAAAATTCCTGCATTTCACTGAAGCTGAATTCTGCATAGCGACATTTGAAAGTGAGGTCTCTGTTGTTCACAGATGAATGGGAGGTTACAGCAAACCTGGCTTCATTTATACATCCCTTTGTCAGCATCTGATGGAACTAGAGCAAGAAATCGCTGGGTATAAAACCTTTATACCTCAGAAACTTCAGGTAGCCCTCATTGTCTTCTTAGCAATGTGTGCTGCTCCGAGCTCATTTAACCCTGTAGGCATGGGGGCGGCAGGTCAGAGTCACAAAAGGAATTTAAGTGGTTAGTTCCTAGCTCCGCCAAATTTTACTGTGGTCTGAGTGTTGATCCTTTTTTTCCAAGATTTGCCCAAGACAGCTAAAGGGTCATCTCCAGGTTATCTAACACAAGGACTTTACTGATAGCTCTGCTCTCAGACACAAGGTGTCCTCTGTAAGTAGGCTTTTGTAGTGTGGATTGTGGACTTGCAGATTGGGGAACTGCCAGTGGGATCCATCAAGTGATAAAGAGAAGGTTAATGGTACTCTATTAACAGAAAAAAAGAAGACATTTCAAGCAGGTGGTTCAGTCTCATCAGGGCTTGTTTCAAAGACACAAATGATGACTACCTCTCAGATAGACAGTCCATAAAAGGGAATGTATACAATCCAAGGCCAACTTGAAACACAGATGTGGGAGGTTTGCGGGGGGAAGCAGAATGAATTGCAATGCAACTGAACTGCTCTCTTTTCTTGAGGGCCACAGAGCCCCTGGGGAACATGCAGAGAGCTTCCAAAGAAACAGGGCTTGCCCCATGGACCTAGTGCTTCCCATGGCAATCCCATGACGTCCAGGTGAGCATTCATAGCTTCAGCCTTCCACACAGAAGTACAGAAGAGAATTTGGACAGCAAGGTTTAAATGTATATTCGCGTTTCCTGTTTGTCACAGCAGTGCTGAATAGATCAATCGTTTCATAAAAAAATTTTAACTTCTACCCTCTGGACATCTGGCAGGGGAAGGACTTAGAAGGGAAAAGAGGATGTGACTGAGAAAGAAATTATGAGTTATCTGAAAACCATCCAGTTAAGTAAAGTGGGGTATGCATGAACAGATTCTAAGGGATAATCAAGTACCTTTTCTAACATTTGTGGCAGATAATCTCTGAAGGCTGAAGTGCCACACTGTCCTTAAACAGTTTAGAATAAGAAGGTAAATCAGATAAAAAAAATAGAGACCATCAAAAGTAACACAAAAGGTCTTATTAATTTGTTGTAAATTACATGTTACATATTTATATATCATGCATGAGTGAGCGAGTCTGAGAAGAAAAACAAATAGCCTTAATCTTACTAAAGCCCAGAACAAATATGCTATATTTTTGTTAATATAATATGATTGCTAAATTAGAGAATCTTTCCTCCCTCTCCTCAATTTTGCCTTAAAGGTTTTTCTAAAATTTTTGCATAACATTAGAAAACCCTCATTGGATTCTAAACAATGGCTGCTGAAAGAGAAAACTGATGAATAACCAGTATTAAACACAAAGAAATATCTAAAGGCAGAAGACACCTATAAATGATTTAAATCCTTAATAAAACCAAAACTCAGTCTGCTGATTCACTTCCCACTTAGTCATGCAGAGCAAAAATAAATATTTAAAAGCAAGATAAATTAAGAACATGCTCTCAGTCAGTGTGAAAAAACACTTGAATATAAAAAACTCACCTGAAGAGAAGAGAGATATGAGAAGGAGGTAGCTGCTACATTGCACACCGAAAAGGAGTTGGGCCTATATATATATATAAGCAATATGCACAAAGCCATCTTTGGCTGCTTTCAGAAGAGAGGCAGGGGTGCTGCAGGAAGATACCACAGAATCCTTATATGGAAAGAAGACAGTGTGGCTCAGCATGCAAAGCAGGATGAATTAAATGTGCTGATTAAATGAACAGCTTGCTTTTTGTACTTCAGTGAAGTTCAAAGCTTTCTGGCCAACCACTTTAACCATACCTAGCAATCAAATAAATGACTTATGTTATAAAACCCTCACGCCGAGAAACAGTAGGTAATGCAAAATTGATCTCTTTATATGCCTCTGTCCCTCACCTTTGTTCAGGGCTTTAAAAAGAATACGTAATACTTTTTAATGCAGGTATAAATGCTAAAGGCTGGCGGAAGGGAGAGACCCTCCACTAAACCACTGTAGAAAGAAACCAAGGACAATGCCCTCTATCCTGACCCCTGAAAGATGGCGCAAACAGGTTTCCCCAAAATTATACCTCAGGCATGTTGCATGCTTATTCCTTGTGTGCAGATCTTTAGCTAAGCAATTGATGGTAAAACAGTCAGTGTTGCCTGCCCTGTTAAATCTATGTTCCCAAGCAGCAGGACACCTGGGCTTTAATCCTGATTGTAACAGAGTCTTACTGCTGACTACAAATCCACAGCAGGGAGTAAGGTGGCACAGGTGGTCCTGAGGACTCACTGTGAAGAGCAGGAGGTCTAATACCTTTGATTAGAGAGATCAAAGAAAAAGCAAACACACCACAAATTTAATTCTCAGACTGAGGACAAGAAGAAGAGAAGTATTTTTACTTGTAATCTGAAGTATTGCTATATAAATCACTGACAGGTACTGACTGTAGCATCCTAGCAGATTTTGGTTTGGTTTGGTTTTTTAGCAATGTATTTTGTGCTGTAACACTTCAAAGTTGATGACAATGATTTTCAGAGAAAGGACATCTAAAATTTGGAGTCATGCTGTCCTGACCTTTGAATTTGAGTGTTGAGTTCTACTAAACTATGTTGGTTGTTCAACTGCCTCAATATGGATTTACAAGTTTATTTTTGGACTGTCAATTAGAATAGTCACAGAATGGTTAGAGCTATGCTCTGCTTGGCCTCTCACAGATACACTAAATGTATGCAAACACTAAACCATCCCTCTTTCTGAGCTTGCCCACAAGCCATGAGAAGAACTGCACACCTCTCATTTTCAGTGCTTCCTAAGGGTCTCCAGCATAGTGTGTAATATCTGGATGTCAGATATCCACATATTTGACCTTGAGGTGATCTTGACATGATCTGGCTCATTCTTTCAGTACCAAAGAAAACAAATGGAAGAAAGCTGCTGTTCTTTCTCTAATTACTGCTTCTGGTTGAAATACTTCTGTACAAAACCCCTCATGTTTCCCATATCTCATGATGCCACCAAACCTCACCTCAGCCTTATTGATAACTCCAGCCTGGATGGCCAACATGTTTCATTATCCTAATAGTAACTTCCACGCATTCTCCCAAGCTGTCCTTCGTAAAAAGCAGCATGATGTTATCCCTCTTTAAATCTCTGCTGAAAAACAACCTGTGTAGTGATGTCTGTTTAATGAGTAGCCAGCTGGGATGCTATGAATGAAGTTATTATACTAATTCTCACTGTTTCACTGGTATCCTGCGTTTCTTCATGTTGCCTTATATCTTTATTCCTTATGCTTCTGTTCATGCTTTACTCATACTTTTTTGTCAGGGATTTTCATTTTTTATTTTTTTATATTCGTGTAAAGTGATTAACACAATGGTATGCCACATATTCCATCAGACTTGACAGTAACAAAGAGAGCTGCAAACACTGAAGGAAAAGCCCAAGGACTAAGCCAGACAGCAGGTTAGAGCAAAGCACATGGGATTACAATATAGTATTGATTTGTAGCTGTCTTGCTCTTGGGGCCAAAATAGAGCCAATTGAGGAAACCAAAAGCAGACCTAGATGCAGGAAGAAGGCATGAGAATTTTATGGACAGATACACATGAAGTCCTCTGGCTCCTGTTTGCTTCTACTGTGTTCAGAGAAACAGGACACGGCATGCGTATTTGTAAATGAAAAAGATACTATACCTGAATAATATAACAAAGTTCTCCATCACAGAGAAACAGCCCTGCCAAAGGCTGAATAACAGCTAACTGTGTGCACTAAGGAAAAACCAAGAATGACATTAAAAGAGCAATGCATCTATATTTAAAATTAGTCCTAATTATTGTGATAATGACAGAATGATGTAGGGTGCTTTACAGGCATCATGAAATACCCTCCCACAATTCATAGCATTCTGAAGCTTTGGTAATAAAATAAAAACAGAATATAAACTCTTGATTCTTATTGTACTTTCAAGGATTTTATGTGTAATTCTATAAGGTCAAAGAGAATAACATTTCTTTTGCCCAAAAACTATGAAAGAAAAATTGTACTTAGTTCAAGTATTCTGAAGAAATACTCTCTAAAAAGCTCAAATTTTCTATAAAGCTAAGTTTTCCTCTTAGTTGTGAACGAGTTGGTTGACATAGTTTATTTGGACTGTGAAAAATTTTGAAACTTTTTTAAGGAGCTCGAGGATTTG
>NW_008825080.1:553584-623482 GCF_000699105.1 Pygoscelis adeliae
AGGTGAGGCAGGGAAGTAACATCTTAGGCTATTGCAGCTGTTTCTGTAGTAAACACAAGTAGTTCAATATAGTACAAACACTAAAATATTGTCATAGAATAGGAGCTGGCTAAGAGACACAGGACAAAGAGGGAAAGAAAACCAACATTTAATTTGGTGAAAAAAGAGCAGCAATGCCTCCAATTTTGGTGAAAAAGTAAAAATAACATTCTGAAAAACAAAGAAAATGAGAACATGTGGACAAATCCATGTTAGATAGTCAGGATGCAAGACAACTGAAAAATTTCTGCAGGAGTAAAGGAATCTAAATGAATGGACAGAGTCATGGCTGTTAAAATTTAGTGTTGATAATTTAAAAAATGCACATTAGAAGGGATCATCTGTACTACTCATCTTCTCTAATGAAGTCTAAATTAACTAAAATCACTTAGGAGAAACCTCAAGTGTCATTGCAAGCTGCTTCATGAAAACCGGTGCCCAATATGCTGAGCAGTTAAATAACCAAGCAAAATGTTGGCTGCATGCACAACACGATTGAGGAGAATACTAAAAAACTCCTTCTTGCCCAAGGTCATTAGCCAAATTTAGGGTTTTGCAGGCAGCGTTCTTTTGGGGGGTTTTGTTGTTTTCTTTATTTTTTCATTTTTGTAGGAGAGTATCACACATATCTTTGATGCAGTTTTCTGATATACAAAAGATGTGCTCAAAACTGAGGTCACACTAGAAATTAAATAGGAGATACTAAATTTTCTCACAGTACCCAAACCTCATAAAACCAGCCTATTCCCCAAAGAAATCCCTGCACAAAGAACTCCCTGCATTTTCTCAGAGGAGCACATTACATGTTTTTTTCTTTTTGGTTTTTGGCTGCTTCTGTCTTCTGACTTTAAATACATAGAATAGGCTCCACCTTACCTAACCTGAGACATTTACAGTGTAAGTGTTCATGACCACAGGTCAGTCACTGCTGACTCCCTCACTGGAGGGCGAAAGGCACTTTTAAAGCACAAATCACACAATCCATTTTAGATGTCTATCTTAGGATGAGACAAATTATGAGACAAAAGTGCCCAATTCACTGCACTGACTGTGAAATGAGCATAAAGTAACTAGCACAGGGCAGATGCTGAAATCTTGTCAGGTGAATGCCCGCCTTACAGATCATCAACATCTCATGATCCCAGCTCAATCATAACTTCTTTTTTTTTTTCAACTTTTTAACTAGCTTTTTCCAAAACAGGAATTTTTACTGGTTCTTCCATTTGTTCTTAATGACATATGGCCATTGTATCAATAGCATAGTTTCACCTGACCTTAATCATAAAAAAACATAAATTGTTTGCAGAAGCTTGCTTGGAACAAGATGCTCAGTCCTAGTCACTCTGGCACAGAAATATATAAATAAAAACAGCCATGAGATATAAACAAGACTTGAGAAAAAGCATACTGTATGATATGGAAACTGGAATTTTTATGTCCTATGAACTGTCAGTGTCCTATGTACCTAAAACAAATGATGGCTTCATTTACATTTATTTTTGGTTCAGACAAGTGAATTTATTAGTTTCACTGACAGAAACACATTGTATTCATTCTGCAAAACTGTTCAGTTATTTTTGAAATTTTCAAAAAGGTACTAAAAATTATTCTGTTGTCTCATAGTGGACTGAATAACTGAGTAGGCTACAGCTGCCTGGTACTTGGATGAAAGCCTGTCCTGGGATTTCAGGTATCTTAGCTGCAAGCCAGAGTTATGACCATTTTAGGGCACATGAACACAAGAAGCTGAAAGTCTTCATCCAGTTTGCTCTAACTGATGGATGGAAATAACAAAAAAAGAATCTTTATTTAATATGTAGTAGATGGAAACCAAAGAACAATAATTTTATCTGAGAAAAGCATATAAGACTTACAAAACTGTAAGCCTGAAAAAAGAGTATTTAAAAATAGTTTTTCCAGACATCAGCCTTTTACATGAAACTAATTCTATTCTTCATACTCAACATCTAATTTTTCCCATTAAATTCAGTAACGATTGCCATACACAAAGTGGAGATGTCTGCTTGGGTACAGCACTAAGTAAATCAAGGCCTTCTGATAAATATAGATAATAGGGGTGCTTTTAACCCTCCCAGAGCCAAGTAGTTCTTACAAAAACCAAAGCACTGAAGGGGCAAGTTTGCAAATAATTGTAGATTAATAGAAGTGGTTGTTTAAAAATCTTTGGCTCTATACACAGTAGTAACCTGATGTTCTCTGAAGATGTTAGGAAGGAAAGCTTGAACAACTTGCCATGATAGAAGAGCCAGAGGGCGTGAAGTTAGTCAGTGCCTTCTTCAGCTATCTCACATAGCTAGCTATGGGGTCAGAGAAACACAACAAAATCCATCCTGCAGGGATTTGTTCAGTGCCAGAATACTTTCAGGATAGTTTACAGCAAATAAATCACATAGTGGGAGAAGGTCCTTCTGATTTAATGTTTGTGTAAGTAGACAAAGTATGTTTTTTTTTATTTCAGCTTGCCAGCCCTTCCCTTTATAAATACATGTAACAATGTTGTGCATTTTAAACATATCTATTTGTAGCCTGCCTTACTGTGGCTTGAATTTAGAGTGATTCGAGGCAATCTGAAGCCTTCTCTGCAATTTTAAAATACACTGAGTGGCTTAATAAAATTAACACCTTTGCATATTGATGACTCTCTACTTATGTCTTTAGACCACCACAGTTACAATGACACTTGTATCGTTCCCTGTGAATGCTGGAAATTTTGGGTTTTGATTTGTGTGTAAAAATGAAGGATATGCTCAGACCTCCGTGGTTTTCAGTTTTGACACTACAAGTGATTCTATTAATTATGCAAAGAATTAGGGAACACACAAAGGCATAAATAAAACAGTAGGAGGACTAAGACATTTTGAAATTAGTATTTTCATGTAACATGTGGTCTTTTTCCAAAATTATTTTTGTTTAGATTATGGCATTTCTACACAGAGAAACTGGGGGAGATAGAACTGTTAAGTAGATGAAGAAAAATATGGCACTAACTTCAATTCTGTCATAACGGATATGTAAAAGTCTTCCAACATTTTGGCTGACTTATCTTTGTTAAACCAGAAATAGATGGAAAGTTATGCAGACCTACAGAGAACTGCTCAGAATTGTGAGCAACACACACTAGTCAAGGCATTGTTGCCCTCCCCATACCCATCACACATCAGTATTTTATGATATCCCTTGGCAAGAGGCTTTGAAGTCAGTCATCTCAAAGGTTTACCATTGTGTCAAGAATTTGTGTACAAAGTATGACCATTTTGTCTAGTCTCAGTCAAAATTCAGTTTTATTACATGCATTTAACCCATTCATATTTTTCTGTGAAGAATATCTGCTAATATAAAACATAAGATTCAGTGGATAGGGTCGTTTTACAGTAAAAAATGCCTATTGATTCACAAAATAGCAGAGGAGGTGACTCTTAGTCCCTCAATCAAACAGTTGTTAATTGACCAATCAAATACAGTACAGAGTTCCTCATGCACCCAGTTGGCATTTGTGTCTCTGCAGACATAAATTTGTCCTTAATTTAGGCAGTGCATTAAGACCATTCTTTGAATAAGTTTGCAGTAAATATGTTTTGGAAGGAAAGATTAAATCTATCTGAATCTCCTGAAGGACTCAAGAAGCTTAGTTATAAAAGCTAGCATTTTCCATCAGAAAACTATTTTGTCCCCGAGGAGTAAAATCTAAGACAGAGAATACTCCAGGTGAAAAAATTCCTAAGTAGCTGTATAAGGAAAGCATCTACAGAATGTCAGCTGCATACAGGGAGACTGCCCAAGGAGGTAATATCTTTTATTAGGCCAAGTGACAGAGCTGGTAAAACAGAAAAGTTTCAGCGACATATATCCTTCTTTAAGTCTTCAGGAAAAAAGGCTAAAATCTTGTCTTTTTATTCCAGCTGTATTACTTGGTCCAATAAAAGCAGATTTTATTTGCATTCAATTGTAACCTGACTTGACTAAGGAGTGATTTTGAAAGTTTCCTCATCTAAGGTGGAGAAGAATCTAAAAATGGGGATTCTGGTGCAGCTTAATAAAAGTGCTTAGCTCCCCAACATGTTTTCCAGAGTACCCAAAAAGTAGGAGGATATATCCGCACAGAAACTGCATTTGTGGAAATACCTTCAAGTGATGTGATAAGCAGAAAGGTGTTTTCCATGGAACAAAGCTATGAGTACCTACCTGAATCCTTCTGGTTCGGTAGGAATCTGATCCTTACAAGGAACAAGAGTTACATCTCACACAATTTTTGGGGGTTATAAAAATAAGCAAATTCAAATAAAAACTTCTAGATAGACATTAGAAATAAGCTGGAAATAAGGGGAAATATAGATCTGCTGACTGAGTGGGGAAGAGTTATGATGGCCTGACAAAGTCCAAGTATTCGATATCCTGTACTTGATACCTTATTCAGTCTTTAAAATAAAGATTGGTTTTCAGGCATAATGCAAGTTTACTAATAGGAGAGAAATGCATGCCAAAATAGCAAAGAAGTTAATGAATGTTCAGGTAATTGAATGTCAGCAGAGCCTAATGATTCCTAAGGCATTAAGGAAACTGTTGAAGTAATATCTAAACTATTAGTGACTATCTTTGAGTACTTGTGGAGCAGGTCCCAAGAAATTATACACAGGAAAGCTTAGAATACATTAAAAAAAAAAAAGTTAAAAGTGGAAGCTGAGGAACTATAGACCAATAAGCCCACTTAATGCCTGGAAATATTTAGCACCAGAACAGTTTCCTGGCTCCTTGGGTGTAACAAGTTCATAAGACATAGCCACCATACAATGTGTTACTGACATTGCTACGTCAATAATGAAGAATGTCAGACCAATGTGGTTGCTTTCATTGATAGGCTAACTAACCTGGCAGGTACAGGGGAGAAAATGCATGAGATTCCTCTTGATTTTAATAAGGTTAACATGTAACAGGAATTTTCTATACAGCAGCAAAGGAAATATGCAGAAGAGAAACTGAAAAAAATTAAAGTCTGCCCTCAGATTAGTTATGAATGATTCACTGTCAGGCTAGAAAGGCACTCTAAACATGGCCTGTCAATGCGTTTCTATTTGCTGCTGTATTAATGACTTGGATGACAGAATAAGGAAGACACCGATCAAATCTGAAGACACCAAGCTGGAGGGAAGTATTTGCAAGTGCTTCAGAGAATGGGATCAGAATTCTAAATGGTCTTGATAGACTGGTGGAGCAATCTGGAATCAATGAGATGAAATTTATTACAGACAAGTGCAAAGTGCTACCTTCTGGAAGAAGAAAGCAAATGCATAAAGACGAGCTTTGAAATAACTGACTAGATGGTGTTTCTAAAGAAAAGGAATCTGGGGCTGCAGTGACCAAAAACTGAGTATGGGTAATACAGTGACAAGACAAATCTGACTCTTGGCAGAGTTAAGAGGTATTATAAAGAACAAGGATTATTCATTCTACTCAGCATTTGCAGGATGTTTTACATGCTATACTTTAAGACAAATTAGGAGGATTATAGAGGACAGAAACAAGACAGATCAGAGGTTTAGAAAATTGTGAACAAATACGAAAAGACTATAATTTTAATTTAGAAAGGGTGGTAGAAGAAGCAACATAATAACAGTACTCTAATACTTTAAAAAAGACACAAAGAAAAATAAATTATTAACCTCAGCTGGAGACAAGTTGGATAGCCCATGAAAAATTGTGAGCACTGACAGTGGCCCATGGGGAATATCTAGCAGAGAGATATGAACTAGACACTATTCTGGGGTTCCCACAGCCCCTGTAGGCAGGGAGCATTTTGATTTCATGCCACATCTTTCTTAGTGATGTAGTTGACAAGCTTGGCTTACTATGGTTCTGAATAGCCTTTTCTATGGCAAATCAGTTTGATGCACTTCTTATTAGAGTCACCGAGGCATACATCAGCATTTCTCTTTGTGCTGTGCAGATGTGCTATGTACACTCTATTCCAGAGAAAATTCCTTTATATGCATTACGGCACCACATTTGAAAACATGATGAGTCTCTGAATCTCCCAAACTGTCAAAGTCCCTTTATTATAAACTTCTAACAAAAGATGAAACCAAGATATTTGACACAAATTGAGGGTCATGCTCCAAGAATGGAATGATGTGTTAAAGTGGGCGAAACAGCCCTGTGCCCCCAAATCCACCCAAAATGTCCTTATCCATGAACAGCTACTAAATGAATACTTGCTTAGCTACCTAGTTAAATACTGTGTCTTGACATTTTGATCCTGAACGTCCACAATATTTTTACATGACTTATTAATGGAAGAGTGAGCAATCATAAGTCCAAACCAAAATACAGCAAGGCTAGGATTCAGCACTTTTAACTTCAGCCTCTGAAAGCCTAGGCATCCACTCTAAATCAGTTGCTTTGGCTCCTTCCATAGTCAAAGCAAAGGCACAGGACCTGGCAGAGAGAAGTTCATTCCACTGTATAATGACTGTGAAAGTTTGGTAGATGAATTTCCCCTCCCAGGTTCTTATTTCTCTTCTTTGATTATAAATAGAGCCTTGGTGACTGGCTTAGACTGCTACCTAATTTAAAGTTAGAAGAGAATGATTGTAGTATAACTAACTGAGCTTATTGCTTAATCATCTATATTTACACAGATCTGAAGGGTCAAAGACAAATGAACATTGATTAATATGCAATATATATGGAAAATAAACATACTTTTAAAAGGTTGAAGATGCTAGATATGAAGAGATAGAGAAAATTAACTTTGGACTAGAAGCATAAAGAGAGATCAAAGGAAAAAAAAATCCAGCAGTGACCTGAGCCATTACCAAGACAAATGTTTACTGACAAGCTTCAAAACTCCCCCAAAGCAGGAATTTACTGAACATGAAATACATGTTCTGCAACTTCTGTATGATCAAGATAATAAGCAGTTTTTAAAATAACACAATTAATAGGTTTTCTTTTGTGACCAAAATGTTAAAGGCTATTAAACAAGAGCTAAACAAGATACTGCTATATCAGCAACTTTAATTAAGGAATATTGTAAAACAAATACTTTAAAACTAAATATGCCCATGTACAAAGGAGGCATTTTGCTTTTCTGATGATGTAGGCAGAAATGACCTATGATGTGTTTTATGCTGATTGTTACAAGACATTTTCCAGAAGAGGGAGTTAGAAAAACACTCACGACTTTCATAAAAGAAACATGAATCCATTTCACTGCTTCTCCTTGGGCTGTGCACCCTGCACTGAGACTCTGCAGAACTTCCATTACAGATGGAAATGCTTCTGAAAGTCACCTTCACTAGAGTTACCCAAGGAAATCCCAAGCCTTGAAGTTTACTCATGACAGTGGCTTTCTTCTTCTAATTCTGTCAATAGAAGACTAATTACAACACCCTCTCCAACTGAAGTTTAAGATGATCCTTGGTGTTACAAATTAAATGTAAGGCACGGATATCTGAACAACACTGTATTCTCTCATATATAGTTGAAGAGGTCTTGGCAGAATTTTATTTGGTGAACCACCTGTTTCTTTTATTTGAGACACTGTCATCACAAGTAGTATCTTTCATTAAGCTGATTTATCTAAGTGATACAACTGGTCACTTTTCAGATAAATTAAATTTTCAAAAGCTAAACCAGAAGTGTGTATCAGACTGCAGGGAAGTATATTATGAATGACTTAAGGCAGATAGACATTCTTTGATTAATACTAGTGAATTATATGATTAATAGATTTGTAGATCTAGAGCATTACTATTGGTTATTATATGGAAGATCATGTTTTATGTAATTTTGAAGTCCTCTAATAAAAGTAAGCTATAGATTTGATACATCTCTATCAGAGCAAGAGCAGTTTCTGTCTTGCAGCAATTGCTTTGGCTTATTTTACTCTGAGACCCATTTAGGAAATTCTAAATCGGCTGTATGGTCAATATTTAAATAAACCAAAACAAATTATAATTGGACATGCTTCCTGTAAAATACTGGCAACATTCAGAATGTTCTTAATCAGGTTATCATGTCCATGATTTTTTCCAGCTAAAAGAAGATATTTTTGCAAGGCTTTTTTTCATTGCCTCCCTCCACTCCATATTCTTCTGTGTTGTCCTGCCATACATTTTGTGTTCCAACCCTCCCAAAGGCTTACTGTCTTAACAGAGAAAATAATTTTAAGAAAAAACCAAAATGATCTCTTAGACCTGTTACAGAAAATATTTTAATGTGTGCAGAGGTGTGCGGAATGTGCAAAGAGAACTCTAAAGTAATTGTTCTGCCTTTACATGCTATTATCAGATGTGTGGAGCAACTACCTAATGCAACAGAGAAGATGGCAATTTATGCATTAAATAGTATTATTGAATATCATTTGCCTCTATTGACACATCCTCATTACTCTCTATAAAATACAGCATGCTTCCTAGCCTGTGTAGAGAGCAGAAAACAAAGGAGACTACAGTGACCTGACGCCCAGGCACCCAGGAATTCATCCAAAATTAATCTGCCTTTCCTGTAAAAGCCATTTGTTCAAGTGCTGCTTGGCACCACTTACAATACCACTAAAAATGTGCTACTGAGACACCTGCATTAACAGTTTAAATATTAACCACCTCCTATTTACTTTTGTTGTCTCCTTTGTCACAGTGGAAAGAAAGCAGCATGTGGTGTGTGTGTACATGCATGTGTTAAAGTTCAAACTATATCTCAGGAAATGAAAAAAGCATACAGCTTCACAAAACAGGTGGAAGCGTGGCAGAGATTTATGGAGGAAGGGATTGGTTACCTTGGAAACAGGTTTGAATTCTTTCATCAAACAACAAGATGCTCAGTGTTGACCTATTTCCAACTGCTGTGTATGGATTTAAGGTGGAAATTTTTGCAGAGTTTATACAAAAAGGTCTTCCTATCAACATTGGGTATTTGTGTACTGCTTAAATACATTACTTTGTTTCCTCTACGCTTCTAAGCCTTTAAAATGAGAAAGATAGCTGAGAACAGAAAACCAAAAGTGCAGAAGGATGTGATAATCCCCTTGACAACAATTTTTTTCCAATGTATTTGAAGTACTTGTGAATACTTAAAAACGTTTTGGCCAACGTATTATCTTCTTTACAATAACTACTTAATGAATATAGGTAAACAATTGTTTATGGAAACAAGCCAGTTCCCATCCTGCTACAGAACTTTAAAACCTGAGATAAAGTTCCACCAGTTATTTAGCATTATTTTGTCTTCCATGACCTCAGCTCCAAAGGTTCGTTTTGTTCTTGTTAGAACTGACATTTTACATGCCATTTTTGCATGAAGCCCATTACAACTGGCACTCAGTTCTGATAAGACCTTTAATGCATTAACAATAGAAGGGTTAGCTGACTAAATCAATCTACCTTTCTCATCATATCATAATAAACTTCAGGGTATAGGAAAGTGAAAACAGAAAGGATCATTAATGTAGGTATGATATACACACACAAATACGGATGGAAAGCATGTGTACAGCACCATGTGTTACTAATTTAGGGATCCTCCTAGGTAGTCTGGATGTCTAAGCGATGCAATGCAACGAAGCATCACACAGAGCCATGACATCAAATCCCAGAAGCAGTCAGGTTGCCTGCCTGGTGCATATACCAGTTATCATCGGTCTGAACTATTTTGGGTGAATTTGCTCTCTGTTCCCTGGCATCATGGAAAGCCCAAGCTGGGGAATGAGCAGAAAGAAAGGAAAGCCAAAAACTCACCAACTGAAATTCAACTGAACCTGATGAAGGAAGAAAATAATTGGGAACTGCATAAGGCAATACTGTGAAAATAGGATTGGGCTGCTTTCCTAAAGTGCAGTTAGTTCACATCATCATACCTAAGTCATAATGTGATTTTTAGAGACATTCTTAAGGTCATTGTATGTATCATATTTTCTGAAGCCATCCATTTTTTAGTAATTTCCAGAGAGAACATATGGATTTGTTTGTGGTAGGGTGTGTTTCGTGCAAGGAAATATATTAAAGTTTATATGTTTGCAGCATTCCAAATGCCAAGATTTCATTTCTCTTAAAATTTCTTGTAAGAGTCAGCATTTTCTTTGAAATACCAGCTCTTGAGACTGTAATATTACATGTAACTTTTAAAAATGGGATATTATTGGCCCTCATGGTCCTTGGTAAAGGTCTGAAAACATTTAAAATACCAAAAAAAGGAGTAAAGGTACCTCAGAACCTCAACCTGTGGAAACAAAACAAAATGGAGTCCTTTGCAAGCAACAGTCCCTTTCACCACAAAGTCTTACCAGTTTTAAGAGACAACAAAATATTTTCTTCACTCTGATCTTCTTCCCCCCAGTTCTTAATTTGGTAATAATATTCTTTTGGAGATAAAAGAGAAGATTCTCAGACTGACTGAAATATTTTGGTTTAGTTTGGGCACAGAAACAGGACTTGCCCAGCCCAATAATGTAGCCAGCTGCAGGTCAGATGGGATATGCTCCCTACCTGTATACAGCGACCTACTTGTCTTTAAAGTGCTGGGCACGTATCTGGCAGAGCATAGCTGAAAATTATTATCAGAACATTTATTTCTAGGTCCTTCTTCAGTGTATACTGTGTTCAGATCAGATAATTATTGACACTCTTACAATAGAGTTTAAAAATCTATCATAAAAATCATTCATATGGACGAAGTGTCAACAATTAGGCTATAATCTCTTTGCAGTTCATAATGCCCCCAAAGTCAAATTGTCTGCTTTTCCTGTTATGTATTGACAGACAACTATAAGTAATATATTTTACAGACCTCATTCTCATATCCTTCCATTATTCTAATTAACTCTGTCTAGTTGAAGATTAACACCTTCCTTCCTAGGACATCTGTCAACAGTGTATCATCACAGATCACATTTTACCTAAAGCAGAAATCTTTTGCAAGTTAATACTTTCACATTTGTGACTCCGTTCTTCCCTAGATTTTTTTTTCTTTTTTTTTGGTCATAGCTCAGTACAGATCAGCAACATCAAAAATCAGGTTGAAATGTATGCGAGAAAACTGATACTGGACAGGCTGCTCATCAACAGCACAGTTGCTTAAGCTGAAGAGCTGAAACCTGACTATTTATTCAATACTGAATATTGAAAAATGATATTCTACTGGCAGATCTTCCAAGTACTCCTTTAAGAGTCATACATATTTGAAAATTACAATAAGGCACTCTGGATGTATAATTTGTGTGAGGTATAGCCAAAATAATTACACAATATTAATGCTGATCTATAAACAACCTACTTTAAATCTTAACTTGCTCAAGGAATACAGTGGCAATGTCCTTTTAATCACCAAGAAAGCAACATGGTGGCTGAAGCTTTTTTACATACTTTAAAACCCAGTGTCTCTGTCTTCTTTAATGTGTGTAAGACACCAAACGTTGGATGTGCTTTGCTCAACAGACACTCTGGTGTTTGTTATGTTTCTAGTTTATACTATAATTGCTAGCTGCTCACTAAGTTACAGATACATGATTACATAGTATTGTGTTTAAATGAATGGATATTATGAATTATCTGCTACAATGAATTAATACACTGAGCAAAAGCAATAAATGTCTGGAGGAAGAAACAAGCTCAGCTCCAGTATATTTTACTTTTATTTTTCATCTCCACAGTTTTATATACATCAGGAGGCATACATTGCGAGATTTTTTACTGTGAACAGGACATTTTGTCTTAGAATTTGTCTGGAATTTGTTTAAAACTTGACAGGCTTATATTCTTGAACCCCATCCCATGGAGGTCTAAAGCTCTGCTGACGACATCAAGGACACTGGTGCTCCAGGAAGCTGGGCCAGCCCTGGCACGTGCCCTGGCTGAGCAGACAGATTCGTGTGGCTTCTAAATACAACAGCTTGCTCTGGTTTTAAATTGCCCCTGGCCTGGAGGCTGAGTAACACTGCTCTTTCGCATCACGGTGAGCAAGCACAAAACGTGCACTGCTTGTCAGCCGTCAGTGAAGACACGGGGAGTTTCCCAAAATGGAAAATGGCTGGAATGAGTACAGCCAATGCTGCTGACCTGATGAAAGCCCATAAAGAACCTCTTAATTCCTCAATTCTCTTTCTTCAAAAAAGCAAAATGATTCTTACCATTTTTTCCTATTCTTCTTAAGCATGGTTCTCACTATTCACAGTCTTAACCCCCCCTTTCTTATAGCCATTTAATTTGGGTCTTTTATTTTGCACTCATGCTTTTTTCTTCTTTATTATATAGTCATGTACCCAAAATCCAAGCTGAAAGAAATAATCTACATACCCCAAATATCCTAATTTACACCTTTATGTGCACAGAGAACAAGCAGAAAAACACAACAAAATAATCAGTCACCTGATTTAACACAAAAGATTCCATCTCATTTTCTTCATGCCTTTTGCTTCTTTCCCCCCCGTCTGAATTGTAAGCAAAACTGAAAGACATTCCCAGCAGACTTCATCGCTAAGGCTCAGGAGGAAACCATGTACTCCACAGTAAGGTATGTATACATTCTTTACAGAAATTCTCTCTTTCCACTCCCTTAGTTTCCTTGGGGTTTTTAATGAATGCAGAATTCATTAAAAAAAAGAAATCACCAGGAAATGGTAATCAAGAGAAATGCTAAAAATGCTGATTAACTGCTGAATATTAAATAAGCAATGCTCCAAGCATTCACATTTTTCAGGCACTTAATTAGGAAGGATTGGCTGATTTCATCCTTGATGGCCTTAGCTATAGCTGAAAATGAGAAAGCAAAAGACATTTAAAACCTGTTTTTTAATACTGTGGAGGACTTCAGCTCTCTCTGCAGCAGGTTCTTATGTGTATGAAATTAGTCATGGCTATAAAAAAGGAAAAAATCAAAAAGGAGAGCAACCAATGTAATGAATCAATAGTTTTCAATTAAGTATACCTAAGAAAGTGCGACAGTGCCTTCAGCATAAACAAAAAACTCCAAAAAGCAATACAGTAAAAATGAAGGTAATGAAATCTGTATTGACTGATTGACTTAATAATGCTTAAAAGTGAATCCAAACACTTGTGTTTATGAGCATTTCCCTCCCTAGGATTCTCATGCAGAATGCATTGAGTTTGTTTTTTGGTTCAAATCTTACCACATAAGAAAGGAGTGCTGCATTTCCTGGAGTTTTTAATTAATAGTCATATTAGTGATCCCGAATAAAAACAACTTAAATATATTCAAATATCAAAATAATTACTTTATGATGCCATTCACCTCCTTCTGACTTTTACTACTAGGAGAAGATCCTTTTTTTCAAAATCAAAATCAGGATTTTTAGTCCAAGTCAGTCCAAGTCTAGGAGAGATCGGTGTTGACTCCACTACAAGAAAGCACCATTAACAGTGTGAATAAGCATAAGAAATACAGAAACAAATTGGACGTGTACATACATCATGCAATAAGACAGCTAATGATTCAAGTATTCTACTAAATAAGAATAAGCCTACATTATAATTTGCATTGACAGGTTTTGCAGCTTATAAAGATTAGTTTTTATTAATTTCTTCCAACATCTTTATTAAAGAAAATTAAATCTAGAAACCGGTTTCAGTATACTGTATTTTGGTGAGACTGCTGCACATCAGAAGACATTTACCTTTACAAAGGCAAAATCCACCTGCATGTAATAAAGCTGTGACAGGGACCCATGCAATCTGGGGGATTTTACATTAACATTTTAATCCAACATGCACATACAGTGCAACTTTACACTTCAAAATGCTCCCCCAGCTCTGCCTGACTGGCTAGGCACAGTCAGAGGCTAGCAAGGTCTGTCCATGGCTGGGGAATAAGCTGGCTGCATATGAGGCAGCTTTAGTCTGGAAGACATAAAAGCAAACTTAAGCACTTCCTCTGTATATGATAATAGAACAGAGGAGCATGGGAGACAGTGTCTAGCTCTCCTCACTTTGCACACCTCATGGAAATATGAACCACCTTGACCTACCCAGTAATTTAATGTAAGCCTTTACTTTCACCACCTTTCTGTTACTCATGGGATGAACTCTAGTACTTGAAATTATTCCTTCAGAAAGCACGCTCAAGGAGAAGAGCTGTGTTCTTACAGCAGGGTGCTGCCCATAAAAGTGGGGATAACTGTGCTTTTCCAAGCCATCCCAGCATTTATTCCTGGATAGCACAGTTCTCTGCTGTTTTAAGCTGAGCGTGCTTTGAAAGTGCATTCTAGCCCTTAGTGCTCAGGCAATGATTTTGTGGAGAAAGGACTGTCATTATCAGCTTCAGCTTTGTGCTATGAATATACCAGATCAATATTGAAACACTCTTGTTTGGTCTTTTGCTACACTGTTCTCAAGATAACCTTTGCCGTCAGAAAAGTCAACTTCAGCAGTTTATTACATAAAATTGGACTGAGATGCAAAAGTGCTGCTTCAGAGACTTTCCAGCAATATCTATGTGTCCACGAGTGGGCTCTGGCAGACCCTAAGTGAAAACACAACCATTCCAAGACTTGTTTAAATATATTTTACAAACCTCCTTCTACTTTATGAAGTGCTCTCAGTCTGCAGCATTCTCCTTCTTCCTAGCAAAAGCCTTTTCCCTTCCTCCTTTATCCCTTCCAATGAAGCCTTTCACCAGTTAAGTGAAGAGGGGATAAACCCCATTTTTGGAAGAGGAGTCTCAAGAAGATGCTGGTGTTCTGGACTCAGGAGACAAACTAAGAACACCAATGAAAATGAAGATGTCAATAGGCTAGAGGGTATGGAAGATAGCCACAGAGTAGTGAGAAATTATTTTTAAAGAGCTGCAGTGGAGACTGGGTAGGGAAATCAGCATGAGGGAATGTATGAATTAAATAAAGATCAGTAACAGAAATACCAAATAAAGACAAGTTTCCAGCAGCAGTTCCCCAGTGATTTTGGGGTGTGAGCCCTCCTACTCCATCCCAGTCACAATCTGAAAAGAGGTGCAGGTCCCTGTGATACCTCCCACAGCCCTCTGACCCCACTCCTGCTGCGAGGACTGTGCCCCTCAGCGAGAGCTGCTGCCCTTCACCTACTGCAGAAGCTGACTTGAGGAAAGCTCTGAAGGATGTCTGATCACCTTCCAGTCCATCTCTACTAGAAATATATCTACTTTCCAACATAACTACCACTCTTGACAAACACCTTTGCTTCTCCTTGGCTGACTTTTCAGGTCAGGACCTATTTCTTTCTTCAGATCGCTTCTTTAAAAACCTCCTTTCTGTCTATTTGGGATTTTGCCATCCTCTCCAAAAAGGAGACAGGGCCTCAGATCATTCGCTCTCTCTGTCTGCACTCTCTGTTTGCTGTGTGGGACAGCACTTTTGGTCTCTTTAAGAGAGCTGCAGTTTTGTCACCCCCTTGCACAGTTCCCTCTGCCTCCCGGGACACTTCACATTAAGCTGGCAGGAAAGCTCTTGTACACTCTGACTGGATTTTCCTTGTGTGACTTTATTGGGAAAGAGAGAAATATTTAAGTATAGAACTGGAATTAAAACAAATTAAGCTTTATCGCAAGGCTTGCAGCTTAGATAGTCTTATAAAAGAGCTTGTAACATATCCCAAATTTCTTGAGAATATGAGCCCTGGAAGTGCTCTCCTTTGGGAGGGCAAAAATGAAGACACCTAAATAGCTATTTACATTTTAAAACCTTAACTTAAATGTGAGGGAAAGATTAGTTTTTGTTTTCTTAGTAACACACTGGATCCGGAAGACTGTTTTACTGTGGTAGACAGTATGAAAATCCCTTTAACAACCTCAGATAAACCCAGACTTCCCCTCTAGCCATCATACTCATGCATTTGTTTATATATCTAAGCTTTGACTGCAGTAACTAACCCAGTGAAAAGTCTCCATGGAGACTGAAAAGTCATTTTAAACACCCATGATTTTTAGAATATAAATATCTCTTAACAGATATTGTATGAATTTTCAGCTGGAGGCAGCATTTCCTGATTGTTCCTGGTTATTTTTGTATTTTCTGTAATCTACTCATGTAAATACACACATAGGCAACAAAACAGATTATAAAAAAAGAATAAGCGTTTGTATTTAAGATGAACTACCAGTATTGCTTTTCCTTGATCTATGAAAGAAATGTCTTTAAATCTGCTTAGAAATACAACTTTAACTGCGATGTAAAGTGTTGAGCATTTGTAGTTTAAAAGCTCAGAAAAACGTAAATTATAAAGGCTGTGCTAAATAATTGCAGATGCAGATTTCTTGTGGGTGACTTCTCACTGGCTTTTAATGATGTGTTTGCCAGTTCTCTCCCCGCAACCAAAACTGAAAGGACTGATATTAAATATTACATCAAAGGAAGGTTTGTATCCCCATCCTTTCTGGCTGGTTCATATTTTGTTCTCTCCTTTTCTCCCAGAGGCTGTAACATTCAGTTCTATTATCTCCTTGTTTGTAGCAAGGGAGCTGTAATACACAGGCTCCTCTCACTGACTAGCAGCAGAAACTGCTAGAGTCCTGTTCTTTCTTCAGAATTGTTTTGAAACAGAATTTATTTGGTTGTTTTTTTCTTTATTTTCATTTCCTTTATTACACTTTGCCTCTGCTAATGTATACACACAGCTAAGTGTGAATTTCATGTGTTCAATTAATATGGATTTCCTACAGAGTTTTGCCCTCCAGGAACAACAGGAAAAACAACCACCTCACATGACAGATGCTAGTTTTGTTGTTTAGTGTGCGTCTGAAAGGCATAGTTTAAAATGTAGATATGGAAAAACTGGGGACGTCATGCAGATTTGTCTCTGTCAAACTGGGCCTGAAATCAGTTTTGTCAGTGTTATGGTTTTCCAAGGGAGCCATTCCCTATCAATTGTTTTTTAATTGATATAACACTTTCTTTTCACCTTGCTGTGAACAAAGCACTGTAA
Organism: Pygoscelis adeliae; assembly: GCF_000699105.1. Taxonomy (NCBI): domain Eukaryota; kingdom Metazoa; phylum Chordata; class Aves; order Sphenisciformes; family Spheniscidae; genus Pygoscelis; species Pygoscelis adeliae. The sequence continues at coordinate 570,543 of NW_008825080.1, forward strand.
ATAGAGATTTATAGTGCAAGTGACAGGAGGCAACTGAAGATAAAATACACTGATTTATTCTTCCCCTTGGAGTATTTTCCTCTTACGATGTGAAGTCATGGCAGAGGATGTTTGCTACAAGTAGAGGGGAGCGGAGAGCTTATGAAAGCCTTCCCTCCTGTTAATATTGGACAGCTACAACTCCTCGTGATTTCATGTGTGAATCAAATTTTAGCTGCATTTTTTAAAATCCCAGTGGTAGCAAGAAAGAGGGAAGGACAGAGTGAGGTCCGTATTGTCCCTGGTAGAGTTAGAGCTGACCTGATATGTAGCAGCATCTGCTTCTCCACACTTTGCTTGATGTTTCCAGGAGTTATGCACAGACCCAGTGCTTTCTAATTCCCCCTCCCCGATGCTGAAGCACTTGAAATGAAAAAATTGTCACATGTGATCACTGAGCTGTCGTTGCCTGACCCCTTACAATGAACATCCCTAAATTACTGAGGCTATGGATGCTGGGTTTTGTCACAGGAAGAACTGCAATGACTTTGCAGGAATAATTTGTATTTAAAATCTATGCTGCATGAATCAAGCACTGCACAGTGATATCCAAGTTTGGGTGGAGCAAATTAGCTTAAGTATTGGAAACAGTGTTATCCCAGAATCTCGCTGGGACATCTCAGCTAGCTTGCATCTTTCTGTGTAGCATTGCATTATACAGCAAAGGCAATGGCAACATATTCAGCCACTGAGATGGTCCTCAGTTGTCTGGTGGCCAGCACAGAGAAGGATTCAAGTAGAAAGACAATCCCTCTTCTGGTCCCTCTGGGGAGTTTTATAAGCAGCTTGTGACCTCCAAGGCTCACTGTTTTCACTGCCAGTTCTGCAAGGGTATCACATGATGTCTGGAGAAATTAGGTGCTGTTGAAGTATGTTTTCCACTAAAGCCTGTTTAATAAACACACAGAACATTGGCCCAAATAGAAGACAGTCCTACTTATTCTCCAGAAAGGGAAGGGCCCTAACACCTCTTGTATTTTGGGAAACATGAGTGAGCACTGGGTAGAAGTAAAACCTCTAATTTGGATTAACAAGATATTTTCCCTTCTTTTTCCTTATTTTATAATAACTTTATATTCATAAACATAGAAATTCAGAAATGTTTATTTGTCTTTAACATGCTGTGACCCAACACTAAGGGGACAGGCAGGTTCTTTCAGGGATCCTTCGCAGAATGATGACGGCACTAAATCATAGTTACAATTAAAGCTTTATTTTCTTAACAGAATTTTATGATTAGTATAGCACAGAATTTATGATCAGAATGACACAGGATTTCTATGAGCAGAATCAATGTAGTACAGTCTATAAGTAGTGTAATACAGAATTTGTATTACAACTTAACTTATGATTTCTAATCACTTAGACCTTACTGTACAATTTCTAATCACTTAGACCTTAAGTTATGATTTCTAATCACTTAGACCTTCTGCAGACTGGGTCAGATCTTAATACATGGTTTGCTGTATCAATATAACAATCATAATCCAGACTCAAGAATCATATAAAAGAAGACGAGGCACTCACTCAGTCCTCAGAGGTGGTGTATGGTGGAGGCGTCCCTGGCCACCAGGGGTAGCGGGTCTCACTGTCCAGCAGCAGCTCCAGTCCAGGTTCCCCACTTAGGACTTGTATCTGCTCAATTTTATAGACAGTGCTCTGGGTGCAGTTACGCTTCTGTGACAGGGTCATCACCACCTGGTTGGCCGAGTGCGTGGGACTTTCAAGGCCGGTGAGGAAGGGAGTAACTGGCCTGGCGGCCAGGAACCTTGAGACCGGTGGGGAGGGGAAGAAGAAATCTGTTTGGTTTGTCTACTTGGTTCACAAGACCTTCAGGGCCTGATAATGAGGGGAAAGGGAACAAATACATGACCAGCTTGGTCACAGAGAATGGCCGTTTGCTTTATAAAATGGCGTTAGTTATGCTAACCGTATTACCAGGGGTTGGGAGCAGGGGGAACTGGTCACACCTGCATATGATAAAAATAGATTTCCTGATGTAAACTCCTTCTTGAGGCTGTAGCTTTGGATTTTTTGTAACAATCAGAGAGAGCTAGATTGTAATGCTTTTACACGTCTGCTGGATTTGTACCAGACATAGTCTGTTCATAAAATATCTGTGTCCTGAGCTTCCTAAGAAGCTGATATATACAGTTCTTCAAGTACCATGCAATCTGCTCTGGCGGCCAGCTGAAATCTACCACCATAATAGTTTTAAGATCTGTTTTAAGTCACTGTTCATGACTTCCTTGAAATCAAAATTTCCAAAAGTTAAATTTTTCATGCCCTGATGTACTCTGTATGGATTTGGCAGTGGCTCAAACAACAAATGGCACTAAAAAAATTACACTATTTTATTTTTTTTTAAATTGAAAACATTCATTATTAAACATTCACTATGAATGTCCTAGTTTAATGGTGAAGGCCTTGCAATATTCTGATGAAAGACACTGTAAAGGTTGTTTCATTTGCAGGCCAGATGTAAATAGCATTAAGTTATGCTTTGAAAATAACCACTATTACTGGGTCACATTGCCATGTCACTTTGCAGTTTGGGTTTCAATATAAGAACATTGATGGCACTCTTCCTGCTTGATCAGAGGGCTGAATTCCAATAAAAGTTGTTGTACTTATCCACGTGCAGCCTGTATCTCACATAGCTATCATCCTTTTAAAACTGCCAGTGCTTGACACTCTAAACAAGCCCTGTTGAAATCAGATGCAGAGGAAAAGAGGAATCAAAAGCAGAGGAGCTAGCAGGAGAAAGTGGCCTGAGGGGAGCAGAGGTGAGGAAACTAATGAGGGAGAGGGAACTCAAACTTCTTCAGACTGCCCACAAGGCTGTACACTGCTTTGCTGCTGACTTGCATGGTCTTGGTTTTGTTGGCTTTTTGAACTAATAACCTCCAGGCTGCATGAATGAAGCTGCAGCCTTTAGTGCTATGGACACATATCCCAATCCACAGAAGATAACTGCAAATCTGAAATCCCCCAAAGGAACAGCTCCTTCAGCAAATCTCAAGGTTTGAGTTTGGTGCAGGGGCCATGATATTCCTCTGAAGTGAAGAATAATAGATTTAGAGTATTAGAGTACAGAGAAAAGTAAATCTTCTGCAACCTGAGCTGAGAGTGGGAACTGAGTCACTGATAAGACTCACATGTTGTTGGCTGGCAGCAGAGCTTTCATCTGGGAACAGCTAGTGACTGTAACTTTGTCAACATGCACAGTTACAGGGAGATAAAAAGAATGTATTAGATACTGTTCAGCCAATAAAAACTATCATTGCCACAAGATTTTATGACATTTATTACTAACAAAAATAATATTGTGAGCTGATGATAACATGCCAGGTTTTGTTTCTTTTGCTACTGGTTGTGTTTCTCTATAAAATAAAGAGACAAATTAGACTAAATATTGGAATCAGTCTTTCATATACCTCCTTTAACATACAGTTATATTACCATGCTTAAGTTTATTTATCTTCCTAATAAACTCCAGCAGCTCACCACTGGCCTCTCAGAGGCATTTTCCACTTTAACTTTTTGAAAAATAAAAGCGTTATCATAGGAAAAAACAGACAATACTGAAAATGTCATCAAGAGTATCTTAGAATAGTCTAATTAATGGATAGCAGTTCAGTGTGGCAGCATTTAGATCTTAATCTAATCATCTGGTCTGCTTTCATCTACCTCAGTATGAACCTCAGTGACCGTATCTGAAGAAGAGCAGGATCTGGTACAGGATGGAAGACACCTTCTTTATTTAACAACAGTTCTCTGAATGGCTGAGTATCTATATTGCCTCATCAGCCATGCAATGAAACTCCACTGTGAAATTTCCAGTCCAACAAAGTGAGTTTATGTTCACACTGTTATATCTGCACTATTATTATTAAATATTGATGTTCAGTTCAGTTACTAGCTGAGAGATAGCAGACTACAAAATAGGTATGTTCTGTTTCTTGCTGCGTGATCATAAAGAGCAATGGGCAGAACTCATGAACTAGAGGATAATTCTGCCACATGTGCTCCTGGGAATTAGAACTGATATATGGAGATAGTTAAGCCGGACCTCTCTTCTTGCCATATATATTTAGTAGCCAGGTATGATTTTCTAGTTTGTAATGTTTTCCCAAATAAAAGATTTTGGTGGCTTCATATCAGACAGGGCTGCCACATTTTTATGAGTGAGGAAAAAAGGCCTAGGAAAGGAGTGATGCAGCCTTCCTTACTATTGTCCAGCTCTAACAAGAAGAGAAGAAATTAATCTCCAGAACTGAGCACTTATCTGTAGGAGTGGGGGGCTGTAGAGGAGGTGCAGCCACACTGGTTAGCACCAGTCTGCAGCTGGTGCTAACAGAAAGGCTGCAATCCATGATGCTGCAATAAGTCATGTCTAGTTATGGCCAACAGCAGTCCTAATCAACTACCATGTGAGCTGAAATTAAAAAAAAAAAAAAAAAGGCAGTTATTTAAGTCACTCACTAGGTCAGTTAGGTCCAGTGGAAGTCAAGGGTGACTTAATCTTGCTGGTGAATTCCTGAAGCATTACTGCGATTGACTCCACTGAGGTGCTCCACTCAGCCACCAGTGACTGAGCAGGATCTGGGTGAGTGATTGCTATCAACAACTTCATGACTTTGCTACCTGATCTCAGATTTGAGGGGAAATAAAGACATGGAGCACCCTGAGAGAATTCTGTCCAGGCAGTATTTATTCCCTTTTCTTATTAGACTCCCCACTGGCAGCATTAATATGGTTTGATGCAGCTGAGGACAGTTGAATGAACACCCTGATACTGGGTGGCTGCCTAGTATCTGAGAAAATGGAACATCTATAGTGAAGGAGGTTCAAGGTGGGTATAGGACCTTCTGAAGAAGCGCGTATTCCCACAGCAAAATGAATGAAAGGAGCAAATGTGAGTAAGGGCCAATAGGACCAAGAACCACATATGGATAATTTCAGTTCCACAAGTGAGTTTCTTTCTATGGTTTAAGAACATAAAAATAAGAAATAATGAAAAATGTCATGAAAACTTAACAGCTGTCTTTCCTGATTAACTGCTACAATGCGTGAATCATTTTTTTGACATTAAACCTACTGAAAACATTTTATGATGAGGTTTGAACTTTGAAATCTAAGGTTTACTGTTTTCAAGACAAAAAACTTGGATAAAGATTTGCATAAATTTCCATGTGTAATATGCACATTTAAATTAATGGTTTAGTAGAAAGAAAAAGATAGGAAAATATCTTCATCAAAGCAATGTTGTCTAGACTACTGTACTGTTTAAGCCTAACATCAGATACGTTATCAGGAAGAGCCTTTAAAAAAACAGGCATATGTTCTTTTTTTGTCACTGAGAGTTTTCCAGGCAAACCTAAAGCCATGTATGTGGCAATGTCAGTGATAAAAGAGGGTAATACATTACTTTCTGGCACATCCAGAACTTCAAGCAACACATAAATAGTTTGGATGACATTGAATATTTTTTTTTGTCTGTCATGAGTGATCTGCTGAAAATTACAGAAACCTGTAATTAAAAACATAAAACAATCTATTTACAACATTTTCCTATCATCATAGATGCCTTTTTTGTTTTGCTTTTTTAAAAAAAACAGTTGTTCCTCAAATTTCTAGGGATATGCCCTGTCCTTGAGTTTGAAATGCAGGGATACTCTTTTTTTGGATATGCTGGGAGAAACATTGTGGAAGACTTTGGAGCGGGTCTGTGAAACTGGAAAGCACGTAGGTGGTTTGAGCTAGCACCGCTTTAGCATTTGTGAGCCAAAGTTTGATGACAGACTTTTGAGGGAAAAGATAAGATGACATCTCAGAGAACTAAGCTTTCCCTGTGCAATTTACTACACTGGGAATTCTATACCAAACAATGGGTGAAAAAAGGCTAAGCAAACTGACCTGGAATACGGAGTTTTGTTTAAATATTTTAAAAAACATTTGTCCTACGAAGAATAACTTTTTGATAAATGTCTTGATACTATTTTGAGTGAGAAAAAAATTTTTTTTTAGAAAAAATATCTAATTTCCACTGGCCTTAGTTCTGCCTACAGGAATAAAAAGTGAAAAGAAAAAGTGAAAAGAATTTTCATGTCATTTTGTGCATAAAAAAAGTCTATTTCTAACAGTGAACATTAAAATGGAAAACTGTAAATTTCATGTAATTGCAACCACTAACAATATTTCAAATTGTAAAATGTGTTTTTGTTTCCTATATTTAAGTCTGTAAAGAATACCAGTCCCCTTTCCCCTTGTGTTCATCCATTGTGCAGAAGAAAGACTTAGACACAAATGAAAAAATATACCAAACTGTGATTCTTTTGAAATATTCATCCTTAAATTTCATCCCCTTCTTTTCACAGAATATAATTTGTGCAGTATTAGCGTTTCATTCTTTTGTTTTAAATAGGAGAATGACATGAAACTATCCACTATTGTGCAATTTCTTGCGCCTGCTTGGCTGAAAACTGTAACTATGTCAAAAAAACAGGGAATCTGCTTAAATCTGTCCATATCAAGCCCAAGTTAATAAATTTAGTATCGGCATGCTCCATCAGAATATTTTTCCAGATGTTTCTAAACTGCATTGCTGTGTGGAGGTTGCTATCAGCTGCATGGCAGACTCTCAGTTTGTGCGTGGATCACCAGTGGACACGATGCATCTCGTGTCTGGACAGAGCCCCACGGGATAGAGCTCCTGAGGACGCGTGCGGGGAATGGCATACATGGCTTGTGTCTGCGCTCTGTGCAGCAGAACTGCACAAATCGTGCTGCATGTCAGGTCGTATGTTTTGGTAAAGAGGGATGGAGGCTAAATTTGCCTAGAAGCACTTTCCAGATTTGTTTCCGGATATACAGCAAATAATGGATTTTTCTTAAATGATAGAACTAAGTTCAATATTGTGAGGTGAAAGAAAAATAGCCTGTGTGTAGATCAAGCATGTGCTGAACATTAATATTAGACTGAAATTTTAGAGGTGGAAGCAAAAAGAAGGTATCCTTTAGAACATATGCTCTTTAGAAGTGCATGTAGCAGTGCTGACATTAACTTAATGGGCTTAATTTGGTTTGAGGACTTCTTACATTTGCCCATTAACATGCTAATGTATTTTCCAATTTTATTTTTTCTCTTAATGACAATTCAAAAAATGCCATCATGTCTCTTATTACAAGAGAGACATGATGGTACACAGAAAAAAAAATTCTAGTGTACTGTAGCTGTAGCTGCTAACTTATAGTTCACTTGAGGTGCTAAAAGGAAAGAAAAAACTAACAGTTTGAAGAAATGGAAAAATTTTTTCCACAATATTGTCCAGAATGACGACTAGTACCGGAATATCCAGTAAATCCAGCTGCCAAATGCCATGTTGTAGTGAATGCTCATATTTTTGAAGCCTTAATTCTGAATGTTATCTTGGATTGATAGTAGCATAGTCACTCTTTAAGGTTCTGCTCTAAAACAATCTCAAATGATACCTTGAAGAATTTAATTTAAGACATGTATATTATAGGAAAAAAACCCCACATTTCTGGTAATGGCTGAACTCATATTACACAGCTCAGGATCTACTCTGTTCTTACCTGATGGCTACTGTTTCATTTCTATTGTCTTTGCCCAGACCCAATTCCCAATAACCATCTCCCATGTGTTATTGGCACAGGTGAAGGACGCATAATCAGTATTTCATTCTGTTGGCTTTAATTTGAAATTAACATAATTTTCATGCTGTTTCAACCATATTGATTAGTACTAAATTCTGCAAATAGTTCCTATAGAAATACAGAAGACAGCACAATAGAGTTCTTAAAACCACAAATTGCCTGCTGTGTCCTAAGCCTCTTCCTCCTTCATAAAATAAGCAGTTTATGAACCTTCTGCCAGCTGAATCCTTCTCAAAGGTGATGAGCTTGAGCAGACTGATGAGGAGGAGCTGTTTAAATGACACCAGGGAAAAAAGCAAGAGAAAAAGAGGAAAGAGAAACATCTTTCATGGAAGGCCCTCTGAATTTCTTAAGAAGAAGTGTAACCATAATCCTTTCCAATGGGACATTAAAAAATATCCATCTTATCATTTTTGAGAAATACTTTATTTTTTAAAGAGTGAGGGCAATCAAAGTTTTTCCTAGGATGTTGTCCTCCCTGCTCCCACAGGCCTCAGCCAAAAATGCAGGAAGAACCAATTCTGTAGATGTTGACAGGCTTACAAAACACAGATTGTCTGAAAACTTCATTAATTCAAAGCCTCTTAAGGCTCCTTCAGCCTTGTGTGTCTCCCAAGAAAACATCCCTGAATATAAGACTTCAGCAATGTGGAATTCTCAAATTTTTCATTCCTGCACAAGGAAGCCCTCCACAGCAGTGCCTTCAGCAGTCACCAGACAATGATAAAGATATTGCTGGACAAACACTTGAAGTTGGAACAATGTTTTCAGGTGCAGAGGAGCAACTTAAAGTGAGTGTAAACAACTATTCACAACATGCTCTCTGTCCCTGTCTAGCCTTCTGTCTTAGCAAAGTTTCAAGTCTAGGGTTTCAACCTAGAACATAAAAATTCAGCCTTTTAGGTCACCATCCTTCTTGTTTCTGCCCTAGCCGGTGACACTGCAGAAGAAATATCCTGAGTATAAATAACTCTTTGACTCCAATCCAGTCACTATAAGTCTAGAAATGTTGTGTTTATAAGAACAGGTTTAACTTCAACTCAGAGGCATTTATTTTCCTGACACTTCTATAGAACTCAACATACTGAGTTGATAGCATTTGCAAAGATAGTACAAAGCTTTCACCCTCTCTTTTCTATTGTAAGGTACCACTGCCATAAAGCTAACACCCTATGTGGACTGAACTACTAAGAGGAAAGGGGGCATAATACTTCCTAGTGAAATGTAATGATAGAAAAGGCTAACAAACATAAATGCTACAGGTCGTAGTATAAAAACGAATGAATGCAACCACTGTGACATTATAACTGAACTAAAACAAATATGCATTGAAGTGCCATGGAGCCACTCTCAACATTCACTTATTTCAGATTTAATAAGAAGGAATTTTAAAAGAAAATCAGATTCCACTAGGCCAATTAGTTAAAATGTGTGGATGCTGTCTAAAGAATTCAGCTAAATGGGATGTTTTGGTTATTCCCTGTTTCTAATTTAGACCTCAGCCAGGCAGAAAACAATGCCCTACAAGTGGTTCCTATTTATAGGAAATAAATCTGTTCCCAAAATCTGCATCTTTTTAGGGTGGCATGACCAAAATGCACCAAACTACTGCAAGGTACGCACCTTGCACTTGCAGCATTAGCTGTATTTCCGAAGGAGAAAGCCTCCTGGAAAAGGCAGCTTCAAAATCTGGGCAGAGCTCCATAGGAGATCTGCTGAGTCAAAGCATGTTTGATTTGCTGTTTCTGCTAGCAACCAGATTTTCAGCACACATCCACTCTCCCTGAATAAAAACAGTAACTGTTGGTCCTTGTGAACGTCTGAAAATCTATATCTATAAAGGAGAATACTGTTCAGTGCTGTGACTACTGCCACTGCCATTTTCTTCAGAGGAAACACATTCAGAGACTGACCTGAAAGTGAAGAGAAATACTCTTCAATAATTTTATCAAAGTTTTTAAACATTTAGACTAACTGCTGATAAAGTCTGTAGGTGATACAAAAAACACCTAAATGGTAAAAAATTATTAAGGACCTGTCAATTTTGTAGGTCAGTCTGAACAGTCTGCCAAGCTAGGCTCATTTAAACAGCCTCTGTCGTAGTATGTGTGAAACCATACAGGAAACATTGCTATTCAGAGAACACAGGTTAGTTGAACATACCCTAGAAGGCAGCAGTTCTGAAGTGACTGAACAATTATAGGACATGAGCACTGGCAGTGTATTCTTAGCATCATCTTCTGGATGAGACTGAAGACAATAAATCACTGGGTGTACGTACAGCAGAATTGTCAGAAGTACCAACTCAAGATTTCTCATGCCAAAAGTTTTTGAATCTCAAAAAAAATCTCTATTTAAGTTACAACTTTTGTTGTTACCATCATTTGCAATCTTTAAGTTTTAATGTTTTAAGGAGGGAAAGTAAGATACGAATGTTTCCTGAAGTGTCTGCAGTATGGTTGCAATTTATTGGACCTTCAACTTATTTAGCTAAACTTTCAGACAAAACCCTTTCTCAGTCTCACAGAGTGGTGGACAAATGTTTGGCTACTATACTGTTGCATATATTGGTGCTAATAGGTTTAGTTAAAATTAAAGATACTGATTTTTTTTTTAATGTGAAGTGTTAATAGTCAAATTAGATACAGAATTTCTCACAGCTGAATGGATTCATGCTGACCTAGGCATGGCGTCTAGAAATACGACTATCCGTCTGTTGTTATAAAGGAGAAATGTCAGCCAGACTTCAGACAGAAAAAAATGTCTTTCACTATGAGTACAACTGCTTTGAACTAACTGCTTTTAAAGAATCATCTCAACACACATTTTAAACCAAACTCCTTTAACCAAATCTAAAAGGCACTTGTAGATTCATTGTCCTGACTACAGTGCAGTTTTTAGATCAAGCCTTGAAGCTGATGTGATTTGAGCTTGGATTTAGCACATTGTGCATGTATATGAAATGGCACCACTGCCTTCAGAGGCACATTTATCACAGAAAAAAGCATTTTAAGCCCCAGAGAGGCTTAAAAGCTCCCGCTCTTTTCCCCCATGTCTTTCACAAATGCACAGACTTGTGCATAGCCATGCTTGCTTTTCTGCAGCACTGGTTAATTGCGAGTTTTCTTTAACTTCTCTCATATTCAGAAGCAAGCTGTAGTTTTGTAATTACTATCAAAATTGGAGCATGGGCTAATCAAAATCAATTATCGGCTGTGAGATGGGAGGAATAAAACAGAGGAAGAACAGTAGGGCAGCAACTGGGCTCAAGACATTAAAAATAAAAATAACAGGTAAATCAATGTCTCATCCTGACAAGTGAGGCACTCTGCCTCTCTGTCATCCCTTTCATCATGCAGATGACTGCTCAGTAGCTCTCAGCATATAATAATGTGTCCTCCTGTCCACCAAATTTCTATAGTAGCTGCCAACTGTTTGTACAGCTTCTAGATAAAAATGATGGAAAAATCATATTTCACAAACCTATTTAAGAACTCCATAGCTTTTAAATATTTTCTTGTTTCATTTTACAGGTTTGGGTTTGTTTTTTTTTTAATTAATGTGAAGCCTAGTTACTTTTCATCAGGAGACAAAGAGTGCCAACGGTACCAGATCTAGGAGGCTGGAAAACAAACAGGTGAGAAAATTAACAATAAGTACTCATGTTTACACTTGCTAGAAAGAATCCTTTGTGTCGGAGGAAGCTAGATAATACATGGCATGCCATCTGGTTTGCCCAGAGATGGGGCAATGAGATTTGCAGATTACAGCTGGTCCTAGACAGCCATTATCACCCAGTTAACCCAGTGCTTAAACACAATCAGCCCACGGACAACGAACAGCAGAGGCAAAGCAAGAAAGTGCTTCAGCTGGCAGGCCCAGGAAGCAGTGGTGCTGGCAGCCACAACTGCAGGTTCAGCGGGGAGGTTGGGTGTACTTACTCCTTGATTTCCTGTTTTTGCTAAACTTTCACAGCAGCACCTATGAATAACACTTTCAGCTACCTCCTGTTAGGTAGGAGGTTCTGTCTCATGCTGTTTAACAGAGCAGTACTCACAAATGTATAACAGCGTGATGCCTCCAGCTTGTACAAAACGGGCAGAATATCCCTTTGCCGTAACAAGTCACAGTGAGCAAACGTGTCTTCCTCTTTGAGTATTAAGCAGAGACTCCTTTCAGATACATGCAATTGTCCAAAAGCTACTTATCTGGTCTATACTAGTCATGTAAGCTTATCGATTCTCTAGGAAATGGAAAGAGATGTTCATAAGAGCAATTCAGTGTAGAGTCATACAGATAAGTGATGGAGAGGAGAAGGGGGGACACACTGGAGTTGCCCCTTTCCCCTGGAGGAGTGTGAATTACTACATCCCTAGTGCTTACACAGGAAATGTTAGGCAACCCAAGATCCCATTTCTTGTAGAGCAGAATCAAGCTAAGTTTCTCAGTTCTTATTTTTAGAGTGGTGAATGACCAGGCTCAGTATATACAGGCCAAGAAAAGCTCCAGGTGTAGAGGGGGAAGGTGCTCCATGGGTTCAGTGGCATTTTCTACCACAATAATAAGTAGGAGAGTGTGAAAGAGAGAAAGCTTTTTTCTTGGAGAGTCTGAAGCTGGGCAACAATTCCCGTTAGAAACAGGCATCACAGCATCACTGCCTTTTACTTTAAGAGTGAAATATGTTTCTGACCTTGCCTGTCCTGAAAGAAATACTCAGTAGTGCATATCTTAAAATAAATTTTAAAAAGGCCAAAGAAACATACTGAACAAATCACACAAACTCTGAATAAAATCCTCTTTCAAACACAGTTCTCCCATGGGAACAGCATGCAAGAGAGCATGTGGAGCACACATGACAAATGCTATTCATATCACTCAGAGCACTGCTAGGAGGCTCTCAGATAGTAAAATAACTTGTAAAGGAAGAGATCACTGAGATTAGCTTTTCTTTTAGGTCAGATTTACTTAAAAAAGCCTTAGATTGTTTGGATCCTGACTGACCCATGTCTGATTAAAATGACACACTTCTATGGACACATCTTGACATTCGCATAATACACCAGCCATAGGTTCTGCTATTCTGATGAAGTTTGCTTATCATTTTTACACTTGAGGCACAAGACTGACAGCATAATGTATAACCAGCTATGGTTAAAAGCAACATGATGAAAAACTAAATTAAAAGACAACCCCCACACATGGTATCTAATTTTTTCCCATGAAATATGGAAACACTTTCTGGTATCTTAGCAGTTACTCTCCACACTAGCATGTTGCTGATTTTAGTAGTATGAATAACTCCCATTAACTGAAATCGCAGAAAACACAGTGGTTACAATGAATTACATGCAGCATGTTTTAAAATATTCATCGCCTTTCCAGAAAAAAACCCACAGTATATTTGGGTATAGGAATGCTTGGGCACTGTACTTGGAAATAAGCTTTTCAAAATAATTTACACTGTCACAACAGGTGAGTGATATCAAATATTCTCTATCCTATTTAATATGAGTTCCAAGTTTTACTTACCAATCCTGCACAGCATTGAAAGATTCTTCATTCGTGATGTCATACATTAAAATGAAGCCCATTGCACCCCGGTAGTAAGCTGTGGTAATTGTTCTGTATCTCTCCTGACCTGCTGTGTCCTGAAACAATAACATACAAAATTTTTACATGTTGCAAATAAATTGACAAATGATAATTTTTTTTAATAGCAAGAAAACTCTGGCAACAGTTATTGTACAACTGTGCAATCCTACCCATAAAAGTAATCAAGGGGGAGAAAACTGAGAATAATGGGAAAAAGGAGAATTCTGCATTGGATCGTAAGAGGAGGGACACATCCATTCTGTCATGAGGTGAGAGTGGAGAGAAGTAGAAAGGCATGGCCCTCTATCAGGTCATATACCCTGAGTCATTCACTGATTCATGTCATTCAACCTGAGAGTCAGGTAAGAACCTTGTCTCCTGCTTCTGCCTTGTACCTTCCCAGTTTGACAGAGGAGACAGCTAAAATCTCATGTCCTGGATAAAAAGCTGGGACAAAACAGCATCCTTTAGATCTTCATTATAACATCAGGATGGTTCCTGAAGTCTGGAAACATCCTGACCAGAAAGGCAATGTCTAATCGTTCTGTTCTTGCTATTTTAAGCCATTGGTGCTCATGTCAACTTTGGCACCAATACAGATCTGTGCTGACAAAATAAAAGCTGGAGGGCAGTGCTTTTAAAATAAGGATGATACCTGACCAAAAAAAAAAAAAAAAAGTTTGCTAGCATTCCCTTACCTCAAACCAGTTTTCTCCCTCATTCTCTGCATCTCATTCAATTGCCTTTAAAGTAAGAAATGTACTTCCTTTCTTTCTCCCAATGCTTGCTTTACTTATTTCCATTAAAAAAATTTCTGGGCAGGGACTACCTGTTACTACGTTTATATACAATGTCTATCATAACCACCCATGTCTGTACTAAGATTGTGAGACAACAATAACTAGCATACAGGAAATGCATAAATATTTCCTGTTCCAGCATACCTATTTAATATTTTTAAACTGTAAACATTAAAAGCTTTAGATAAGACATATGTAACATTTCAGTGCAATCCTGTAACTATGTAACAGATTATCTGCGTCTATTCAATTTTAACAAACTTTGAAACTTAATTTCATTATTTCAGATTTTTTGAGCGGATAAGAAATAGTTTACTTCACAATACAGACAAATTTATTTAATTTGCCTTCCTACAGAGAGAGAAGAATAACCAGTGATAAACGGTGTTTTATTTGGTGTGTTTTCTGAAATGGTTCCTGGGCTAGCCGTACTGCCTCGTGAACAAGAGAAAAATAGATTAAGTGGTCCTCCTTCTTTACACATATATCATTCATCTCGTAAACTAATAAAGTAAAAAAAGGAGATTCTACATACATCAGAAACCACTTACAGAAAAAGAAACATAACCAAGGCAGTTACTGAAACGAAACAAGGTCTTAGGTAAAATATATGAATTCTGTTCATTCTGGATTACAGCCACTGCTGCTTTGATGTAGTTTCAGTGATCCAAGACAGAAAGCTAATGTAGAAGTTAGACTCCAACAGGTCTCACAGGAGGTTAGGTTATGTCTTTGCAGGAAAGGCCAGACAGACCTAAACTACTTCTGCTTACACTCTGAGCTGGCTGAGCCTATACCAACTGTGATCTGGAGGTTGGATAGTGTCATTAACAGAACTGCTCCCAAATTTTCTGGTGGTGTTACTGAATATTAAGGTATTAAGGCTCTTGCGCTAAGCCTGTGCATATTCTAATACTCAGAGGTCAGTTCCTTCTCAGTAGGTCATAGTCTGTCAATAAGACAAAAGTATCATTGAAATGTTGAGTAAAATAATTTATTTGTAGAGGAAATATAATTTGTCATTATTTAAAACCATTTCTTTGTATTTCTTTTATGGAATAAGCTTTACTCTTACATGTTTTGCTGGCTTTATTTATTTGATTTGATGTTAGAGAAAAGAGCTGGGAGGGACAGAAGGAAAATAAGGCCTATAGCAAGCACGCAGCCTTTCTGTACAGAAAAGATATGATTTTCAAACAAGTTTTGTCAGTGTCTATCTGCTTTTTTGTCAGTCAGAGACATGTATGGTCGGAAATACGATGGTATGTCAAGCAGGAGCCCACTGCTACTGAAGGAAGTCTTATTTTGCTGCGGGTGATGTCCACTGAAGCCTGTCTGCAGATAAAAGTGAACAGCCCTAGCAATAAAGCAGTAAGTCAGTGAGGCTTCCTATCCAAGACACCAACTATTTTCTGTGCAGTGTTAAAGGTAGCTAGTGCAGGCTTAAGCACTCTTGATTATAGAGAATAAAAAATGAGTGTAAAGGAAGACAAATCAAGATAAAAGTTCTGAAATAATTTTACATAAAGGGAAATGAAGCTGCAGACGAAGATCCAAACACTGACTGACTTTAGGATAGGAGATGCTCTTCCGGACCTAGGCATTTGATTTGGGTCAGTCTGGGAAGAAACCAGGTATTTGGGGTTGTTCTCAGTACAGGCATCTAATATGTGCCTGTGGCTAATGCTATGTTAATGTGATGATAAAAAAAAAAGATTTTCTAAAGTGGTATTTCAGTATATGGCATAGATGGATGACCATGAATAAAGTGGAGTTTACTAGTTTCAAACGTCAATAATCACATTCCTGTTGGTATTATTTTCTATTCACTTGCTATAAGGAAGCAACTAAAATTTTAATTGGCCTAATGTAAAATTATGCAGTAGAGTGTTTATGATCATGTAAGAAATGAACCCAAAGATCAGTAATCAATGTTGTCAAAACTTGTGTTCCATACATTCATAAGCATCTCCTCTGTATTCTCACTAGAATATAATCATATATGCCACATACAAAAGACAGCTCCTTTTGTACGACTGTTAAGGAACTCAAATACCATTTGTCAGGAGAAATAGCACATTAGAAACATCAAATACTTTAATATTAAAGATTGTATTTTATTACAATGATTTAATTTATTTGAAACAGATAATGCAACAATGTAAGTGGCCTTTCCCTCTGTTTATTAGCTTTTATTCTTATGGAAGAACTGAGCAGAAAAGAACTAACTTCCATATTTCATCGTATTTATATCTGTAAGTCACTATGATTTTTTCATCAGGTACTGTTTTGTTACTTGTTCTTTTCCAATTCACGTATGGTTACTGGCTGCTGCTATGTTATCTTAGTCTTTTTTGCAAGACCATGGAATTACTCTGATGACCATCTTTTTAGGTTTAAATTCTGAAGTGTAACATCTGTATTTTGCACTGCCTGATGTTTATTTCTAAGCAAACTAAGTAAAATAAGCCTGAGGAAGAATAAAATTTGATCTACTATTAACTGGCATTTTAACCAAGGCAGTTCATTTCCATCTTCAATGGGCAGAAAACAAGACACATAGATCATCTTGGGGGCCTTTTCATTCATGTAGGTAATGTCTGGCAAGGACAACTGACTGTTCATTAAAGAAGTAGAGTGGAAAAGCAGAAGGGAATGAATGACAGTGAGGGAATGCTTTATGAAAAGTTGCATGCACAGAAGACAAAAAGAGGTATTTTACAAATCTTAGTCAAAACAGAACAAAAAGGGTCTCAGCAGCTGCAAGAAATATTTTCAAATATTATATTCACTTTCATAAATTCTGTTTTTAATAAAGTTCCCACAATTCCATTAGCCCACACCAATTATGTGATCCTATCTTAGTGAATCTTTTTCAATAGGCACCAGAGTTTACATATTAAATCATAGAACGATAAGGTTTAATGGACAGAGTACTTTAGAAATTACTCAGTTTCTGAGCAGTGCATACAGCACTCTGGCTAACAGCCCATGGTCCTGAGTATTTGGAAGACTCTGAGACTTGCACAGTTTGGCCTTGTGTGCTCCGACGTCTCTAGGTGTTTGGGTTTTTTTTTCTTAATTAATTTTTTCACCTATAATTGAAATTAGATATTTGCAAACATTGTTATGCTCTAGATCCTGATACGTATAATTTCATATTACAAAAATTCATTGTTTTGTGCCAGAAATTCAATATCTAAAAGGACCAGTAAAGCTTTTCCATCAGTAAAGATCTTGAATAGGGCATGTATATCTATAGGTAGTGAAAGAGGAATAGCAGAGGTATAGACTGAGTGCAAAATATCTGTTTCTGGCTCAGGGTGAAGATAACAATCTGGTATGTATTTGGCCAAATCTCCTTTATCATATATGTATCAAATGGTGTGGAGATAGATAATTCTAGATAACCTTGGCTGTTCATTTGAGTTAAATGTAAAGCTGTGAAGTTGACAGTACAATAAAGCTTAAAGTGAAGATATGTTAGTTATTTTTACAGTAACCACATGAACCAGGTTTTGTCCTGCGTTTCTCCCTTGAAACAACCCTTTAATAATGTTATGGGAAATTTCTTACAGATTCTCATTATTATTTTGTAACTGCCGTACCATTGAAGGCCTTAGTGTGTATGGGGAATCCACCAGCCGCTGACAACAATGCTCCCAGAGGAATGGAGAGATATAATGTAATAGCCATCTGTGCAAGTAGAAACACTTAGGAACAGCAAGCTAGCTGGCTCAAGAAGAACCTGTATTCCACATGAAGTTGAGAGTTTATGGGGCTGGAAAGACTTAAAATACAAAACAGAGAAACCAAGGTTCTGATAGTAATCTTGAAAATAATAACTATTTAGGCTTGCAAAGTACAGTTAGCTGAGTTAACTTAGCAGAGGTAAATCCCCCTTACCGTCAAGTCCTGCTAAGCTAGACTTCGTCCAGAATGTGCCATACCAGCTTAGATTATACCAATGTTTTTGAGCAATATGTTAAATCAGGTCCTTGAATTCATTTGCTGAGTGTGTGGTCTACCTCCCACCCTTGCCTAGCACTGCACCACTGATAGGAACAACATTTTATGTAAATAACTTCCAAGTGGAGTTGCTCATTATTAATGCAGACAGTTTTGAAGGTGAAAGCAAACAGCATTTGGCAGCAAGAACTTTTAATGAGCCTGTCATGAAGGAATTCAGTCTGCAAAACACAAACTTATTTTGTAGCACATTTGACTGACTGTGTGCCTCTGTATTTTTGTCCTGTATGCTAAACATACAGATATCTTTTTAGATCCACTTTCCCACATTATGAGTTTTACTCATATCACAATACAGCTTGTGTTATGTGCCAAAAAACTGGCAGCAGTAGTGGAGGATTTCTTGGATGGTGTTTATGTCTCTGCTGCACATCCACAACATTTGAAGACAAGGCAAACAGAAAGATAAAATTAGAAATGTGAATTAGGTGAATTCTCACTTTGCAGGTCAAAATTTTCTGTTAAGGTAAACAAAATTGGCACAGCAATCAAGAACTGCTGCTCCTTTATGAGTTTCATGTTTCTTTCCTGCTGTTGCTTCCCAAAGGTTATTTATACACTCTGTCAAAGAGACTCCGTATTTCTCTAATTTCTCCTATTGATATATAAAAGGACTCGAGGCAGTAAGTGAATGAAAATCTAAACTGGCTCTTTTCAGAGCAGCACAGAAGATCTCTCTGATCTTTCCTCAGGGATTTCTGGGGTCTCAGGGAAGAAAGAATAAAAAGAAAAGTATGACAAAAAAACCCTAAACAAACCTGTAAGAGAGCTGTTCAGGGAGGGGCAAAGGACAACCTCTGCAACAGTCCTCTTGAGATGGGGGGCAGACAGGGGTAAACCCACCTGAAGCCTGCTGCTAACCACCCAGGAAGAGCAGCTGTGGGTCTATAACAGAAGCAACCGGGCAGGGCACAAAGAAAGAGGACAGGGAGAAAAGCTGCTGGAGCAGGAGGAGCTGATTGTCCCGGGAGCACCATTTCTCCACAAACGGCACTTCCAACAGAAAGTGTTAGGCACACAGAAACACAGACATATGAACATTTACAACTAGGAATGGAAAACACAGTTCAAAACAGTTTCTTTAGCTAATGTATGCACAAAAGATGTAACACTGCATATTGCCAACTCAGTCTTTGCTTATGTACCTATCTCCTGTCAGAAGCTCTTTCCAGACTTCTCACGGCTTTGGTAATCCCGTCTTTTATATACATATGTGTGTAGATATATGTGTGTGCGTATGCATGCATGTATTTGTAGAAATATATATATATATGAATATCAAAAAAACATTTGGAGTGTGAAAAGCCAGCTACTCAGCTTGCCAGTACAAATCCGCTAGACCTATATGATAGTGCTTAGAACCCACCCCAAAATCACAGCTGACATTCATCGTATGGGAGGGATGTGGGAGGATGGCAGGGCCGGCTGGAAATTGTTTGGGCCAGGGCGGTGGGAAGAGGCATTATTCCAAATGCGGCTAGTAAAAAAGGGCCTGAGAGAGCTGTCCTGGCAAGCGGAAGTTGGGGCAGAGCTTGCGTTGGAGAGATAGTTTGGCTCCTAGAAAGTCCAAGTTGGGGTTGTAAAAGTATTTTTATGCCAAATTTGCTTTCTCTCACTCCATCCATGCAGCTTGTGACTGTGCCCGAAGTTTATTTCCTTTTAAGTTTTCTGTTTTTCTCCTTTCCTGTTCTTTCTTCTCACTATTTTTAAGACTTGCACAAAATGTTCATTCTCTGCAGTTCAGCTACTATGCCTTCCTGAAGCACAAAGTTTAGGAAAGCCATGGTATCACTGCCTCCTTTCTAGCCCAGTGTTGCTTGACCTCAGCTGCCATCGGTTCTGGACACAAGTTTGGAGCCCCACTGCCATTTCAGTGCATGCCTCCCTCTTCCCCTGCCACGAGCTGCAGATTTCTCCTTGTCCTGTCTTCGCTTTGGTTGTGGCCTGTCCTGCTCTGTTGGAGGTGAGGATCAACTCCTTGTCCTTCCTCCCCATCTTTGGACATACTTTATGAAGCATCTGTCAGATCAGTAGGACCTGGCATTCTCTTCAAAAGTAAAACAGATTCATTAAAGTACCACTTTGTATTTTAACCAAGCTTCATGTTGGGTCTTAAGAATTTCTCTTTCTGGAAAGGCTCAGGTTTTGCTTTCAAGATCTTCTTTTTCTTTTATTTTATGAAAAGTATTACGGAATCAAACATTAAGTACAGCTGTCAAAAATGTATAGTGGAAATCATGAATTTACAAAATCTAATTTGCACTTCATGTATTAATGCAAGTATTTTTTTATGAGTAAAATTAAAAGGCAAATGAATATTGGAGCCCAGCTTGTAACTACAGCTAGGGAAAAATCAGTTGAGTAACTTTCTATTTGTATTATTTTTAAATACTTAGAAAGCAAACTGTAAAAATTTCCTTATATTTTTCAGAAAAAGAATGAAGCCACGGAGAGCCATTCTGAAAAAAAGTTTAGCCTGGAGAAAAGGAGGCTGAGGGGAGACCTCATTGCTCTCTACAACTACCTGAAAGGAGGTTGTAGCAAGGTGGGTGTCGGTCTCTTCTCCCAAGTAACTGGTGAAAGGACGAGAGGAAATGGCCTCAAGTTGCGCCAGGGGAGGTTTAGATTGGACGTGAGGAAAAATGTCTTTACTGAAAGAGTGGTTAAACATTGGACCAGGCTGCCCAGGGAAGTGGTTGAGTCACCATCCCTGGAGGTATTTAAAAGACGGGTAGATGAGGCGCTTAGGGACATGGTTTAGTAGGCATGGTGGTGTTGGGTTGACAGTTGGACTCGATGATCTTGGAGGTCTCTTCCAACCTTAATAATTCTATGATTCTATGAAAGTTATATACAAACAAAACCAGCAAAGCTGTGATAAGGATCTTTGTTCTACAGGCAGCTATTACCATACAGGAAGCAGTACTGGAAAAACATGTTATTCTTAGCTTTGTCATATTGTGTTTTTAAAGCTCCTGCTCCGAGAGTCCTGTGATTGTACAAGAAGAGCAACTTTTTTTCTTTTTTTTTTTAATCTTTGTAGTCAGAGACCAAAAATGTGTCCCACTGCATAATGAAAAACAAAAGGCATTTAATATGGACTAAAATTATGGTATTAAGAATAAAACTTTTACTAAAACCAAAATAATTTTGGAATGCTGACATCTGGCACTGAATTCTGGCAAAGCTCAAGAGGATCAGAACAACCTGCTTTTGAGTGAAAGGGACACAAATAAATACTAGATCTAAAATAATATTATAAGGAACTGTAATCTTAGAAACCTGACACTCAAATACACTATGGACAATCTTCAGATTTGAAAGAAAGTCTCCTTAAGCTCCAGGAGTGTACTTGGTAATTTAGACACTAAACAAACAGTGGTCATCATACTTACAGTGGGATGAGGGCAGGTTGCAACAGAGTCAATCCTAATGCTGTGAGATATGCCTATTAGGAAGTTAAGAAGCAGAACTGTTTCATCCATAGACGAAGCAGGCACTAAACAGTCCTTCAGTCCTTGTCTCACTTGGCTTTGGTGACTGCTGGTATTTGCAACTTGCCAGTGTTTCAAACTGGCTCTTCCATGTACAAAGCACTTGGTAGCCTAAAAATAGGTGTGTTCTTGCCGTATGATAAATGGGGGGGGGGTTGGGTTTGTTGGGGTTTTTCAGTGGGGTGTTAGTTTGTTTTGCTTTGTTTTCTTTTTTTGTGGGGGTTTTTACAGCTCTACTCAAGCTTTTACATCTTTGTCTGGTCTTCCACCATTTTTTAAAGGCATCTGCCTTCCATTTAGCACAGATAGGAGAAAACACTGAGCTATAATGTAAGTTTAGAGACTTAAAGTCAAGCTGACTATTATCACATAAACAGAGAACAACGCCGAGGTATATTAGAATGCCAGAGTACCTTCCTCTTCCTGTTTCTGTACTTTGATTATATACTTATAAATCTTTTGGATTAACTACTTCTTTCTAGAACTTGTTATTCATAAAATAAGAATAACAAGCTTGCAGCTTTCTCTCTCCCTTGTCATTCTGTCCTATTCTGCATCTTGAAGACAGCTTTCTCTATTAATATTCATTACTCATATTTAATTAACTTGCCCTTATTCATGATGAGGTGGGATCCATGGATAGAGAAAAGTTTGACCAGCCATTTTGATAATAGCTCTATGTTAGTGGCTCATTGCACTGAAAAAATTTGCATAATAGTGTCATCATGTTACAATATTATGCAAATCCTTGTCCACTGATTAGCTAACAGTACCCCTTAGCTATTGAGAGCTATGAACATAATTCTTTCTTCGTGACAACACCGAGCTTAGCACATTTTTATTCTGGGCCTTTTTTAGAAGCACAATTTTGTAACTCTCCAACTCTAAGAGAAAAATGAATTAGTGGTATAAAGGAACTTTTAAAGCCATAAACCAAGCACTCTTGCCAGAAACTCTCTCTCCTCCTCTGCTTTTCCTTGTGATAAACTCCTGTGTTTAAATCTGCAGTGAAGTTTCTCTGATTTGGAACAAATTACAGGAATGTTCCTATTAAATATTAATAACCTTCCAAAGCATCCCTTGCATAAAACAATGCATTTCTGTGCAGAATATTAAGTTTACAAAGCATGTTTAAAGGCTCATTAGAATTACTATCAACTTATGCTTTTTACATAAAAATGGTTTAAATCTCAATTGCCTGTAAAAAGGAAAAGAGACAATCTGCAACAGAGAACAAGCCACATTTTACCTATTTTAAGCAAGAAATTATAAATGCAGTATTTCTGGAAGAGTTCAGCCATGGCTGAATTTTAATCCCATTCAGAACTTCCGTGAGGGCCAGTAAAAGGCACAGCTTAGTGCTTTAGAAAACCTGCAGAATAAAAGTACTGGACTACGGTGTGGTCCGTGCTAAAACAATTTCCTCCTGCCTTGGCAACATAATGCTGCTTTAGAACTGTCTGGAAGGTTCCTTGTGCAGTGATCTGTAGGTAACTTCTGTATGCTCTTTCTATGACTGTGGCAGACGTCTTCTGGGGCAGACATCAAAGATACCTAAAGAAATCCTGGTAACTCTTTGTATATCATACCTTAGGCAGATATTTTAAGATTCTAAGGCTTAGCTGAAAAAGCACATGGTGCTTTCTGGATAACTCCACCAGTGATGTATCAAAGGCGCAGAATGCCACCATCTTTTCTCCACTAGCAATGCAGCCCCTTCATGCCTTTCAGGGAGCTGTTCCCTCCCCTGACACAGAACTATTGAGAGCTGTGTTTGCGGAACAGTCTCCATCAGATTCTCCTTTCTTCCACTTTTAACTCCTTTGCCCTCCAGCAGCCTGCTATCACCAAACACTCCCTTAATATGTGACTGTGGGTGAGATCTTTGAATTCACCATCATCTTAGCTTTTTCTTTTTCTTGGGTCTGATCGTAGTGATTAGTAATTTAGGTTTGCAATGATGGGTATTGCACAGTGTGATCAGCTGGCCAGAATCATTAAAGAACATCATGTTCCAGCTCGGTTCTTCAACACATTCAAATGAACCTGTCCAAAATGTTTCTGTGTTAAAGGGAAAGATGCAGAAAGGATAGGTGGCACAGGACAGATTATGTCAGCCATCAAGTGCTGGAAGGCTTTTTACACCGCTGCATCCAGACAGCTTGTGACACAAAGGTGATTCATGAAAGATCAAGAATCTGGCTCCAAGACTTTTAGACTTTGAATAACTTCTCTAGTTCTTTCAAAGCTGATGTTTTAATTAAACTCTTACAAGACCCCAGAAAATTTATTTTTCTGGCTTTTAATTGTTTTAGTTTCCTTGTGGAAAAATTAAGAGGACACATCCCCAATAACAAAAAGATACTTTTGTCATCAATATGCTGCTAGAATTCTCTACACCTAGATAGGATTTGTCTATTAATTTGAGGAATCTTTAAATTGTATTGAAGTCACCAAGGAAAAGAAGTCTCATCAAAACAAGATGTAATTCTTAGATCTACCATAAGCACTGCTAGAATCTCTTCACAAAGGAAAGAAAGGTTGAAGATGCCAAATGGAAACAACAATATAATCTACTATATGATTTGGGGTGGGTTTTCATCTGGAAAATACATTATTTAAACCAAAGGCCTTTGTGTTCTCTTGCTTGTCAGTAAATACCTCTGCACTATGGCTGCATATCAAAAGGTTATACCTAGAACACTTCTCTAACGTCCTGGTATTTGATGAGAGAAATGTAATTTAAGAGAGCACAGGTTATTGTGACAAGGAAGTATTTATTTACCCTGAACTCAGCATCTGACATAGTTTAACACACATCAACCAATCATGACCTTTATGTTGTTATAGTTTAAGACTGTAAATTGTTAAAGAGAGAGTTGTAAAAAGAAGTTAAATATGTCAGGTGTGATTAATCTATGAATCTTACATTATTTCAAGTACAGTGCCCTTATACTTGCATTCTCTTCTTGGGGACTTCTGGCATAAAGTGGCATAATTAAATTAGATTTCAGCTAAATTGCTATTTAATTTGGCCCCCGGTCTCTCTTCTTTTTTAGCTCAGACTGGTTAACAGCTGTGTTTAGCATATGTATAATCATATTTAGCAATTCTAATGACTTCTTTGTAATTTTAAACTCAAACATTTGAGAAAAACACAGTGTCACCAGAAAGCAGAATTGGCAGACCTATTAAAATTGAATAGAATAGTTCAGTCGGAAGGGACCTACAACGATCATCTAGTCCAACTGCCTGACCAGTTCAGGGCTGACCGAAAGTTAAAGCATGTTATTAAGGGCATTGCCCAAATCCCTCTTAAACACTGACAGGCTTGGGGCATCAGCCACTGTTCCAGTGTTTGACCACCCCCTCGGTAAAGAAATGCTTCCAGTGCATTCCAGGTCCAGTCTGAACCTCCCCTGGTGCAGCTTTGAACCATTCCCAAGCGTCCCATCACTGGATACCAGGGAGAAGAGCTCAGCACCTCCCTCTGCACGTCCCCTCCTCAGGAAGCTGTAGAGAGCAATGAGGTCGCCCCTCAGCCTCCTTCTCTCCAAACTAGACAAGCCTATGAGGTCCTCAGCCGCTCCTCACAGGACATGCCTTCCAGCCCTTTCACCAGCTTTGTTGTCCTCCTCTGGATGCATTCAAGGACCTTCACATCCTTTTAAAATTAATATATTTATTCACAAACTATAATAAATAATATATAAAATTGAATACAAATATAAATAGAGTATAACTATAAATATAATATTAATATTTCTTGTTTTATTTTAGCAATGAGAAATTCATTTTTTATATATGGCAGCTATTTCAAAGTCCTGGCCACTGTGCAATAGACTGTAGTACAGTAGCTGGTATCAGTACCACCATTACAGATATATATGTTCATATAGGAAGCAGAATAAAAAACACATTATCTCATTCTATTACTCTCTCAGAAATGGTCACATTTTGTTCCCTTAGGTTTTCGTCCAAAGAAATCCTGAAATAATTAGCAAGTTTTATTTAACAGATAAGTTTCCAGTATTATTGTAAGCAGAACACTGAACACCCCCACTGATAATCTGTAAGCAGAGACAGTTCATGATCCGGCACTAAAGGAAATGCAGTGATGTTACTTCCTTGATCACTGCAAAGCTATTTTATGAGTTTGGAAATTTATTTTTCTTTTTTTAAAGTATTATAACTTCACACTGGTATAAAAAATGCTAATTAAGTTTTTGTTACATAAGGATTTGGCCCTAGGTGTAAACAACTCTGACAAAAGTCTTCAAAAAGAGTGGTCATTAAGTTGGATCCTGATTTTATCGAAGTACAAGCATATAAAGCTACTAAATATACTTAGGGGGATTTATTGGATGTGCTGTGTTTTTAAATGCCTAAACAATTTGCATACTTAGACTTTAAATATTTGGGCATTTACTTTTCAACCTCTTGAAGACAATACAACTTCAACACACTTGTCACCTGCCAACTAGGTTGCCACAGACTTTCCTGTTGAGAAAAACATAGGCATGTGGGTAGGTGTGAGTATGGAAATTCACATGCCTGGACAAACTAGAAGACGGGTACCATTTGAAGTCTATTTACGTAGAAACACACTTACCTGTTCTTCAGCCATTTTTCTTAAGCATCCATTACCGGCAACCATCACAGAGAAAGTACTGGACTAACTGGACCTTCAGTCTGATTCATTCTTATGCTCTTACAAAACATTCAAGGTGGCTCAAAACTAGTATTTAGTGTCAGGTGTTATCAAAATCTTGCTAGAAAATCTGATTATTTTTTTTTTCCTACAAAAATTGATGAGCAACAGTGGTTTCAACAACAGTTCAAAGAAAGATAAATTTATTCAAAAGTTTCTTAAATAAATTGAGCAATAAGTGAAGCAAAGAACAGGTTTCTAAAGAAGAAGGATACTAACTAGGAAATTTTCCTCCTATATTTATATTTCAAAAACCATCAGGCAAACAAAGAAACACCAAGATTTCTACACTTGAAGGAATAGGCTTTGAAGTTTTACAAGTGTCTACGGAACTTGGCAAGAGAATCTAGAACCAGTTCTTAACAAAATGTATATGTCAAACTTTGTAAATGCATAGGTAGGCTGATGCACTTTGAGAAAAAGAAATGTCCAGAAGTTCCCATGCAGAGAAGTAACTTCTGAAAGGAATTCAAGCTTTCAGGTGCTTTGCTGGATAAGGACTAGAATGGTAACCACATTCTGGGATCAAATCTTAGATGAACAAACATTACTTCTTGGACTTTTATGGAAATCTGATTTTTTAGACAGGTAAAGAAAGAGAGGTGAGGGTTTAACATAATTTGTAAAACTTATACTTTGTGTTTAGAAATTTGGAAAAAGAATGTGAAACTGCTGATGCTTTATAATTTAGAAGTGACGACCATTTTTACCTGTTACATATGAATAACAGTTTGCCGACTACTCACAGACAGTAAATAATATGACCCTATGGAAAAAAGAATCAAATAAAATTTTTATTGACTAAAGATACTAATGATTTTAGTGCTATGCTAACTGAATAAATAATACTGCCACTTTGGATTTTTGATGCAATGTTATTTCACTGGAAAATGCTGAATTATCCAAATGAACTTTTGCTGAAGTTTATGTTTGTGTGAAAAATTTCATTATAGCAGGTAATTGGATCAAATCCAATCCATCAAGGAATTACTGGCCAAAACCATAAAATAACTCCCACCAGAAATAAGTACTAGGTCATAGGTTGTAGAAATCCATGGAGTAACAGAATCATAAAAATGTTGGCTGAAAGAGACTGTTGGATATGGTAGGCCTTACTATCCCAGGCTGTCTTCTAGTTCACATTTACAGGCTTATAGAGCAAAACATACACAAAGGCACAAGAGATGCCATATCATTTTACACCTGAGAATTTATGCAATTATTTTGAAGATTCACTTCTATTACATCACCCAAACACAACAGATCCTTTTAGAATCCAAGCAGATAGATTTCACAGTTTTCTGAGGAACTCACAGAGTTTCTAATTTTACAGTGCTGATTTTATTTTCCTTTGGCTTACTTTTCAAGCAAGTGAAACAGTGGATTATGGGATCCAATAACGTGAAATTTTCAAGCAGAATACAGTTAGATAAAAAAGTCTTCTTGGTTCTGTAGATGTAATAGTTACATTATAACCACTCATTTTTCTTTTAAGTAACAAAATATACGTTTAAAGACAGAAAAACTGCTTCATCTAATTAGTAAATTAATTAACCTTTTAGGAAGACCAAAACCATTTACGCTGATCAAGTAAAGGGGGACAATTCTATCAGTCCTGAAACTGCAATGTCATCACAAGAGGTCAAATCAAGCACCAAATTAAAAAGAAATGAAGATTTTGACCTGTTAAGGTAGAAGGCCTGATAGAAATGCACCTTTCTTTCCAAAAGTGTTCTAGAATTCTTATGTGTATTACCAGGCAGAATGATTGCCATAGGTTATTTGAAAAATTCTGAATGCAAACATTTCAATGAAATAAAACATGCTGTTATGCATAATTTCTAAAGGTATGATTTAGATCACATATGATGTACTATAATTAGTGTTATTCTTCAGCTGCGATTTTTAAACTACAGGTATTTTTCCAGTAATCAGAGTTATTCTGTCTTAATGCATCATAAAGGAATAGGAAATTACAGTCTAATGGAAGCAGAAAAATGACCAGCTGTGAAATCTGTAGCAATTATAATCAGAGCTACATTAAAGCACTAGCTACTACAAAACAAGACATTGGGCTTATGCACAGTCAAAGAACAGTCTAAAACCAAATTGAGTGTAAATAACTTTCAAAGGGCTTCACTGCCTACAGAGCAGCACTGGCTAAATTGAAGCAGTAGATGTTTGACGACAACAATTCTGCTTTAATTTATACACTGTGCTATTTCTTCTCTAATTTAAAAATTCAGTAAAACGAAGACGCAGCTTCCTGGAAGCCACCATATTCTACTACAGCTCTATCCCATTCCTTCCCAGTCTTCTAACTGTCATAGAATAGTGGTTTTATAATAGTAGCATGGTTCATTAATTTGTAAACAATATAGTCACATAGGTGCATGTTTCTGTGTATATACACATAAATATATAGATATATATAATGTGACCATATATATATAACATAAATAAAACATATATAGTCCACTATTGCTATTGTGATATAAAGATATTTTTGTAAACTTGCCCTAAGTATTATCTCTTTATGTCAGGGATGAAGAAAGCATATTTTTCACATTGCAAATGTGTGCCTACAGTCCCAGAATTCTGACTGACCTCATCAAAGCATGAGGAGAAGAAAATATACGTATTCATAATTGTTCCCATATACATTTACATTTCTTTAAATATAAACAAAGAGGAGAGTTACCCTACAGAAGGGTTAAACTCAGGTGTATGAATCAGAAATGCAAGCATACTAAGAGATTGTAATTATTTCAGATTCATATATTATTTACTAAAGAAAATAAAATATAAAGTTAAATGTAAACAATAGCCAATCAAATGAATCTTTTTCAATTACAGATTAGACTAAATTAATTTCAAAAGCCAAGTTAATAAATCCCTTGATAGAGCAGCTGTTAAGTACACAGCAGAGTTAACTTAATTCAGGTTCCTTAACCGATCCTCTCCAGGCCTCTTTCACTGCAAAAGACATCTTTTTGCGTGGACGTGTATTTTTCCTGCATGCAATCTCTGCCTTTGGCTGCTGAAACCTGAATAGAAACCCCAGTAATCTTTTCACTGATATAACACTGACCAGCATATTAACTGGAAATTGCATTATTAGACACTCAACCATGTGTTCTTTGATCCTAGATAAAAATTGAAGATTATTTCTACCCTGATTTGATTAAATTGTGGGACATGTTCTCTCATTGTGCAGACATAACTGAATTACCATCCATCACCTGACAAAATGCTACTGTGACTGACAAGACAGACTGACAGCCAAAGAGGAGACTTGAATAAAGAAAGATCAAAGTGAGAATTGACCCCAGAAAGGAGTTTTTTTCTGATATATTTTCTAATATACTGGGGGGAAAAAAATTTTAAAAAATCTGAATTCTGGTCATTTCACATGTAAGCATGCTCAAAGCCTGCTGCCTCAAGGAAGTAAGAAAGAGGAAAATAATTTGCCAAAGTTGTTTATTAGTCAGCTCCACATCGGCTCCCTGGGGTTCGTGTTTCAGGCCACAGCATACAGCTCAAACAGAAGTTGTTGATTTTGCTGAATCTAACTGATGCTAATGGGGTGGGGAGGGAGGGGAAATAGCTCTTTCCAAACATCTGCCGTCACAAACAGCAATTTTAGAAGATGACAGAACTCACTACTTAAACCTGGAAATTATATCCAGTTCTAGAAGTATTGAAATGTCCTTTGGGTTTCAAAGTCACCTTTACTGATGAGCATTGCCCAAATGAATGTGGGGAACATATGATTTTTCTCCCATTTTTTCCCTTTTAATCTTCAGTATGATGAAAATGTGATCTGTATGACACACAATTTTGGCTAAGATGGATGTACTACAATCCTTTGTTTTGTACTACATTTTCTTTGATGCCAAGTACCATCAAAGTTACTGGATGCTGCAGGAAGTTACATGTTCTCCAAACATGAAAATCGAACTTCTCTTCTGTACCTATACAGGAGTTTCTGAGTACTTCAGATACCCAGTCTTCAAAACTGTGAATAAGGACAGCTCCATAGGACACCATTAGGTGTTCAAGAAGGCTGAAGATGTAACTGACACTAAAGAAAGAGCAGTGATTAATAGGATTTGAAATCTAAAAAGGAGGAGGCCCAATTCTGTCCTTAGTTACACAAAATAATTAAACAAGCACATATAGCTCAATGAAATCCAGCCTGATGCAAACCAAAGTGAAGATCTAACTTCCCAAATGAAAGAATTAAAATTTTGAGTAATTTATTCCTACTGACATTGGTTTCACCATAACATTTACCTTTTTATATAATGCAGTGTTGTATTTATGTGATTCTATGTTTTAATTACATTAACTTCCAAGTACTTCCTGAAGAAAAAATATGTTTTGTGGGGTTTTTTTTGTTTTGTTTTTTTAAGAGGCTATTTCAGTGTTAGAACTTTCCCAGAGCAGATATACCAGGAGCAAAAACCACTCAAGTATTTACAGAAAAATTACACAAACCATTGACTCATCACCAGATACTATATAGTAAAAGTTCAAGTGGTTCCAGCATGGATGTTTCATAATAAAGTATGACATGTACTTGACAATATAATATAGGGAAATAGTAGACTCAATCAATAACTAGTTAATACTTTTAAATCACAAATTTAAGCAAAATACACTCAGTTTAGTCACTTCATATACCCAAGCATGATCTTAGTCTCACAGCACAATTTAACTGAACTTGGAGCAAAATTACTAACCACAAAAATTATCCTCTGCTCTCAAATCTTTTATTAGACTTACCACATGCTTATCTAAAATAGAAAAACTGGAATGTCAGAGTCACTCTGTATTTTTTCCGAACATGCTGTGAAGTAACAAGCCTTTGGAAAGACTGCTGAAAATAACCTATTATCCATTCCAATAATGTTTAGCATGAAACTGTATAGCAACAAATCTATTATATATAAATATATATATTATATATCAATGCCTCCTTTAAAAACAAAAAAGTATACACGTTCAAACGTAAAATTGTCATTTCCATTTTTATATAGGATAATTTAGGCTAAATCCCACCAAAAAGGGGGATAAGGGAGGAATATAGTGTCTAAGGTAGGTGGTATACTTTCAACCTGTGAGGTCCAAACAAATATCTATCTTCTCCTCCAACCATCACCCCAGGATCCATGTAGTATGATTAGGGCTAGTGAAGTTTGAACTGACTGAACTGTGGCATGAGGCATGGGCAGGGGTATTGGTCATGAGGTACCACTGACAATAAATGAAACATGGGTCCTGACTGATGACCTAAGATCATTCATATTCCATGATCGTGGCTCAATAAAAACTCACTTAATTTAGGAAGTTCAGAATTGTTTGGGGATTTGTTTGTTTGTTTCTATTTTAATTCAGTAAATAATAAAACAGAATGCTGAAGACTAAAGCAAGAAAAATCTCTGCAGGGCACACTTTTTTCTTTCTTAGTGCTCAGTACAACAGCTATACTTTGCAGTTTAAACAATGCATTCTCCTCTCCGTCTTCCCTCTGACTCTTAAAGTTCCTTTGTGCATTAATAACCCATTTATCTCTACAGTACAATGAAATAGGTAAGCTGAATACATCTCAGGTGGAGTGTCTAAAACACAAAATATCTTGAGTGAATTGTCCATGTATAGTGGCACAGAATATTAAATCCAAGACCTCTTTTAACCATGCCAGCTTTCCTCTTCCCTTCCAACTCTCTCTCTTGCCGAGAAGAAGAGCGACTGAATCCTTTGTACAGAGTTCATTTGCTCCTAAAGCAGTAAAATCTGCTGTATACTATCATGACATACCTTCCTTCTAATAACAAAAACACAATTGCAACACAATGCCTGACGGCAGAACAAAGACGCCTCCCACTATTATATTACTTATATTTACACTCAGAGATGTGCAATGGGTATTTCATTGGATTATATGACAAAATTTGATAGCATTAGTAAACATTAATTGACATATGGCTAAGGACTGAATTTTAAGAAAGATACAGTTAAAAATATTTACTTCTGTAAATATAGATAACTTTTTCTAATAGGTGTCTGGTATTCCTCTGCATTTTGTATGTTACTAACCATACAGAATAAACTTGTAAATTAGATCTATGTCACTAGGAAACAACAGCACAGATAATATCCTCTGTTATTTAGTATATAAAAATGCATGCTATATTAATCCAACCTAACCCAAAACTTAGGCCAGATAAAACAACTCTTGATTTTCAAGAATTTTTAAGAATTAATTATGACGTCTTTTTTTTAAATGGAAAACCTATCACATCAATTTGCATTTTTCTTAAGCAGAGACAGGGATCATAACTGCTGCATATTTTTAGGGGGATTCACTACTGTGCATTTAAATGAAAATCAAAAAAATAATTTACCCAAGCTGCTGAAAACTGAAAAACTCAACATTAAAATCTTTATCCTCAGAATGTAATTGCCAACCACAGTAATGAGGATGTGTTGCAGTGTGAATTCTAGTGCTATCAGCAGAATAGAAATCTGTTACACCTCTTGCTGCTGAGGCTTCCCTGTTCAGCTCCAGTGCAGCATCTCAGGCTTTCAGCTCTGGAAGAAGTTCCCCTGTTCAATCTCAGTATCTATTGTCTAAGCTGGCAGCCACTACTCACATATGACAACCCCAGCATTTGTCAGTTTGGGTACCTTCAGTTGGATACTGCAGCTCTGATTGTACACCACACACCACTGCACTAAGGGAGAAAAGCTGTGGCGTGCACAACACCAGAGCGTGACCAACTTCTGCTTACCAGGTATGGCAGTTCATCCATTCCTTCATCCACACTACTATGTTTTCATCTGATTCTCTCCTGTGTCTGCTTCCACTGTGCATAAGGCAGCTCCCTTAGCCCCAAGACCTGTAGCCCTATTCCACTTAACTCCTCTGTTATGCTCCTCTGCTATACTGCTTACAGTGAGCCATTGACCTCTTGTAATCAACTATTGCCAATTGCCCCCTGTTACACCTCCGGTCAATATTACACTGAGCTGCTTAGCACAAGAGTTGGGCAAGTCTCTGGAAAACAGGAAGCACAGTGTGGGCACTGCTGCAAATAAAGAGCAATAATATAACTGTGATTCAGTTGTTTTCTATGCAAAGGTGTGTATGATGGGTAATATGAAGTGGTGCTCTGAAACGAATCTAATTGCAAATTGCATACTGTTCCCAAACCCTGCCAAATGCTCTCAGAAGGCAATCTATAAATTACATTAACATAAGTAAGGTCTTTTGAACCACATAGTCAATGTATAGTTGAACACAGAAGAGATGGCCTTATTGGAAGAAGATCATTCAGTTTAGGCCAAATTTTCCATTCCCCACACTTAATATGAGTTGTGGGTATAGCTAATACCTATTTGGATATTCAAATACATTTTACTGTGATTTGTAGTAATTTACGTGTTAATACTTATGGTATCTGCTATTATCCAGTTTTTGTAGAAGCATCACACACATACATGATTGCGATTTCTCTCTTAAAACCCAGGAACTGCCAAATATCTCTTGAGTTGTTCCAGTCCTGTGTGGTGTGGAACATTTGATCCAGCAAAACACTTACACACAATCTTAAACACAGTATTTAGAGTCCTCTGTTAGTAGAATTAGTCAGATGCTTAAAGGTAAAATAAGCACTAAATTCATTACTATTGTCTAAAATTAATTATGATGGTTGGGTTGGAGTCATATCTTCTATACAAAATTTTGACTCCTAGAATCATTTGGCAATTGAAAAAATGACAGAAAAGAGTGGTATGAAGTTATTTACTTTTCTCAAATCAGCATTAATAATTCTTATCCTGGATTGCAGGACTTGTTCAAAAGCCTGGTGAAGATCAAGAACAACCTTTCATCAAATGTAAACCATAGATATCACAAAAAAGTTAGGGTGGGGAAATATTTGACTAACTGAGATTAGAATCCCTCTGACCCTAAAATGAATTCCAGCATAAGAACTTTGACCAAGGAGTCAAACTTTGACGTTGGAATCAAGTACTTACAGCAGAAAGACTGACTACAGTATTTCTGTACTGCAAGGCTACACTCCCAATGCTTAGTGAAATACTCCTGTCTGATGGAGAATTCAGGTGCCAAGAATACAATCCACAGCTTTCCTGCCTGGCTTAGGCTGTATGCGCTCACCTTATCATTTGTAATAGTCCTGTTAATGATGTCATTCTACACGTGTAAAACTTCTCCCTCCTGTCTAGGTCAAGGGTCCCTTTTGTTATATGTAAATATATTTGGAAACCACAAACATATATTTGGAAACCACAAACAAAAAATATTTGGAAACCACAAACCATGTACCTAAAACCCCAAGGAGCTTCCCTTAAAAGCAGTTTTTGACACATGCTGACAGTATCGAGTTCAGCACAAAACACTGCCGCTACTGCCACTTGTCTTTTCTAGTGAAAATCACAGTTTTGTGGTGACTATGGTGTCAGTGACCATTTTTATATGGTAACCTCACAGTTATAGCTCTTATCCAGGAAGGAGAAAAAACGGCTCAATGCCCTGCTCAGTAAAACAGCTGAAGACTGTTTCCCACTTCTCAGGTAAGTGTTCTTATCTCTTGACTCCCCTCACCTAGTGAATGCCTTCTCTTGTCTCTGGCCTTAGGAATTCACATTGCTCCTTCAGAGAGGCAGACAGACATAGAAGGAGAAGACTGATGTCTTCTACAGGCAGACATAGAAGGAGAAGACTTATCTCCAGAGCCTGCAGGTTGGACTTTCTCCGTGAAGATGAGAACAGTGGCTCTGACTCCTGGTGGCAGTGAGCACTGAATTTCCCATCCTGGCTGAATTCCTTAACCACCACCACCACCACCTCCAACAGATTAGAAATAAACTGGTTGCTCAACATACAGAGAGAGAACATAGAAGCCACTTAAATCCAGCAGATGTTTCATGCATTTTGTTGGCTTAGGTGAAGGAATTCCTGAGCTAGATTTTGTTGACATTTGTTTTTTTTTAAAAACTGCTGCCTATAGTGATCTCTCCCAGTTTTAAAATCTATGAACCATACTATTTTATATATCCTACAGAGAATTCTAGGGGACAATCTGGGGAAAACCTAAAAATAATAACAATAGTAAAAAATTGCTTTGCATTTCCAACCCCTCCATTCTTTTTTTAACAATTCAATTTTTATGTTTTTAATAAAATCTTGGCTCCCTTTCCCATGAAAGGTTGGACCAGATGATCTTTCGAGGTCCCTTCCAACTTGGGCTGTTCTATGCTTCTATGCTTCTATGCTGTGAATTCTGATATCATGAATGTAACTAATTCAGGATCACAAAATTTCACACCTATCATTTCCCATGCTTTCTACTGCTGTTTTACAAATACCAGCCCTTCATACCAGGCACCATCTGGCTGTTTTAAGTTCTGGTCCTACGTGTTCAGCTACCTGTATGCACTAGTAAATGCAGTTGTCTAATCTAGGTATATGATTTCTACTCTGGGAACCAGGCCTCAAGAAAAGCTCTTGGCACATCTAAATCACTTTATGGATCTGTGTCTTAATGACTAGGAAAAGGACAGAGTAACTGCAAAGGCTGCCAATCTGTGTTATAAAGAAACATAAAAAAAATATTGAGTGTGTAATAAATTTATATGAACACAAACAGTAAACAAGGTAATGATAAACCTCTCTGCTGTAAAACCCAACAGCATGTGCCATCATCTATACACTGGAGGATAGCCACTGAGCTGTGGACAGATTTCTTTCATAATCACTATATGAAATTGGCAACATCGTCCCCACATCAGATATGTGCTACTGTACTACAGTTATTTAAATTTAGAATAAAAGCAGAATAAGCCAATCCCTAATTTAGTTAGGAAAAAAGCAGACTAGAGCTTGAATTTTTGACAGTGATACTGACTTAGAACAAACAAAGGATTTAAAAGACTAAGATTTTAACTGTTTACTAAGACATGAATTACCATACCTGGAACTTCTATTTTTTAACTGGTCGTTTGAGCTTCCAATTCTGGGCAAGCATTGAAAGTCACAGTTTATTCTTTAAATAGACTAACTTCAGAGTTGAATCTCACTGCAAATTAGAGAAATATGAATAGCTTGTAAAATACCTATTTGATTTGTATCAATAGTGATCGAAGTGAGCAATAATTCAAGCATTCCTGTGCTACACCTTTGCCAAAAATTATGCTCTCACATAAAGAAAAAAAAGAAAGAAAAAATAAAATGCTATTCAGAAAATATTTTTAAAGCACTTTAAATATCAAGAAACAAAGAAGAAAATGAAGGAGAGATTTAGTGACAATACAGACAAGCGCACACATTATTTCCACATGAAAAACACAGCCACAGTTACAGGAAATGCAGCTACTCTTACTAGGACAGTCTTTGCACAGAACACTGATCCATCACAATCCCACATTCCTTTTCATATGCCTTTGGCAGATCTGCAACTTACACTGCTACTGCAAGGTCAGGAAATACTGGCTGTCAGGGCCATTAGTTGCTAAATCATCCCTTCCAGCCTCATTCAAGTATTAGCTTTGTATTACTGGGTGCAAACAAATTAAATACCATGCCAGAGAAACAGCATTTTTCAGGCTGAGGGAGAGTCACAGAGCATGCCTCTCTTGTTACTGGAAACTGAGCTTTCTACACAGTACTTGCAGCTTCCTCTTAAGTGTAATTCACTGTCTTAACAAGATGTGTTATTTAGCAAAATGGAACAACAGAATTAGGTTCAAAGACCAAGAGCTTGAACATGTAGTCATTATGTAAAACCTACAACAGTCTCCATGAGTAATTTGGATTTCTAATTTTACTGGAGTGTTGGACCAAAAAAATGGACTCTGAACTTAAAAGACAGAGCTAAGTGTTCTTTTTTAATACTATTGAGAGGTGTACTGGACTTGATCAGTATCAGTCTTTCTTAAGGTAAATATGAATCTGTTACTTGAATGGTTTAACTCATAATACATTTTTCTGTCGTTAAGTAGGCCTTTCTATTCTGTGTTTCATACTCTTAGATTTGGTTGATTTTGTAAACACAGTCCCCATGAACTAATCTCTCTCATTTAAATTTCTTTCTTCAGAGCTTCCAAGCCTATAATATCACAAAGCCATATTTTCAAAATTCTCAAAAGTAAAAAGTTCAAAATTGCAGTTCCCAGAAATTTCTAGCATAGATTGCCTAGCATGTTCATCCAAAGCAACCTGTACAGAAGGTAGACTTTTTGATTTATATTGTTTTCTTATTATTTCGTGTTAGACTTGTATTGCTTTCTGACCTATGGTGGATATTTACTGCACTAACACACCAAGTATTGTGATGCAAGTTTAGCCTGAGCTAAAGGAGTCTGGAAGTCATTACTTTGTAGAGCCCAGTAAATCAGCTAAAATAAAGCAGGTTACTTCATAGATTGCTTTTTTCTTCATATATAAGAACTATCCTAAGACAACTATTATGACTCTCTTGATTGACAGCTTTCTTTCTAAATTATTACAAATAGGTACTTTTCCACATTGTGTATTTAGGAAGAGAACTGTATGAAAAGCAAATATAGTAGCCTATTTCATTTATCATGAATTTTTTTCTTCCAAACTTTTTATAGGAAATAACTGCACTTCAAACCCACAGAATGAGTAAATGTTTCTGAACTGAACTAAGCACCTAACATCAGCTTGTTTCTTGGTTTTGTTCATGACCCTCCAGGCTGACTTTCTGTATTCTTAGTGGGAAGGTTTTCACCACTCATATTAAGCAAGTATTTTCTTTCTTGTCTGTGTAGTTCTCCTAACATTTACGCAAGGGTTTTATTTCCCATTTAGTCAAAAAGTGAAAATGTTGTGATTTAAACCATACAAACAACATTTGCCTAAGAAGGACTGACCAGGTCTGCTACAATTGGCAGTATTAAAAAAGAACACTTACTTCTGTCTTTCAAGTTGAGTCCTCTTTTTTCTCTTTGTGGAGGCCCTAAACATTCTGAGGGTTTTTTTAATTACTTGTTTATCTTTGTAAACATAGCACAGCTAGGCTGATCTATCTTATTTAAAGTTTTTCCCTCTGTACATCTTTTATTTGCGTCTTCTCATGAGATATTGCAAGGTTTTATATTTATGTGGATTTCTAGCAAGACTCTCCTCAAGCCTGCTGAAATGGATGGGTCAGTTTGTAAGGGCTGTAGAATTAGGCTTACAGCACCTTCAGAATAATTTTAATCATGCCAAATTGAAGCAACACCAACTCCTTTATATTTTTTTCTTTTCTTTTAGGAGTTTGTCTTTTTAGTTCCTCAAAGAACAGATCAAATGAATGTGAATTCTAGTAGAACACACTTATTTTAATTGTTTCCTAATGAATTTTTTTAAAGGGGAAGCTGCATAACAGCATTTGCATTACTAAAGTTCAACTACCTATTTTAATTTGACAAGAGTATCATTTATTTACTGTCAGTTGTGTAAATCACTATAGAAATAATCTTGACACCAGACATTGAAAGAAACAGCTTTTCATGTCCTTTAGACTAGCTATGGTAGGCCAGATGTCAGAGAAATTAAAAACATTTGTACCAACATCCCCACATTATATATCTTGATAGATGCATCTGACAACAAAAAGAGAAAGCACCTTTTCAGGAAGACATTAATTTCTCTGTATTCTGAACTCACCCAGAAATGGTACAATCTGTGTTGCAGAGTTTTCTTAATATCAGGCAGTTTAGGTTAAAACAATAATTTTTTAAGACAGACGTATTCCTGGATTTGTACCAATAATTTTTCAGGGTGAGCAGGGTAAAGGATTGATTTCTTCATGCTGCAATATATCTACCCATAGCTTCCTACTGAGGGAGAGAAAATGTTTTAGACAGTCTCCATTAAATGTGGGTGATATATTCCAATTCAGCACCTCCACAAAAGCTCTTATGTTAAAATCTAAAAGCAGTCTCAATATCCTGAAAAACATATCGACATATTTCTCAGCTTAAATATTAAGGCTAGACCACTAAAATACTGAAGTTCCATATTTCCATCTATGAATGAAACCTACATATCTAAGGAATCTTAAGACAATAATATGCACTTGCAGCCTTTCTTTTTTTTTCTTTGAGGAATCCCCTGAACCAATTTGCATTACACTTCAATATGGAAAATATCCATCTTCTCTGCATCTGTCCATGTCCCAAGGATAGTAACGAATGCATTTCTATTACTTTCCTCAGTGATCTTAAGACTACAAAGGTAGTCCTCTGGTGTATTATAGCTTGATGTTTATATAAAGTCTGTTTCATCAAGACTTGTGGAATATACATGCAGTTATCACAGCAACTGGATTCTGCCAAAAATTTTGTCTTTTTCAGCTATATTTTAGGAACTTCTGATTTATTTGCTAATGACATTTATTAATGACTTGGTTCCACAAGTTTATGGGAACACATTAGAGTATAAATTTGATCTAGATCCAGAACACGCAGCTTGGCACATTGTCGTGGTTTAACCCCAGTTGGCAACTGAGCACCACGCAGACGCTCGCTCACCACCCCCGCCCAGTGGGATGGGGGAGAGAATGGGAAGGGTAAAAGTGAGAAAACTCGTGGGTTGAGATAAGGACAGTTTAATAGGTAGAGCAACAGTCACGCACGCAAGCAAAGCAAAACAAAGGAATTTATTCACTACTTCCCATCGGCAGGCAGGTGTTCAGCCATCTCCAGGAAAGCAGGGCTCCATCACGTGTAACGGTTACTTGGGAAGACAAACGCCACCACTCCAAACATCCCCCCCCCACCCACCCCACCCCCCTCCCCCCCTCCCCTCCTTCTTCTTCCCCCAGCTTTTTATACTGAGCATGACGTCACATGGTATGGAATATCCCATTGGCCAGTTTGGGTCAGCTGTCCTGGCTGTGCCCCCTCCCAGCTTCTTGTGTCCCTCCAGCCTTCTCAGTTGGTAGAGCATGGGAAGTTGGAAAGTCCTTGACTAGTATAAACACTACCTAGCAACAACTAAAAACATCAATGTGTTATCAACATTGTTCTCACCCTAAATCCAAAACACAGCACTGTACCAGCTACTAGGAAGGAAATTAACTCTATCCCTGCTGAAACCAGGACACACATTTTTATTGAATTACCCAGAATGCACCCTTATAGAAATTAATTTGTCATCATGATTGTATATAATTTGCACAATGACAGACATTATTGATTTAATGTAAGGTTAGACTGACTGAGGTAAATATGATATAATGCTGTCTCATACAAAGGGATCGCAAACATTTATCAAACAAATTTGATCCCGCAAAAGAGTTTATACAAGATTAGTGCTTCCTATATGCATTAGTGTGGTGACAACTGTGATTCAATACTCAGTGCTCTACATCCAGCATTGTTTTCTCAGAAAACCACAGTCTGTCCTGAGAAAAGAGTGGAATTTCACAATTTTATCATGTCTTAGCCTGGAGCATTTCCCCACTTCAGCAGAATTAGATTTTGCACTTAATGTTGGTCTAAAATAAGCTCTGAAGTGGACAGAAAATGCCTGAGAGCTCACCCACATTAAAAGGCCCTCTTGTACAGGTCCTGCTAGGCCTGAAAAATAAAGTTGTAGAAGAAATATTGAGAACACTTATGGGCTTGCTGCTATG
Organism: Pygoscelis adeliae; assembly: GCF_000699105.1. Taxonomy (NCBI): domain Eukaryota; kingdom Metazoa; phylum Chordata; class Aves; order Sphenisciformes; family Spheniscidae; genus Pygoscelis; species Pygoscelis adeliae. Next base: position 611,566 of record NW_008825080.1, read on the forward strand.
AAAATAGAAAAGGCCTGAAGAAGCTCTGGAGAATATCTAGTCAATTCATAGATATTCATACGCATATAAACAGTCCTTCTCCACACAAATTTGCTAAACTTCCTTTTTGTTTTATCTTTTAAACACTCACATCCTCTGAGTTTTGTCGTCAGTTACTGTTGGAGTTGGGACTGGAAGGCTAACAGACAACACAAATTAAGCTAGCACTTGGGGATGGGAAACTTTGAGTGTCAGTGTGCTCCAACTTGAATATAGGACCTAGAGAAGAAGCAGGAGTAAAAGTGTTGCCAAATCAGAGAGAAAAGCTAAAAGTTCAAGTGAAAGCATTATGAGAGGTCTGGCTAAGGTGCACAAGCAGAGATGTACACATGCTGCAAGGCCAGATACAGTCTGAAGGCAGGTAAAAGGTGAGGAATACCAACACAGAGTAATGCAGGGTCCACAGTTAGAAGCAGGCATGACAGAAGAAAGGCTAAGAAAGTCAGTCAGAAAGAGGTATCACCATCAGCGTGACAGAAAACAAGATCAGGAACAAGGATGAAGGTAAGAACTAAGTGGGTTGGGAGAATACGCTGCAGAAGCTGATACACAGAACAGGACAGAGCCAAAGACAGGGGCAATAAAATAAAAGCTGAAGATAATATAATCCAGAAACTGGCTGAACAGCAATGGGAAACAACTGAGATGCCCTTATAGATTAGCAGGGAGACGAAGTCAGGTGCATAGGCCAGTCCTCAGCTGGTAGGAATTTGCTAGGCTGTCAGCTGCTAAGGATGCTAACTGAAGCTAGCTGAAAGGCTGATAGTTGAGTTAGAGCCTGATGGAGACACTCTTTAAATGGCACACAGCTTTCATGTTCCACAAAGTGTTGCAGAATTATTCTTCTGAGAGCTTCTTTTTATTACTGTAATAAAACAAGGATGCTTTGAACATCATATCTTATTATTAAATTCACTTCAAAGAATGATGCTGTTTCATCCATACATTGGCTTCCTTATGGGAAATGAATGCTCCACATTAACTACTCATTCAAAAGGAGCATTGGACTATCATATGCAAAAGATTAAGGGAAACGAAGCTCCTGCTTCCTTGGGACAGCTGGCAGGAGGAACTCTGCAGAGAAATTCTGGTTCCATGGAAATAAGGGCAAAGTTTCCACTGACTTTAGAGTTTAAGCATATGCCTTGGTGATAAACTCATCTATGTGGCAGGAGTTGCACATACCATGATGTTGTTGCAAAATGGGTGGACAGAAAATGTTCAGATAGTATTGGCTTCTACTGTTGGATCAAATGACAACCGTGTGCATGACTCCTGCTAATGTTACATATATAAGATGGATTGGGCCCTAAAACATTGCAAGAGTATGATTTATTTTTCTGTATATATTTAATCAGGTATAAATATTTAGTGTGAATGACTTTGCTCTACAGAGCCATCCTGAAATTCAAGCAGTAGTACAGATGGATGTACATGATGGTTGGACAGTAGATTAAAAGCCATGACAATCAGGCAGTAGCATAGGCAAATCAATACTTTAGTCCGTAATATGGAAAACGGCCAAGTTACTAAAGAGTTCATTAGGGAAAGCAAGGAAAAACTGCCACAATTCTTATGTGATTCCTCCCAGCTAGAAAAATCTGTTACATGTATTCAAGCATCAGCTATTAAATACAGTTAATTGTGAGAATTATGCACTTGTATTTATGATCCTGTTGTTTCTTCTACCACTTAGGAGCTGGAACATTAAAATTCTGAAATTATGGAAGTATAGAGATGAAAAGTGTTTCATAAGATCTAGATTCTCATTGTTGTTGTCCTGTAGGACCCTAAGAAGCTGAACATTGTGGTGAATTCAATCACTGGCCAGGTGTTGCAGTCATATCATTAGTGTAATCTAATGATATGATATCTGACTAACAGTCAGTTTGATCAATTAACTAGGCTCCAGAAGACCTGCAGATAATCTTCTTGTATACAATTTAAAAATAATTCTTTAGAAAAATATCTGCTCACTTCTTATGCTGCAGAAATAAATCAGTTACTCATACAAAAATGAATGGCAGACCCCAGATATTTTCTTCTAATTAATACTGCTTTGCTAAAATGTAGGCTTTTTTAACAGGTCTATGTCATATCCCTTTATATGCTCTGTAGAAAAGAAACCCGAAGTTAACATAGACATGGGATGAAAGAATCTACTGCAGGGTTCTTTAGTAAGGCAAAGTATATACCTCATAGGTCTCAGGGGAACACGGGAGAGACAAAACAGAATATAGAAATTCTGATAGGAATATGTTGATAGGAATCTATGATTCATTAAACCTAGTAGTTCCTCTGTGGTTTGAGTCAGATTTGCTATCTCAGAAGAAGAGTGATGTTATTTTCCCCAAAATATTTTCTTCCTTAATCTCCTAGCTATAATCCAGCTGATTTGTGATTCTTCTCTTACTGCATCGTTACTTCTTTTCTTACTGCATCCTGCAGGAAGCCATTACTGTGAGAGAAAACATTTCCTCCCCTCTGCTACCCAGGAAGGAGATCTTGGCACTGATGGCAGCAGAGCCAAAACCACTACTCCCTTCAGTGGAAGTAAAATTTCCAGCTTTTTCCCTTCAACAGTTCTTTCCTCCACACCCTTCGCAGAGCACAGCTTTTCCATCATGTGGCAAGGGAGAGTAGTAAGCAGAAAGTCCTCATCAAGAAAAGTCAGGAGGATGAGAAATGTTGGGGTCTACACCTAGTCAGGGTTAGGAAATCCAAACCCCAGCTCTTGTCAGTTTTGTGGGTTTGCAAACTAAGGCTAACAAAAACGTAAATTGATCCCCGAGACCTTCATTCTCAGTTACCAGAAGAAGTTTCAGGATCTGCTGTTTCCTATTCATCTCAGCCACTCACAGGACATGAATAATTAGTTTAACCTTCCTTTCTGCCAGAACAGGAAAGTATTTTCTGTAACCTCATTGTCCACACAGACATTTAGATTCCAGTAGAGTTCTGTGTTTTTCCATTGAAACTAAAGCACAACAGTTCATAGTGGAGATGGCCATCTGCACATGCAGAGCTAGTATTCGACTCTGTAATATATCCATATAGTAATTAAAAGATTAGGATTTCCCTCAGTTGTTAATTACTGATGAGGAGATCTGGAACAATAGTGAAAATAGTTATTCACAAACAAGTTAAATTGAATCCGATTGGAATGCAATTGCTTCTGTTCTCCTTTTACTGCCTCTTCCACAAATGTTCTTAAACTATTTTTTTCTTGGGAAAGAAATGTCATTGCTATGAAAATGATGTAGCATCATATGAATATGTGTGAGGAAAGCATACTCATATATGAACTATGGCACTGCTTGCTCAGCTAGCTTTGTGTCTTCAGGCATGTCCTCATTACAATATAACCAGAACTTTATCACCTTTAAAAAAAAAAAACCAACAAAACCCAACCAAACAAAGAAGGATAAGCTCAGGGAGAGAAGATGCACAAAGATCTACTGATTTCAAGCATTGATCTGGACAGGTTGGATCGATGGGCTGAGGCCAACTGTATGAGGTTCAACAAGGCCAAGGGCTGGGTCCTGCACTGCGGCCACAACAACCCCATGCAACGCTACAGGCTTGGGGAAGAGTGGCTGGAAACCTGCCCAGCGGAAAAGGACCTGGGGGTGTTGGTCGACAGCCAGCTGAACATGAGCCGGCAGTGTGCCCAGGCGGCCAAGAAGGCCAATGGCATCCTGGCCTGTATCAGAAATAGTGTGGCCAGCAGGAGAGGGAAGTGATTGTGCCCCTGTACTCAGCACTGGTGAGGCCGCACCTCGAATACTGTGTTCAGTTTTGGGCCCCTCACTACAAGAAGGACGTCGAGGTGCTGGAGCGTGTCCAAAGAAGAGCAATGAAGTTGGTGAAGGGTCTGGAGAACAAGTCTTATGAGGAGCGGCTGAGGGAACTGGGGTTGTTTAGCCTGGAGAAGAGGAGGCTCGGGGGAGACCTTATCACGCTCTACAACTACCTGAAAGGAGGCTGTAGCAAGGTGGGTGTTGGTCTCTTCTCCCAAGTAACTAGTGATAGGACAAGAGGAAATGGCCTCAAGTTACGCCAGGGAAGGTTTAGATTGGGTATCAGGAAAAATTTCTTCACCAAAAGTGTTGTCAAGCATTGGCACAGGCTGCCCAGGGAAGTAGTTGAGTCACCGTTCCTGGGGGTATTTAAAAGACGTGTAGACATGGCGTTTAGGGACATGGCTCAGTGATGGACTTGGCAGTGTTAGGTTTGCAGTTGGACTTGATGATCTTCAGGGCCTTTTCCAACCTAAACTATTCCATGATTCTGTGATGCTATGAACAGTGAGCATAACCACATGCACAGTTATTTAAGAATTCAAATCCATTTTGGTTTTTCAGCAGTGATGCCTCATGGGATGATGTTTGCCAAACAGAGTGGAGGTCACTGAGAATATACCTGGGCTGTTTGAAAAGCAGACAGCATCAGTCAAGAAATTATATTTAATGTAGCCTACAGCATGTTTCTGCTCATAGTGAATTAAGAACATCAGTTTCACTAAGTATCCAGAATGCTTTCCACTTATTTATGAATGGGGTTTGTGCAGAATATATTTCTGGGTCAGAAAAGCAGATGCAAAGTGTACCTTTTGAAAGATATCACTGGTCTGCATTGTTAGTGTTCTTGGGAATGTCCAGTATCTGAAGCAACGGAATAATACTGGGGATTTGTCTTCTGTCCCCACGTAACTTCTTTTTGCAGAGTTATCAGCAAGAAATGCCTCTGAATCAACATTGACTAGCATAGATGAACCAGGATGAACAATATTGCCTTGATTAAAAGCACTTTTTGCATTTACTAGCAAAGAGGAAACATTTTAAAAGTTTCATAAAAAAGGAAAAATACCAGATCTCCACTGAAATAATGATAATACAAAAAAAATCTAGAGTAAAAAATGAGGTAAGGAAGCTGAATATTTTTAATTCAAAGAATCCCTTGTACAGTTGAAAAAAAGGGAAGAGACAATTCATTGTTAATTGCTTTCAAATCAACTGAAAATCATCCAGGTAGCATCAATACAAAACAGGCCTTTTAATTTTAATGATTATTTTTTCAAGAATTAAAGTGCTCTTCACTTCTGGGACACTGATGTAATCAGAGATTTAGCATTTTGACTGATTGCACTGATTGCTGCTTGCTCTACACATACTGCCTCAAAACAGTTTTCTGACACATTGGGACTTGCTTGGAAAATATTTTATATGCAAGAATATTTTTAGTTGTAAAACTTAAATAATGGTATTTTCATCTACACAAGCCAGTACAGCAGACAACATGAATGGCTTTAAAAGTACCAAAACCTGAAATAAGTCTCAGATAAGCCATGTAAAATAAGGAGGAAAAAAATAAAAGTAAATGGAGTCTTAGCAGAGAAGCAGGCCTTCAGCAACCAGAGACATTGGGCAGGTGGTTTAATCTTTCCCTGTTACTGCCTGAACACTTAATAAAACTTGCACTGCTGCTGAATGCCAGACTTTTGGAGTGTTTGGGCCTTCTTTTGCTCCTCTCACCACCCCCCTTTTTTTTTTAAACACATAACCAACATAAAACTCATGATTGTTCTTGCTGCACAAGCACCTTCCCAAAAATGTTTCTGAAATGTGTGAAACACATATAACTTCTTAGCTTAAATGAAGATGATGAGAAGAGAAAAATTATTCCAATTCCCATGCTCATGTCAGGTGATGGAAGAAGCAACATCAGCACAATTGTTGGGGGGGATGCAGGGGAGAGTGTTCCCATAGATTCTGTGAAACTGCTATTGCCTGCACTATATGCAATATAAATGCTATATATAGCACATGACAAAATAAGTAGGTATATGCCAAACATGTTAGAAAGCTGTTTTGTCTTGCATTATGGAAACATTCATTTCAGAAAAGAACCTACAAACAGAGACTAGGTGAAAACAAAAAAACTTCTACTTCAAATTTTGATGAAATGGACCAAAATGCCCCCCAGCTGAATTTTTTCTTTATTCTTTATCTCCTGGACAGAAAAGCATCACGAGAATTACAAATATCATCCATATTTCACTTTGACTAGAGAATGAAGTGTTGCTCTCCTCCACTTAGATTTTCCCAAGAAATATTAAACCCAAATCAAAATATGATTCATTAAAATGCAACAACAAAAAATGTCCTTCTGGAAAGAGGTCTTCCCTACTCTGTAAGGAGAAGCCAGCTCAAAAGTTTTGGGTAAAAGACCTACCCACTGCATCAAGCAGAGAGCTTGAAGATCCTTCCAAAAGAAAGTGTCCTTATACACAGGGCAAATGAGCAGGAGGACAGCTGCTTCTCAAAAGGGAGTGACAAAGCTGGACACAGAACCAGGCTTCCTGACTTGTAAGCTATCAAGCCTTATCTCACAGCTCTTTGTGTCTAAGCCAACAGCCTTTTCTATCACTTTATTCTGATATTGCTTACATTAGGTAGATTCTACTAATATAATGAAATCGAAGTGGCTCAGCATGAATAAGATGGTAGTCTGAGAAGGGACTTAGATAAATCTTTAATTAAATAACATGTTAAATAGAGTTGGTTGCTAAGAGGAGTTGACTGCCTCTGTGTGACATACAACATACAGGAACATATCTATGAACCTTACCAATTTGGGCAATAAACTTCGGCTCCCACAACTCTTTCCACTCTTCTGCTTTATCTGTTTTCCTATCACATGCCACTTTCCCTTCCTTCTATCTGCTGGCAGCCTGACACATACTCCCCCACTCAGAGGTTGTTCTTCCACCCCCTTCAAACACTGCAAGTGCTTCCTGGGTCCTGCTTTCTTCTCATAGGGAAAAGGAGAGGACTTAGACAAGAACTCTTAGTGGAGTCCAGCTCTTCAGTACTGTGGCACACAGCAGAGGCTTTCTCAGGACAACCTGTAACTGAGTAGGCGGAATCCCTGGATGCTGTACTATCTGCAATGGGAAATATGCATCATGGTTCAGTGGGCAGCTCAGCAACAAAACCATAATTCTACCACTTAGGAACCTCAGATATTGGTGGGTATGTAGAATGATTCCTGCAATACTACTGAGTCACAGTTCAAACAGTAGCTATTAATTCTGTACTATTACAGCCAAATTTGAGTTCTTAATCTGTTAAATTTGCTATGTTCAGAGCACATTCCACCCCCTGACTTTTCTGAACACACTTTTGTTTTTAATATGAAGATGCACACAACTGTTCACTGTTCCTTGCCCACATAACCACAACAGCTGCAAATAATAGAGATGTTTCTTCCTTTGAAATATGCACTTAAGTCATCCAGCCAGGAAACAGGAATGGTACTAGTGTTTTACTATAGTGCAAATCAACTGATGCAGCTTACATTGACAATATTGATTTTACTTTATAGATTTTATTTTATTAACTTTATTTTCTTGATTTTATCTATTGAAAAACTAGTGTTTTACTGCAGTGTAACTCAACTGATGAAGTTTATGTTGATAATAATGATTTTATTTTACTGTAACAGTTGGCTGAGGTGTAGTGCTTCTCACTTACACATCTCAAAAGGATTCATAAGGATCACTTCCAGCATTCCCATTCCACAGATGTCAGAAGTATATGCTATATAGTCCTGGAGAGCAAAATTTCACCTTTTTCATGTGCCGTGTCAGTGCAAACTTAATTAGACCCATCAGGCAGTAAAATAAATAGGGCTCACCCCTCTTCAGATACCAATTTCAGTCTGATTTGCAGAGCATATCTACCGGGATGGACATGGAATTGAGGTAGTTCTACAGTGCTATACCTGGGCAAAGACATCCTGTCTCTTAACCTGACTCTAGAGGCATATCCACCCTCAGTCAACAGAACTAGACCAGAAAAATTTTATAATTTACAGTCAAGTGTAAAGAAAATACTAGAGCATAATTGCACCTCCAGTTTTACACAAATTTATTACAAAATTCTAAGCACCATAAGAATTTAAATCCCACTGCAGCAACTATTTTGCAGTAAATCACGACTGCAGACTGATCAATTATGCAGTTCTCTTCCGTGGCTAATTGTAGGGTCATAGAATATTTCAGATTGGAAGGGTCCTTGGGAGGTCATCTAACCCAGCTTGCAGCTCTATGCAGGGTCAGCTATAAGATCAGACCAGGTTGCTTAGAGCTGTATCCAGCTGGATACTGAAAACCTCCAAAAATAAGATTGCACAAGCTCTCAGGGCAACCTGTTTCACTGCTTTACTGTTTTATGGTGAAAAAACTTTTCCTTATACCGAGCTTGATACCTCCTTATAGGTATGAGAAGACTGCTCTGAGGTCCCTCTGAAACCTTCCCTCCTCCAGGATGAGCAAGCCCAGGTCCCTCAGTCTCTCCTCACAGGACAAGAGCTCCAGCTCCCTGGGCACCTTGGTGATCCTCTGCTGAACTTGTTCCAGTATGTTGGTATCATTGTTGTATGTTGGGGGAGGTGGGGAGGGAAGGAGGAACTCAAGGATGCAGTTTAATGAGGAGGGGGTGCTCCTACTAATAGAGTCTCCAATATTACAAAATTCTTTTATAAATTTGCCAGCAGCACCAAGGGTGAATCTCTGTGTAGTATGTATATTATTAAAGACCACACAACATGTATGTGTATACATGCACATTGTATATAGTAATTTGAGTTAACCAACAGGTAAAATTATTTTTAGCTGTTAAAAGACACAAAAGCTTGAAGATAGCTAAGGAATCCAGTTCCCCTTGAACCCCCAAGGACCCTCCTGGCCACTAATGAGGTTCATCCAGCAGCATACTCAGCAACACTATCCCTTGATTTTGCTCTCTTCACTCTGTGTGCTCCATATGTGACTGACACAAATACCCCCAGCTGTCATCTTCTCTAGCTGATAGATGGGTTTGACTTTTATTCTCACCTCCACATTAATTTTTCTTGGACTCACTCCAACTTGGCCGTACCGGCCAGGATGCTTTCTAATTAGAAGTTCAATCTGTCTCAATTCATGACATTTATCTTCCCTCATCCTTCTTAGATAGGAAGCCTAATACTTGACCATTTCTTTGAAGGCAGAATGTTCTTTGAAGAATTTGCAGGCTCATAATTTCTTTTCCCAAGATAGACTGAAGATGTTGGGCCTTAAGAGGTATCAGAGGTGTTTAACAACTTAGGAATTTTGGTGATGCTTAATTACCAGAAAAAAAAAAACCACACCAAAACAAACTGATTTCTGTTAGTACATTGCTTTAAGTGTAAAGAATGTATTTCAGATTTGAAATTCCACTAGAATCACATAAGCAAAAGACCAGAAAAAACCCTCAACATTTCCAGGATAGATTTTAAACATTTTTTAATTACTATATATATTAAGGCTTATTTCAGTTGACAGCACTGTAACATTGCTATTTTTTTATGCACGTTATTCTTTTCCAAGTTTGTAAATTAATTCAGATATCATTTCAGTTCTGAAAGGTTGGAAATGAAAGCACCTGGAAAACCATACCACCAGCAGGTTGGAGTTACTTTCCCATGCTGCTGACAATGACTGATTTAAATCTCTTCTTTTCAGGTATAAACACAGTGGAAGATGAATAACGTGTTATATTGATAACTGGTGCTTATGAAATAGTGGTTAGTTTGTCCCTCATGGAGAATCATGCCAGGAGAGGCAGACTTACTATTATTAACATGTGGCAAATCATAATTTTGTGGCAAATCATTCTTGATTCATCTAGTACATTCACACAATACGAAAGAATCTAGAAAAAGAAAATATCTTCTAGCCACTAATTGCTCTTAAGAAAGCTCCAAACCATGCCAGTAATTCATGTTGCCAAAGTAACCTCTAATTTCACAATGCAATACATAAAAATATGTGCAAACAATATACATTCTTTAAATGTCTTCCTGAAGCTCAGCCAGACCCAGTCAAATTAGCCAACACAAGCACAAGCCAACACAACTAGATTAGCCCAGTTTGCAAGGAGAGTTGAATCTGCAATTCAATTCAAATTTTACTCCTTGTATGTATCAGCAAAAGTTTTCCAGGAAATTAGTAAATTTAAAAAGGCAACAATGAGGAAAAAAAAACCAAAACAAACAACCCTCAACAAAACACTTTTTCTCCTCTATTCCTGTAATCCTGCTCTCTTGCATAGACTGAATACTGGAATTGGAAATATTTTTTTCCATTTCATCAGAGGGATTTCCTAAAATGCTCCCTGGTCATATCCAGATAAAACCAAAAACGCTTAAAAGTTTTTCATTAAAAACAAAACAAAACAAAACAAAAAACAAAACCAAACCCACAACAGGAGAGAGAAACAGAATCACCCCAGAACAGTCATTATATCAACAGCAGTGAGAATTCATTTGAGGGTGTGACAGACCCACATACCTACTGCCTGCTTTGGACTCTACCGCTTCTTGATTACAGACAGAAATTATATGCAGAAGCTCAGAAACCTTCCTCAGCAAAATTTGACTGGAAAATTTTAGTTTCAACAAAACAACACAATTACCAGCAAATGCTCTTCAGTAGCTAGTTTTTATCTTGAATCCCTGTCATTTACTCCACAGCTAATATATCTGTCCACTCTCAGGTTTTGATGCAGAAAGCCAAGGTTTTGCAGGATTTCAGAAGTTAAGAAAACTTCTAAGGAGAAGAGAAAAAGAACAGGAAGACATGTCATGATTCCCAAAGCTTAAATGATGTTCTGTTCAGACCAGCTATAGTTCAAAGATAAATTGGAGAAGCACAATATTCTCCTGACTTAAAAACACAATAATATAATGTTTTGCTATATCAAAATTTATGTGGTTTTATGAGACAATGAGACCTTGGAGAAACAAGCCCAGAAAGAAACCAAGAAAATATCAACATTAATCCTTAGTGATTTGTTATTATTAGGAGTGGTTGCCTTTCATTATTACATGGGTACACCTCTCATTGATCAAAAGAGCTCCATCCCTGTGGCAATGGGCAAAACTGAAGTCCGAATGTTTCACTATATATTTAACATGGAAATAAAATACACAGCTTTGAATAAGTGACTCAGGTTCTAGCAAATGAGAGCGAGAAGTATCTTAGGTTTGCCTACAACAGTCTAACAGGAACAAATTTCAATGAATCAGGTTCTGTGAGCAGTGTCAGGACACGGACAAGGCAAAGACACTCTTTGCTTTCAATATTAGCCTACTCTTGAGGCAGCACCTGTGTTACAGTGCAAAACAACTTGTCCATGGTAACATATACCTGGTCACTGCAATAATCACATCAGTAATCCTGTTTAGGACTGTCATCCTTGAGGTTTCAAGGTTACCAGCACACAGAATCTGACACTGCAAGGTTTATCAGTCACACTTAGCCTGACCAGTGAAGGCAGAAACAAGTTCTAAACTGCCCCATGAAGTACAGTGATTTAAATATATGCAAGAAGTGTTTATGTTATGTCCTGTATGTTAGGGAGTGTTTCGATTGTCTAGAGCTCAACGATTGTGATGATGATACAGTTGAGTGTTTATGGGTAAGGATGAGGGGGAAGGCCAACGAGGCAGATATCCTGCTGGGAGTCTGTTATAGACCACCCAACCAGGATGAAGGGGCGGATGAAGCATTCTGCAAGTGGCTGGCAGAAGTCTCTCAATCGCTAGCCCTTGTTCTCGTGGGGGACTTCAACTTCCCGGACATCTGCTGGAAATACAACACGGCAGAGAGGAAGCAGTCTAGGAGGTTCCTGGAGTGTGTGGAAGACAACTTCCTGACACAGCTGGTAAGTGAGCCTACCAGGGGAGGTGCCTCGCTCGACCTCCTGTTTACAAACAGAGAAGGACTGGTGGGAGATGTGGTGGTCGGAGGCCGTCTGGGGCTTAGCGACCATGAAATGGTAGAATTCTC